>NW_027363990.1:0-350228 GCF_046119375.1 Phyllobates terribilis | reverse complement strand
TGATCGCTAAGCCACTCTGTGACAGTCTTTCTACGCACGCCATATTTCTTAACGGCATTATGGAGCCGCTGTATCCCTCCGTAGGAACCGGGACTCTTTGCTGTATAATGATGCTTGTGTAACAGAGTTTCGACGTTAGGCATTTTGAAAACAAAATGGTGTCAGATTTAGATTCAATCCTTAATTAATTAACTATTATAGTTATACATGGTAAAACTGGTATGGATTGATTTTCCCATCCTAGGGAACATTTTTAGTATGACGCAGCAAAAAAACTATTCCCAGGCTATGAAGTAACATTAACTAGCCATATCAATCAATACAATAATGTTAATGATTATTGTTTTTTTTTTCCCAACCTAGGGAACATTTTTTTAGTATACCGCAGCAAAAAAACTGCTCACGTGACATAGTCAACCGTGTATATACAGTACAGACCAAAAGTTTGGACACACCTTCTCATTTAAAGATTTTTCTGTATTTTCTTGACTATGAAAATTGTACATTCACACTGAAGGCATCAAAACTATGAATTAACACATGTGGAATTATATACTTAACAAAAAGTGTGAAACAACTGAAAATATGTCTTATATTCTAGGTTCTTCAAAGCAGCCACCTTTTGCTTTGATGACTGCTTTGCACACTCTTGGCATTCTCTTGATGCGCTTCAAGAGGTAGTCACCAGAAATGGTCTTCCAACAATCTTGAA
Organism: Phyllobates terribilis; assembly: GCF_046119375.1. Classification (NCBI taxonomy): domain Eukaryota; kingdom Metazoa; phylum Chordata; class Amphibia; order Anura; family Dendrobatidae; genus Phyllobates; species Phyllobates terribilis. Next base: position 349,516 of record NW_027363990.1, on the reverse strand, counting down.
GGAGTCCCCAGAGATGCTTAGCACTTGTTGGCCCTTTTGCCTTCACTCTGCGGTCCAGCTCACCCCAAACCATCTCGATTGGATTCAGGTCTGGTGACTTTGGATGCCAGGTCATCTGATGTAGCACCCCATCACTCTCCTTCTTGGTCAAATAGCCCTTACACAGCCTGGAGGTGTGTTTGGGGTCATTGTCCTGTTGAAAAATAAATGATGGTCCAACTAAAGAAAACCGGATGGAATAGCATGCCGCTCCAAGATTCTGTGGTAGCCATGCTGGTTCAGTATGCCTTCAATTTTGAATAAATCACCAACAGTGTCACCAGCAAAGCACCCCCACACCATCACACCTCCTCCTCCATGCTTCACGGTGGGAACCAGGCATGTAGAGTCCATCCGTTCACCTTTTCTGTGTCGCACAAAGACACGGTGGTTGGAACTAAAGATCTCAAATTTGGACTCATCAGACCAAAGCACAGATTTCCACTGGTCTAATGTCCATTCCTTGTGTTCTTTAGCCCAAACAAGTCTCTTCTGCTTGTTGCCTGTCCTTAGCAGTGGTTTCCTAGCAGCTATTTTAGCATGAAGGCCTGCTGCACAAAGTCTCCTCTTAACAATTGTTGAAGAGATGTGTCTGCTGCTAGAACTCTGTGTGGCATTGACCTGGTCTCTAATCTGAGCTGCTGTTAACCTGCGATTTCTGAGGCTGGTTACTCGAATAAACTTATCCTCAGAAGCAGAGGTGACTCTTGGTCTTCCTTTCCTCGGGTGGTCCTCATGTGAGCCAGTTTCTTTGTAGCGCTTGATGGTTTTTGCAACTGCACTTGGGGACACTTTCAAAGTTTTCCCAATTTTTCAGACTGACTGACCTTCATTTCTTAAAGTAATGATGGCCACTCATTTTTCTTTACTTAGCTGCTTTTTTCTTGCCATAATACAAATTCTAACAGTCTATTCAGTAGGACTATCAGCTGTGTATCCACCAGACTTCTGCCCAACACAACTGATGGTCCCAACCCCATTTATAAGGCAAGAAATCCCACTTATTAAACCTGACAGGGCACACCTGTGAAGTGAAAACCATTTCCAGTGACTACTGTCACACTGACTCTGCGTACAGGAGGTCAGGGGCCTAAGCTGACCCTAAGCTGGGGCCCTGACTAATCCCTCTACCTGGAGGTACTGTTAAAGGTCCAGAGGTCCAGGCCGCCAGCGTAACCCCTACCTCCTGAGGATCCCTGCACCTCAGTAATCTAGTCCTGAGAAGGACCCCGATCACAACAATAGGGGACAGGAAATAATATGCCAACACTCAGTACTTAGACGAACGAGACAGTACAAGGGTCAAACCAAAAAACCACCTTGCATACAAAAACTACACCACAACTACAGAGGGAACACCAATGGGAAAGGAGATAAATGATAAAGCGAGGAAGGGAAAAAACACATCAAATACACTTAGCTCAGAACTCCAAAATACCACGATCCGCTCTGTTAGTCTGTATGAAATGCTTTCACCGACACTTCCCTAACAGACCGGCAGGCATATGAAGGAGTCCCACTACTGCAGCATTGATTGCAGCTGGGCGAGGCTGAACCTCGTCTAGCACAGAGAGAGAGAGAGTTAACTCCCTCACTGCCGAAAAAACACAAAACACCAAAAACTCAGCTGTGAGAAGTCAGGCTGTGTAATCGTGCCAAGAGTGTGCAAAGCAGTCATCAAAGCAAAAGGTGGTACTTTGAAGAACCTAGAATATAAGACATATTTTCAGTTGTTTCACACTTTTTTGTTAAATATATAATTCCACATGTGTTAATTCATAGTTTTGATGCCTTCAGTGTGAATGTACAATTTTCATAGTCAAGAAAATACAGAAAAATCTGTAAATGAGAAAGTGTGTCCAAAATTTTGGTCTGTACTGTATATCAGTGCAAATTGTTCATTCAGATTATCAGAACACTCAGTCTGAAGAGGTGACAAGATATTGAATACCGTCAATGTAAGTAATTATCTTTTAGCATATCATGGGGCTGTATAATGTTTATTTAATACTGAATGCCTGATTGTCACCATTATTATGTCTTGTATATTAATTTTTAATTGTAATTGTTGTAAGTATTTTATAGTTTATGCGCTTATTTTGTCGCTATATATTGTATGACGTTATGCGTTTGTTACAGATGAACTGTAATTTTAACGATCACGGCGCCTGCGAAGAGCACCTCACGGACAGCCAACTAAGTAGAGTTTTAGAGAGAATGTGTGAAAATGAAGTTATAGGATGGGGGATACCTACCACGCTTTTATTTTATTTTAAAAGCTAGATTCCTAGACGCCGATATGGAAGAGGAATGCCACGCAGCGACACAGTGTCTGATGGCTGAAGCGCAAGGTGAAATGGTCTCTGGGGGCCATCATGTTAATTTCGAACTAGTGGAAGATCCGCAATACCCAGACTCACAGGAACTACTGACCGAATCGCAGCAATTGGACGCTGAAGTAATGGCCGAGTGGTCCCAGGATAACTCCAGGACCTTGGATATACACAGCATACCTATGTATGGTAAGTCCGGTAACAGTTTTGTTGTAATTCGACGTCTATTTATTTCAGAGAGTTTCATAGATTGTACAGTCTCTGACGATGACCGTCCGTTCGCCACCACCAGCGACGATGAAGCTTGTACGCAACAAAATGTATATTCAGTCACAGGCCGGGATATCTGGAGCCCTACGTACCCGTCAACATCTACGGAAGTTATTGTCAACTACAAATGTCGCCGTGCTCTACAATAGAACGGACAGCTGTATGGTAAGTCACCGGTTATTTATTTCAGAGACCATCATCGATTTAACCGGATCAGACGATGAAACAGAAGACAAAGAAAATGCTTCACTACTCGGTACCGGTACAAGAACCAAAGAAAATTATACACACCCGTCAACGTCTTATTCATCCCCCACCCAACCGCTCTGGAGACCTATCAACCTGACGTGTAAGTTTTTTAAACCGTACTAATCCGTTACGACAATGTTTACTCTCATTTTCCTATTTTGCTAAGATGCGCCATAGATTAATTACGAGCTCTCCATTTTCTTACGCAGACGCACCTAGAAAGACAGCTGGTAGACAAGCCTTCAGAACTATTTTTGAGAAAAAAGAATTTGAATGCAGGTCACCGCTGGAACATCTGTGGAAGCAACCCACTCAACTTAAAGAAGTAAACCCTCCGCATCCCTCAGAGAAAAAAGCCACAAGTAACTCATTTCATCCAAGCCCTAAAACCAGATCTGTCAACAAAAGCGGCAATCTAAATGCAGGAACCTCGACATCCCATGATTCTGAAACAATCTCTGCAGGACCCTCAGGTAGGTCAATGAGTATTGAACCAAATGTATTAAGGGTTTGTGACACTATAGCTACACCACAGAAGCCTAAAGTTCAGAAACGACCGCGTGACACCACAATACGGCCAATAAAACCTAAAAAATAGAAAACTCGAGACAGTATATCATCGTACAAATAATGGCCCCTAGATGTAAAAAGAGTATTTAACAACCTATACAGTCATACCATGACTAGTGTTGAGCATTCCGATACTGAAATATCGGGTATCGGCCGATATTCGCGGTATCGGAATTCCGATACTTAATTCCGATACTTTTACAATATCGAATACCGGAATCGGAAGTTCCCATAATGCCAGCGCTCTGCAGTGTCTCTGAAGGATGACAAGTTGGATAGCAGCACTCAGCTGCGATCCAGCCTGTCATCAGAATGCCATCCCAGCGTGAGAGAATTCTCCTGATTGTTTAAAAGCCGGCGGGCGGTAAAAAGCTGCCGCCGCTAGAATGATGGGGCCGTAAAGCAGCCCCGTCATTGCATAAGCGGGTTCGCCGGAGTTCAGGCAGCGCTGCTCTGGTTAGCTGCTTTACGGCCCTGCTGTATCGTGAGAAATTCCCACGGTAGAGCAGTGCCGTAAAGGAGGTCTCCGGAGCTGCGCTGCCTGAATGCACTCCGGTGACCTCAGTCAGTGGCTCCCGCTGCCGGGAGCGGACGTGTTCCCGGCAGTGTGAGCTTACAGCAGCCATGCACAGCTGTTACCATCTCCAGATGTGACAGCTGTGCATGGGAGATCAGCGCAGGAACGTGGACAGGTAACTATTTTTTTTTAGTAAACTAAGAATTAAATAAAATGGTGTGTTTTATTTCAAATAAATTATTTTTTTCTGGGTGTAGTGTGTGTTTTTTCTTTTTAACACTTTGTAGGTTAGTAATGGGGGTGTCTTATAGAAGGCCATCATTACTAACCTGGGCTTCATGGCAGCTGGCGCTGACATGAACCCCACCACTATTACCCCCTGCCACCGCACCAGGGCAGCGTGGAAGAGCGAGGCTAAGTGCCAGAAATGGCGCATCCTATGGATGCGCCATTTCTGGGGCGGCTGACGGCTGGTGTTTCTAGCCTGGGAGGGGGCCAATATTCATGGCACCCTTCCTGGGCTATTAATATCAGCCCCCAGCTGTCTGCCTAGCCTTTGCTAGCTATTAAAATAGGGGGTACCCCACGTCATTTTATTGGGGGGGTCCCCCATTTTAATAGCTAGTAAAGGCTAGGTATTCAGCTGGGGGCTGATATTAGTAGTCTGGAAAGCTCCGTGGGTATTACCCCCTTCCCAGGCTTCAAACATCAGCCCCAGCCGTCTGCTTAACCTCCGCTAGAGACTAAAATTATGGGGGATCCCACGCCAATTTTTTTTTTAAATAAATCCTTTATTTTAACACTAAATGACATTTGAGGAGTTAATAAAGATGCAGTCCCTAAATTATTATTTATTTTTTAATTAATTTTTCCCAAAAATTTTGACGTGGGCTTTGCCATATTTTTGTATGCCAGCCAGGAGCAGCATCCAGCTTCTATGAACGCGCCATTTTCCGGGGTGGCTGCGGACTGCAATTTGCAGCGGGGGGGGGGGGGGCAGAAAGCTTGGGCCTCCCTGCGCTGCAGATTCCATCCCCCAGCTGCCTAGTTGTACCTGGCTGGACACAAAAATAGGGAGAAGCCCCACGTATTTTTTTTTTTAATTATTTCATGAAATTCATGAAATAATAAAGAAAAAAAGGGCTTCCCTATATTGTTGTGTCCGGCCAGGTACAAATAGGCAGCTGGTGGTTGGGGGCAGCCCGTTCCTGCCTGCTGTACCTGGCTGGACACAAATATAGTGCGAAGCCCCACGTCAATTTTTTTTTAATTATTTCAGGAAATTCATGAAATAATTAAAAAAAAATTGATGTGGGGCTTCGCACTATATTTGGGTCCAGCCAGGTACAGCAGGCAGGAACGGGCTGCCCCCAACCACCAGCTGCCTATTTGTACCTGGTTGGACACAACAATATAGGGAAGCCCTTTTTTTCTTAATTATTTCATGAATTTCATGAAATAATTAAAAAAAAAAAATACGTGGAGCTTCGCCCTATTTTTGTGTCCAGCCAGGTACAACTAGGCAGCTGGGGGCTGGAATCTGCAGCGCAGGGAGACCCAAGCTTTCTGGGCCCCACCCGCTGCAAATTGCAGTCCGCAGCCGCCCCGGAAAATGGCGCGCTCATAGAAGCGCCATCTTCTGGCGCTGTACCCAACTCATCCAGGGCCCTGGTGCGGTGGCTCACTGGGTAATACAGGGGTTAAAGCCAGCTTGGCATAATCAGCTGGCCCTAAGCCCGAAATTCATGGGGTCACGCCAATATTAGACATGACCACCATGAATTTCTAGTAAAGTATTTAAAATAAACACAACACCCAGAATAAAGTCCTTTAATTGAAATAAAGACACAATTCTTTATTGTTCTAAATTAAACCATACTTACCATCACGCCCATTCCAGCTGAAGCCAACGATCTCCTGCAATAAAAGAAAAATAATAAACCAACCTCATCCTTACCTTCCCATGGATCCCACGACAGCTTCAGCTCTGCTACATCGAGATGACAGGCTGGACAGCAGCAGAACGCTGCCATCCACCCTGTCATCCCGCAGACACTGAGAAGCGCAGGCTTGCTTGCGCTCCTCAGTATCTCTCTGTGACGGCATCCAGATGAGCCGAGGTCATGTCCAATGAACTCCGCTCACCTCATGCACGTCACTGACAGCTTTGGAAAATTCTCCTGCACTCAGCGCTTCAGCGTGAGAATTCTCCCACGCTGTCAGTGACGTGCATGAGGTGAGCTGAGTTCATTGGACATGACCTCACCTCATGCACGTCACTGACAGCGTGGGAAAATTCTCACGCTGAAGCGCTGAGTGCAGGACATGACCTCGGCTCATCTGGATGCCGTCACAGAGAGACACTGAGGAGCGCAAGCATGCCTGCGCTTCTCAGTGTCCGCGGGATGACAGGCTGGATGGCAGCGTTCTGCTGCGGTCCAGCCTGTCATCTCGATGTAGCAGAGCTGGAGCCGTCGTGGGAACCATGGAAAGGTAAGGATGAGGTTGGTTTATTATTTTTCTTTTATTGCAGGAGATCGTTGGCTTCAGCTGGAATGGGCGTGACGGTAAGTATGGTTTAATTTAGAACAATAAAGAATTGTGTCTTTATTTCAATTAAAGGACTTTATTCTGGGTGTTTGTGTTTTTTTGTAACTTTGACTATGGGGTTAGTAATGGGGGTGTCTTATAGACGCCTCTCCATTACTAACCTGGGCTTGATGTCAGCTGGCATTATAAGCTGACATCAACCCCAGCCCTATTACCCCACTGCCACCGCTACAGGGCAGTGGGAAGAGCGAGGCTAAGTGCCAGAATTGGCGCATCCTATGGATGCGCCATTTCTGGGGCGGCTGACGGCTGGTGTTTCTAGCCTGGGAGGGGGCCAATATTCATGGCTCCCTTCCTGGGCTATTAATATCAGCCCCCAGCTGTCTGCCTAGCCTTTGCTAGCTATTAAATTAGGGGGGATCCCACGTCATTTTTTTTGGGGGGTCCCCCATTTTAATAGCTAGTAAAGGCTATGTATTCAGCTGGGGGCTGATATTAGTAGCCTGGGAAGCTCCGTGGGTATTACCCCCATCCCAGGCTTCAAACATCTGCCCCAGCTGTCTGCTTAACCTCCGCTAGAGACTAAAATTAAGGGGAACCCCACGCCAATTTTTTTTTAAATAAATCCTTTATTTTAACACTAAATGACAAGTACAGTAATCAACACTGTCACTGTACTTCATATATATGTGACTGACATGTTTCTATCTATCTAATCTATGTGTGATTCTCTATTCCTTCTATTCTAAATTGTCGGGTACCGCTGCTGAATTGCCGGTCGACTTTTTTAAAGAGACGGTGCATGAAAACACTATTATTTTTTTTAATAAATCCTTTACACTAAATGACAAGTACAGTAATCAACACTGTCACTGTACTTCATATATATGTGACTGACATGTTTCTATCTATCTAATCTATGTGTGAAGCTCTATTCTTTCTGTTGTAAATTGTCGGGTACCGGTGTATGCTGCTGATGAATTGCCGGCTTTTCGCATAATACATTCTACATTATTCTTAGTTGTTTTACTTCATGTAGAATTAACCTACAAGGAAAGAAAGGGTTTATTTTCATTCCGATATTAGTGTCCCATTGACTTGCATTGGTTTCTGGTATCGGAATCGGCGATATCCGATACTTTTTGAGTATCGGTCCGATCCAATCCGATACGATATTTCCTGATATCGGAAGGTATCGCTCAACACTAACCATGACGCTTATCAACGCACACAATCATTTAGCTTACCTGTTGGATCGTTGTACAGAACTGTCCGCACAGCGTCCGGATAGAGCCAGCATTTCAGAAATAATGGCTTTAGAACCACTGTACACAGAGGCTGTTGAAGCCTTTAAAACCTACCGAGGGCTCGTACATTATGACTAGGCATGACGGGTCGCGATATGAAACGCAGACCCCCGCTTAAAGGTTTTTTCAATAAACCACGCGTCATAAAACGTTGTATTAAAAAAGCAACAAACGCTACACGCGCGTTAAAGAGGCGAAAAAAACTAAAGAATAGGGTAAAGCACACTGCTATTGACTCACCACACGTTACGCAAGGACGACCCCCACAGAACACTACGACTCTTCAGCTTTCGCCGACAGTCGTCACTGAGACGGCAGAATGCGAATTCTCAATAGATTCTCAATTCCTAGACACGCCGCAGAATTCCACGTCGGATACACCTACAGTCTCCGGCGTTGAAATCTCGAACGATGATCGACAAGATGCAGCGCCACAGTTTTCACCTCCTCATACACTGGCCATAAGCGAACATTCGCACTTTTTGGAACACTTATTTCCTGTTCGTAGGGAGATGAGTACCCTCAACGCCTATCAGTATATCGATCATTTTAGATTTGTGAATTTAGACCGTATGCGCTCCTTTGGAGAAAGTTTGGAGATCATACACGGTTCTATTCAAACGTTACTGGATAGGATCGTGAGGGATATCGAGCCGGGCGACTTTATACAATTAAGATTAGAAGGGGACGGTAGACTAAATCCAGTCTACGGTTTTAAACAATGTAGAGAACAATTTGACGCTTTCTTAAATGCCGTGGGCAACGCGTTGCAAAGCAACGCTGAGTGCATAGCCGGCGACTGCTTGAAATTGATAGTAAGCGTCGTTAGGAATAGACGGGGAGGTATAAAACGCAGACGACTGAGATCTATAGTTTATACACAAATTATTCATCAGAAACGTCAAATGTTGTTTGATTTTAACAATTACGGCTCTAATCAGTGTTTGGTCGCGTCTCTCTACGCCTTACTGGCTGAAGACGACCCGCCTGACGATGATTTAATGAAACGTGCGGCGGAGCTGCACAGAAATTTGAAACTACCCGACGATCAACTAGTGAGCTTTAGCGACATTAGAGCGTTTGAGACGTATTTGAACATTACCATTAAAGTTCTATACTTTAGTCAGGGAGACTGGCGCTATTTTCACACGGATAAAGAACCCACAGGCAAAATATTATATATTCTACATCATGATAATCATTATTACGGTATAAAAAATATAAAAGGATTCATAGGAGCTAAATTCTTTTGTGAAAAGTGCAGTTCTGCATTTCATCACAAAAATAATCACTCTTGTCAATACTTTTGCTCCACGTGTCAGAGGTCGGATTGCTCTGATACAGCTGCAGAGCATCTGCAATGCCCACGCTGCCGTGTATTTTGTCGTTCAGCGAGCTGCTTAGAATTCCACAGAAGTCTCGCTGAGACTGACTGGTCATTTTGTAAACTTAAATTTTTCTGAAAGCGATGCTATCGCTATGTGCCCCAAATCGTAGGTGATGAACACCGATGCGTCGGTGTACGATGCTCCATTTGCGGTGTTCCGGTGAGCAGATTTGATAATCATCTATGTTACATGCAGCGCTATACACCGAAGAAATCTACGGAACAATACATCTTTTACGATTTTGAATGTACGCAAGAGATTGTGAACGCACCATCCCAATTACGTTTTTGCCACAGATTTGCACGGGATATCTAGCTGGGAGTTTGTGGGTAAAACATGTACTACCGACTTTGTACATTTTTTTACAAAGGGTGAGTAAGTAGGTTACACTTTTATAGCTTACAATGCTGCTCGATACGATTCCTACTTTATCGTTAAAGAGCTGATCCGTGAGAAGCTGCGCGTCAACATGATAGCACAAGGCGGTCGCCTTTTGTGCGTATCATTACTCGATTTAGACATGAGATTCATCGACTCTTTAAATTTCATTCCCATGAAGCTCAGTAAGTTGCTGCAAGCTATGGGATTTTCAGGCGCTAAGGGTCACTTTCCACATTTTTTTAACACTGATGAAAATCAGTCCTATGTAGGGCCTATGCCAGATGCTAACTATTATGGCGTAGAGTACATGACGCATAGTGAGAAAAAGGAATTCACAACATGGTACGAATCGGTGAAAAACAATACGTTTGATTTGCAAGCAAAGCTCAAAGCATACAGGACGTAGAGGTCTTGAGACGCGCCTGCGTAGCGTATCGCAAGCGCGTCGTAGAAATGACAGGCAAAAAACAAATACAGTTCTGTAAGCGCAAAAATAAATTTACTGAAAATCTCATCAGTATAGATCCGTTTCAGCTCACGACACTAGCATCTGTTTGTCTGGCCATGTACCACTTTAAATTTCTCCCCAAAGACAAAATAGCCATTTTGCCTGGGGATAATTATCACAAAAAGCACAAACGTTACTCGTCCCCGGCTATTCAATGGTTAATGTACGTAGCGCATACAGAGAGCCTAGATCTGCAACACGCTTTGAAAGGTGGTGAGAAAAGAGTAGGAAACTTTTTTCTAGATGGCTATGCGAGAGTCAGCGGTCGCCCAACAGCTTTTGAATTTCAGAGGTGTTTTTACCACGGGTGTCCCGTTTGCTATAACGATAATGACACGAACAATCTCACAAAGACCACTTACGGGCAATTGTATCGAATGTTTGAGGTGAAGAAACGTTTCTTGCTTCAACAGGGGTTCGACGTCCGCGTATTGTGGGAGCACGAGTGGCGAGAGATGGTTGAAAAAAGCTCTGACCTACAAGCGTTTCTGCGCCACATGCAGTTCCCTGAGCCTTTAGAGCCTCGTGACGCGCTGTACGGTGGTCGTACTAATGCTGTCAAACTCTATCATAAACAAGAACCTGGTGAAACTATAGAGTACTACGATTTCACCAGTTTATACCCGTACGTCAATAAAACAAAAGTGTACCCCTTAGGACATCCTAAAATAATCTATGACCACTTTGGTTATATCAAGCAGTACTTTGGCATCGCCAAAGTGAAAGTCTACCCGCCCAGGGATTTGTTTTTCCCTGTGCTCCCTGTTAAAATGAACAAAAAATTGATCTTCCCCCTCTGTCACACATGCGCTTTGCATTCAGAAGAAGATCCCTGCGCTCATTCAGAGGAAGAGAGGGCTCTGACGGGTACGTGGAGCACGATAGAGGTAGAAATTGCTTTGGAGAAGGGTTACAGACTCGCACACATTTACGAGGTGTGGCATTTTGAGGAGACGATGACCGATCTATTTGCACAATACATCGATTTACATCTTAGACACAAACAGGAAGCCTCGGGGTATCCCTCGTGGTGCACGGACGAAACCAAGAAAAAAGACTATGTATCCGCCTATCTTGAAAAAGAAGGTATAAAGTTAGACCCCGATCATATAGAACCAAATTCAGCTAAAAGACAAATCGCCAAACTATTCTTAAACTCTTTATGGGGAAAGTTTGCGCAGCGTTCTAATTTACCTACCACCAGCGTCGTGAACAACGCTGATGAACTCTTTGAGTATGCCTTTCTCCCGTACTATGAGATTTCTCAGTTAAACTTTATCAGCGACGATACGGTGACTGTCAATTGGAAATACACAAAAGAACACCGCACCGTCAACAAAAACACCAACATTTTCATTGCATGCTTCACTACAGCTTATGCGCGCTTAGAATTGTACACCCTTCTAGACAAACTGCAGGAGCGCTGTCTTTACCACGACACAGACTCCGTCATTTTTGTAAGTCGTGACGGCGAATGGCAGCCTCCTTTAGATGATTACCTGGGTGAACTCACCAGCGAAATACCCCAGGGGAGTCACATCACAGGATTTGTATCCGCCGGTCCAAAAACTTACGGCTACAAATTAAACACCGGTGACACGATCTTGAAAGTGAAAGGTATCACGCTTAATATCGCTAACGCTGGTGTTATCAATTTCGACAGTCTAAAAGATTTAGTGTTAGCTTACAAGAACTCTGCAGATCCTGGAAATGAAAAGACGATCGTTGTAGAGCAGAATGGTATTGTGCGGATCAAAAAGTACTGGGATATTGTAACGCGACCCCAACACAAAACTCAACGCTGCGTCTATACCAAGAGCCAGTTGTTTGATGACTTTACTTCTTTACCCTACGGGTATTAACGATGAATTCCCTTTTCTTCAAACAACTGACGTACCTTTATCTCCGCTACAGGTGCAGAATACGCTACAGACTACCGTACCATCAAACGACCGACGCGTAGCTATAGATAGAGTCGTGAAGTCTAAAGAGAAACGTGCTCGACGAATTTACTCCGTGGCGCTACAGGTGGATCCCCGGTTACAACACCCATTCTCATGCATTTTAGCGGGCCCCTCTAACTCAGGATAATCCTATTTTGTCAAACAGGTTTTAGCTTACGCGACAACACATTTATCTCACAAACCCGATAATATTGTTTGGTTTTATTCTTGTTGGCAAAAAATGTACGATGAACTGAGTCATTCCTTCCCCAGTATTCGTTTTATCGAAGGTTTGCCGCAGACGTTTGTAGATGACGAACTATTCCCGCCTGACATGATCAACTTGGCGGTGGTGGACGATCTCATGGAGGCCGCTAGCTGTAATTCAGAACTGGAAAAAGCATTTACTAAATACGTTCATCATAGAAGCTTGAGCCTGTTCTATTTGGTTCAAAATGTTTTTTGTCAGGGGAAAAAGAGTAGAACCATCACCTTGAATACCAAGTACATGGTCCTATTTAATTTGAGAGGTGATACGTCCGAGGAATATCGCTTAAGAACTGGTTTGTTTCCACCAGCTTTACCAGCAGCGTACGTTCAAAAAGGTAAAACTCGTTCTAAAAAGTGAATTTTTTACACTGCTGTGATTATTCATACCCGTAACCTTCATTCTGTCAACATGTCTGAGAGAGTGAGGCATAACTGGGCTCTCTTGAAAAAGCTGGTGAAAGCAAACGCGTCGGAGAGAAAGCTTATTCTGAAGACCGCCGGCAGAGATTTAATCGCTGCCATCGCGGAAATAGCTCTCAATATTCTGAAAGGGCGGCTTCCTCTCAAAGAGCGCCAAAGAAAAATATTACAAAAATTGCGTAGAGCTATAAGAAATCTATGTGACAAAAAAGTGTCCATTCGGAGAAAACAGTATCTATTGAATCAGTCTGGAGGCTTCAAAGGGCCGCTTCTAGCTATTGCTATACCGCTAATAACGAGTTTAATAACCGGTAGATGATGGAACGTGCTGAGAAAATGTACTTGGTTCTGGCGCATGAGATTAACAGACTAAAAAACGTCGGTCTGACGGTGCCTACCGTGCGTCAGACCACACTCCAAAGGTTAGACGACGAAATCGGCGACATTCTACGCCGCACTGATTTGCCTGACGACGTAAAGATTAAAAGATACACCGAAATACTACAGAGAAGTTTGTTGCATGCTAAGCGCGAAGGTTCTGAACTTACACGTTTAAACCTTGTGATCCCTCCTGACGGTGAACAAGCACCATCACCAGCGGGTGAAATAGAGATACGCCCCTCTGCCCCTCAGTTTGTAGATCACCTCAACCCCCGTTTCCGAAAAAATGCAGATATACTACTCAACAGTTTCTTGAAACACAAAGACATTGCTACATGGACTGAGAAAGGTGAATTTGTCTACAAAGGGACCGTCATTCCCGGCACCCATATGTTGGACCTTGTACGGAGCACTCTGCAAAGTCACGGACTAACCAAAAAGAACACTCCACAAGGATGGGACGTTTTTATGAGGGCTATGGCCGAGTTAAACATACCATCAACCGTGATCGGTCACCATACGACTAGAGACGCTCTGAACGAATTAAAAATGATGTTGAGTGCGCCGTCAAATCCCTTCAAAACACCGTCACAAGTACTCGCTACCTCAACGTCGGCCGCTAGAGGACGTTTGCTGTCGAAACAGAGAATCGCGCCGCTGTCGCCGAGCGCATGGTTAACTTTGTAAATATTAGCATTGAAATGTATTGTAACCTATAGATTTGCTTGTATAATGTTGTATTTTGAAATCTATTTACACCTTTTTACATTTCTTGATTTGTGTATACCTCTAAGTGAATCTACAATAAATGTATATTTTTTTAAACACTTTTATTACGTCATTATTATGAACACTACAGAATGCTAACCCTAGGGATCCTGGGGCTGCCTTTTCTCACAAAAACATGTCTTGACATGTTTTTCTTACATACGGCGCTTACACATTAACCTACAACCTTGGGTGAAGGGCATGTGGGCGGTCATGGGGGACGTAACAGAGGCTGAACATGGGCTGCTTCCGGGGCGGGGACGGAACTGACGTAACAGATATTGGACACACATAGGGGCGGTAAGGGTTGGCTTCCGGGGGCGGGGACGGAACTGACGTAACAGGTATTGACACACATAGGGGCGGAGAGTGGGCGGAGAATTGGGAGGAGAGGGGAGGGGTTTAGACCGGAAGTGGATGCGGGACAGGTGCCAAAAAGGGGCGGGACACCTGTCAAAAACCGGAAGTGGGCGTGTTGACGAGAGGTGGGTGCTCTTACTACTACTCAGGAAGATTGGGCATTTTCTTCGAGAATGCCCTGACAGACAAAAAATAACCCAGATGGCACAAATGCCACAGAATATGCAGTAGTAACTCAGGATAAAGTCCTGATGGCCAAAGCACTCCGAAACACCTATCAGCACAAGCAGCCACCGCAACATACTGACATTACATGAGACTAGTCTTATTGACCTACAAATCCTCAAAGAGATGCAAAAAGCATCCCCAAAATCTGAACAAACTACATGGGTAATAAAAGGTGCTATCTTCAAAGATGACATATATGTATCTTCAGAAAACAAATATATATTGCCCAGTAACCTCTTTAGATATGCTGCAGTATTGAGCCATAGCACAGGAGAGATGGTAAAGATCATAAAGTATTTACAGCATGCGACTTTACTAACTACTCAAAGTTTTGTCTCACCTGCTTTCTTGTCCATTATTGGAAACATTGTCTGTCGTAAGTGTTGAAGTAGAATACACCTGAGTGTTATTGTCACCTGGCATGTTATATCTTATACCAAATCTCTTAAGATGCCTGATTGACTCATTTCACAAGTTATTATATAATATTGGCTAAGTGTCGGTATGTCAGTGTTCATGATAGATATTGATTTTTATAGTTGTTGGCTATATGTGTGATAGGCACCGGAGCGCAGGGCCTAGACCCTCCAGTATGCCGGGCATGGGTCGGATACTCTCTGCGGTCCCCTGGTCGCAAGGACGGTGGTGGCTGTGCCCGACGCCTGGAGCTGCGGAGTCACATTTGTAGGGAGACATGGCTGCGGGGGTTAAACGTCGTTCTCCTGTGCCTTCACAGTGGTGTACGATGTGGTTTACATTCCCTATGGTGTTTTGGTGATGGAGGGAGACAGGGTTGAGGGAGAGAAGTAGGCGAGAGGTATTGAAGCCAGGAGACTTTGGCAACGGTAAAACAGATGGTAACTTTACTCGTTCACAGCCCGAGGGGTTAAACAGCCAAAGAAGAGTATAGTACAGGCAAGCACGTGCTGGTGGTAAAACAGTTCTTTATTACAGATAAACATCCAGCAATGGAGACAGAGCAATGGGAAAACAAATGAGTAGCTTACAAGTAAGTCCCTCTATGTGTCTAATGTCTGGTGTCCAGTACTGACGCTATAGAGGTTCCCTGCCGATTCTCTATCCATATTAGGCCTCACTGTCCCATCCCCACTATCCATCATATTACATGAAGTGCAAATACAGAATGACGTTACCCCCACAGTCCTCTGTGTGTAACCACCAAAGGCCAAATGTAGCTCCTGCGTCCTGGGCACACCTGCAATAGCAGTAGACAAATGTGTGCTCTAGAGGACCAGGCAATCACTCACCCCGATTGGCAGACGTTTTGCTCCCTCATGTTTGGTCCTCAAGTTAGCTGCTCCGTTTGAAGGTTGATAGGAACAAGGGAAAGAATCCCCTACATGCTTGGCTGTGTAGTGATGCTCGCTGAGCTTCTCTTAACTCCCATTATAGACTCTGTCTTCCCCCTCTCCTCCTCTGTAGTCTACATCTTCTTCTCTCAGACCACCACTGTTCACTTGGCAACCTGCCTTCGTGAAGAGGATATTAACTGTTTCTGTACAAACTAGTATTAAAAGTGCTAAATCCCTATGACATTAATATACATTTAACGTATACAGAGTTTTCTAGTAATAATAATAATAATAATTTTTATTTATATAGCGCCAACATATTCTGCAGCACTTTACAATTAAGTGGGGACATGTACAGACAATAAATTCAATACAAAATGAGACAGTTTAAACAGTTACATTAGGAGTGAGGTCCCTGCTCGCAAGCTTACATTCTACAAGGAAATGGGGGGGACACAATAGGTGGAAAGTGGTTGTTATTTCAGGTCTGGCAATTATAATAAGTCGGGATTGTCATATAAAGCTGTATGATCCGGTCATCAGCACGTATGTTCAAGTGCAATACTCAATTACCGAGTGCAGTTATCGTGTGCATGGAGGGTGTGGAGACAGATGAAGAGAAGGGAACAGATTCTGAATAGTATTTAGGAGGGAACAGGGGAAAGTTAGTTTACTGAGTATTTGAGGTGGTAGGCTTGTTTAAAGAGATGGGTTTTTAAGGCGCGCTTGAAGACATCAGGGCTAGGCATCAATCGGATCGTCTGGGGTAGAGCATTCCAGAGAACTGGCGCAGCACGAGAGAAGTCTTGGAGACGGAGGTGCGAGGTTCGGATTATGGGGGATGTTAGTCTTAGGTCATTTGTGGAATGGAGAGCACGTGTAGGACGATAGACTGAGATGAGAGAGTTGATATAAGGTGGTGCAGAACTGTGGAGAGCTTTGTGGGTGAGAGCAATGAGTTTATAGTGGACCCTGTAGCGAATGGGTAACCAGTGTAATGACTGGCACAAGGTGAAGGCATCAGTGAAGCGGCTGGACAGAAATACGACCTTGGCTGCCGCATTCAGGACAGATTGGAGAGGGGAAATTTTGGTAAGAGGGAGACCGATCAGAAGAGAGTTGCAGTAGTCCAGACGAGCGTGAATAAGAGCGACAGTAAGAGTTTTAACAGTTTCAAAAGTGAGAAAAGATTGGATTCTGGAGATGTTTTTAAGATGCAGGTGATAAGAGCGAGCGAGTGAGTGATCGGATATAGGGAGTAAAGGAGAGGTTAGTGTCGAATATGACCCCAAGGCAGCGGGCGTGCTGCTTGAGAGTTATGGTTGAACCCTCCAAGGTAATTTCGATGTTAGGTAGAGTTAGGTTAGTAGAGGGGGAAAACACCAGAAGTTCAGTTTTGGAGAGATTCAGTTTAAGATAGAGGGAGGACATTATGTTAGACACAGCAGACAAACAATCCTTGGTATTTTGTATTAGGGTAGGGGTGATGTCAGGGGAAGAAGTGTATAATTGGGTGTCGTCAGCATAGAGATGATACTGGAACCCAAATCACCTAACTCTGGGTTAAGTTGTCTCTCTGTTTCCGGATAAATAGACCCCATGTCATGATACACTCAGGTGGGACAATGTTGACTGTACTGAAGGTTTTGCTCCGATCCTACACCTATTCCAACACATTTGGTTACCTTACTTTCTGTTACCTCAGCGAAAACCCTTCAAGAGAATAGATGTGGAATCAGACTGTACATTAGCAGAATAATTGGCTAAGATAACAACAATCAAATAAGTCTCTACCCCTAATTTTTTCTCAGGAGAACTGCTACCGAAACCTGAGGTTGTGAAATGTGCTGACTGGGTCCTTGTGAAGGAGATAAAGAAGAAACACTGGCACCAGCCTAAGTGGGAAGGTCCTTACCAAGTCCTATTGACCTCTCCCATGCTGTCAAAATTGCTGAACGTACATCACGGATACATCTGTCCCACTATTAAAAGGGTTGACGGAAGTCTAGGGAAAGTTAGGCAGGGAACAAACCCAGTCTCCTGAAGCATAAACCCGGCTACAAAGGGGGGTTCTCCAAAAGGGAGAATTCATCTCAAACCGGTGAAGACACCCACTTCCCTTTTCCCGGTGGACGGTGACAGGGTAGGCAGTAGAAGAAAAAAAAGATGTACTAGGGACAGTTATTTTGGAAATCCTACACATGGTTATGGGAAATTGGAAGGTAATAGATCCAGCAGGGTGGGAAAGTCCAGAGGGTTGGAGAGGTTTTGGATTTAATAATTTAAATCTCACTTTTGAAGTAGGTCAGACGGTCACCTTTTTGATGGACTTCTGCCTGTTATATAAAGGACGTGAAGATGGAGAACAAGCTGCCAAACTAACTGGGTCAGAAAAATATGTTTGTGTTATAAACCAAAATAACAGGGGAGTCCAAATGTTTACTAGTTGGTCCCTTGCTGGATGGACAACCAAGACTATGGGTATAAAATTTATGGCCACACAGATTTGAAATCCAGGTTCCTCATTAGGAAAAAATAAACTTCCCGTTGCACAAAAAAGGGTGATTGTAGCAAAATTAGTATTAATCTTAAAAAATACCTAAGATGAGAGACCAAAGGTTATATGGTATTGGATCTGATGCATCAGGAACAGACCCAATAGGACATTTCTACATAGAAGTTCAGAATAATACCAAAACACGCCCCAAGGAAAGTATGTCAGAAAGAACCATAATGGAGTCCATGGGTCCCACAGTTGGGTTCACTAACTTAATCTATGAAGATAAACTAGCTCTAGAGACAATCTATGAGGAGAAAAATGAATGGTTAGAATTG
This sequence comes from Phyllobates terribilis, assembly GCF_046119375.1. Taxonomy (NCBI): domain Eukaryota; kingdom Metazoa; phylum Chordata; class Amphibia; order Anura; family Dendrobatidae; genus Phyllobates; species Phyllobates terribilis. The sequence continues at coordinate 330,886 of NW_027363990.1, read as the reverse complement.
CTTAGATATACTGCAAAAAGCCTTAACAAACTAAACTGTGTAGCTTGAGCAACAGCCAGACCACAGCTAGGTACTGTCCCTTTTCCCCTACATGATCAGGAGGACCCAGAAGGGTTACAGTACATAATTAAACTATATGGAAAACTTCCTGTCCCCTCAGATAAGGAAAGAAAATGCAAAACATTATCACTTTTATTTCCCCCACTTAAAAAAAACAGATATCCAACAGCAGGTGATTGCTTATCCTGGTAACTATACTTGTTTCAGTCTTCCTGGGAACGGACATGGCGAACTCCAGGACGACTTTTGTAGAGAACTAATCAATGTTTCCCACAACACCAACTACTCAGTCATATGGTCAAAACGGACCACCCTGAGAGAAGACATATGGTGGTCATGTGGTGACAAAAGAATACCAGCCAGATTGCCGTATGGTTCTAAAAGGGATTGTGCGGTTATCCAGCTAGTCATGCCCTTCCACCTATTGTCAACAGGAACATGGTCAAAGGTATGTGGTGGGAGTAGACAGAAGCGTGACACCCCCCGAGAATCCTTAGATTTTAGTGTATACATAGATGATATTGGAGTTCCCAGAGGAGTGCCCAACGAATATAAGGCTAGGAACCAGGTAGCAGCTGGGTGGGAGTCCATCATATGGTGGGTGACAATAAATAAAAATGTAGACTGGATAAACTACATATACTACAACCAACAGAGATTTGTTAATTACACTCGAGATGCAGCTAAAGGGATAGCTGAGCAGCTAGGACCAACTTCCCTCATGGCTTGGCAGAACAGAATGGCATTAGGCATCCTCTTAGCAGAAAGAGAAGATGTATGTAGTATGTTGGAGGATTTTGTTGCAATTTCATCCCTAATAATACTACAGCTCCTGATGGTAGCATCACCAATGCCCTTGATGGACTGACTGCCCTATCTAATAAACTGGCTGAGAACTCTGGATATGTTGACAATTTTTCTTCCTGGATTGAAGGATGGTTTGGGAAATGGTCTGGCCAGGTCACTTCCGCGCTGATATCTCTGGCCATTGTGGCCAGTGGACTCCCTGTTTGTGGCTGTTGTGCTATACTGTGCATTAGAGGACTCGCACAAAGACTTATTGACTCTGCCATAACAAAGACTATGTATGGAGGAATGGAGACTATGGAACCTGATGATAATGATTCTGAACATTATACCTTCCCCGAAAATAACCAAGACTCTGAAATCCGATGGGTCCTGTGAAAACCGTAATAAGAGAACAAAAGCCCTGATGGGTACAGAGATGTGATATTGAAATTTACAAAAGGGGGGAATGTTATAATCATTTTTGTAATAACTATATAATGTGTGTATATATATGTGTGTGTATATATATATATATATACAGTATATATACAGTATATATAGTTTTACTGAAAGGTCCTAGAATGAGTGGAAAGTAGACAGATGTTCTCTTTGCGGTCAGAAACAACTGACTCTGAGATGTGTAGAGACACTAATCATTTCTTTGGAGAAACAGGATGCTTAGAATATAATCTATAGTCGGCTGCAAGAATTCATTTCCGTTGCCTCTTATCTGATTTTGCATTATATATATACTAGAAATAGGCCCGATGCTATTGCATGGGGAGTGCGGTGAAATGAACCTCTGTGTACCCTTAGTGGTGCTAACAGGAGCAGTGGCCATGTGTCACACCATTTGCGCTTTCCATCATCCCTGTTCTATATCATCCTTTTGCATTTGTGTCTTGTATTTGTGGCATCATTTGACGTCGTTCACACCTGTGCACTGTCTCTTCCTTGTTGGGTGCTGTATTTTGGGATCTGGTGTTGTGTTTCTTGAGTGATGGTCACTATGTGGTGTCTCCTGTGTGCGGGTTTACACTATATGGTCTCTTGGAAGCTGTTGTGACTATAATTGGATGTGGTCCATTGTTTTGTGGAGTTTGATGTGTGTGTGATTGTCCGTTTCCAAGGTGGAGCAAAAAAACAGAAAGGAAGTGAAAGGATCCAATTTATTATCATGTCACAAATAATGGCAAAGCTTCATACTTTACATAATAGGAACAGAAAGACAATCCATAGAAATGTTATCACATTCTATTATTATGTATTAGATAGATAGATGGAACTATGAAACTTGAAAGACATACTGATAGGATGTTTAGATTGTGAGCCCCAATGGGGACAGTGCTGCAAATGTATGTAAAGCACTATGGAATTAATAGTGCTATATAAATGAATCAATATTATTATATTATATAAATATATTATTTATGTATATATGGTGAAACTATGTAAGTATGTATCTATAATGTCTCCTCAAGCTATATATATATATATGATATGTCTAAGGGGTAGCGTTTCTCCTTATGGAGAGTGACACACCGGCTCTGGCACGTCAAGGTAAGGAGGCTTATTCGCCATGCAATGCTTCTCTGGGAAACTGAATATGCAAATTGCCTCTTCAGAGAAAAAGACCTCAGTCCAGAGCCTCTCACCAGCCAAATCAGTTCTCATACTTTGCACTGACGAGGGCCAACAGCCCGAAACGCCGTGTCTGCAAATTGAGATTCTGATTTGGCTTTTATCCTAAGTCATATTGCACGACTCGTTAAAGGGTTGATTGTGACTTGTAGGATTGCTGCTTCCAATAGGTGGCGCTATAGAGTACAAGTCCTCTTTTTCTCTGAAGAGGCAATTTGCATATATATATATAACAACATTAACAAACATATATATGTATGTGTTTAGCTATGGTGTATGTACTGTATGTACTAAAAATATAGAATTATTTAAAGTATATCATATCTATCATATATCTATGTATAATATATGTCTAAAATCTACAATTTTTTAAGATATAAATAGAGATATGTATGAATATATATCTATGTAGCGATGTCTCTATCCACATGAATTAGAGCCAGAGGAGGAGATATGGTGAACAGCCGTCCCACCCATCTCTTCAGCTGTTCACAAAAAACCCAGCCCAGTGAAAAGACAAATAAGTCTCTCAGCATCTTTGACACTGTAGTTACAAATATGGGTTTCCATCACCAACTGTTTAAAAGTTGATGATACATATCTCCTCTGTGATGACCTTAAATACTTCTATATATATGTATTTACAACAAAATTAATGGTGCAAAATATATGTTATCTATATACAGTACAGACCAAAAGTTTGGACACACCTTCTCATTTAAAGATTTTTCTGTATTTTCATGACTTTGAAAATTGTACATTCACACTGAAGGCATCAAAACTATGAATTAACACATGTGGAATTATATACTTAACAAAAAAGTGTGAAACAACTGAGAATATGTCTTATATTCTAGGTTCTTCAAAGTAGCCACATTTTTCTTTGATGACTGCTTTGCACACTCTTGGCATTCTCTTGATGAGCTTCAAGAGGTAGTCACCGGAAATGGTTTTCACTTCACAGGTGTGCCCTGTCAGGTTTAATAAGTGGGATTTCTTGCCTTATAAATGGGGTTGGGACCATCAGTTGTGTTGTGCAGAAGTCTGGTGGATACACAGCTGATAGTCCTCCTGAATAGACTGTTAGAATTTGTATTATGGCAAGAAAAAAGCAGCTAAGTAAAGAAAAACGAGAGGCCATCATTACTTTAAGAAATGAAGGTCAGTCAATGCGAAAAATTGGGAAAACTTTGAAAGTGTCCCCAAGTGCAATTGCAAAAACCATAAATCGCTACAAAGAAACTGGCTCAGTTGAGGACCGCCCCAGGAAAAGAGGACCAAGAATCACCTCTGCTTCTGAGGATAAGATTATCCGAGTCACCAGCCTCAGAAATCGCAGGTTAAGCGCAGCTCAGATTAGAGACCAGGTCAATGTCACACAGAGTTCTAGCAGCAGACACATCTCTTCAACAACTGTTAAGAGGAGACTTTGTGCAGCAGGCCTTCATGGTAAAATAGCTGCTAGGAAACCACTGCTAAGGACAGGCAACAAGCAGAAGAGACTTGTTTTGGGCTAAAGAACACAAGGAATGGACATTAGACCAGTGGAAATCTGTGCTTTGGTCTGATGAGTCCAAATTTGAGATCTTTGGTTTCAACCACCATGTCTTTGTGCGACGCAGAAAAGGTGAACGGATGGACTCTACATGCCTGGTTTCCACCATGAAGCATGGAGGAGCAGGTGTGATGGTGTGGGGGTGCTTTGCTGGTGACACTGTTGGGGATTTATTCAAAATTGAAGGCATACTGAACCAGCATGGCTACCACAGCATCTTGCAGCGGCATGCTATTCCATCCGGTTTGCATTTAGTTGGACCATCATTTATTTTTCAACAGGACAATGACCCCAAACGCACCTCCAGGCTGTGTAAGGGCTATTTGACCAAGAAGGAGAGTGATGGGGTGCTACGCCAAATTACCTGGCCTCCACAGTCACCAGACCTGAACCCAATTGAGATGGTTTGGGGTGAGCTGGACCTCAGAGTGAAGGCAAAAGGGCCAACAAGTGCTAAGCATCTCTGGGAACTCATTCAAGATTGTTGGAAGACCATTTCCGGTGACTACCTCTTGAAGCTCATCAAGAGAATGCCAAGAGTGTGCAAAGCAGTCATCAAAGCAAAAGGTGGCTACTTTGAAGAACCTAGATTATAAGACATATTTTCAGTTGTTTCACATTTTTTTGTTAACTATATAATTCCACATGTGTTAATTCATAGTTTTGCTGCCTTCAGTGTGAATGTACAATTTTCATAGTCATGAAAATACAGAAAAATCTTTAAATGAGAAGGTGTGTCCAAACTTTTGGTCTGTACGTGTATATTCCATGCATTATAATCAGAGGTGTATATACCATGGTTTTTTTTCTATATAATATTATACATTATAACCTTTTCTTTTTCTTTTGTTATTTTAATCTCAATTTTTCAATATTATTTGTTTTTATTCTGTTATTTCGACAACCTATAATTTCTTTACTTTGAAAAATTGGGCATGAGGAACTATCAACACGCCCATATGATGGGGCAGTCGAACATATAAATTGTAACTCCCTACATGTATTTGTATACTAGGATTAAGAACTTTTGGTGTTCGATACGCGTAGGTTTCACAGTGTCTCTTTTTCGTTGAAGAGAAGGTGATTCCTACAGGATGAGATAGAAAAATGCAATGTGCCTAAGAACTAACAGGCAGGTAATTGCTTACTATCTGCCTGTTCTACCCTGTGGCGGCTCTGATCACTCCTGAACTGCTCCTAACAGCGATTCTGCTGCTTCACGTCAACAGAACAGCTCTTCCTCTTCCTGGCTGCTCTGTCAATGAGGCGAGACTGCCAACTTCATTCTCATTGACAGATGGCTCCCTGCAGTTAGGCAGCAGGGAGCTAGCTGTCAAGTCAGCATTACATCGGCAGTCACACCCCATCAACAGAGCAGAGAGGGAGCTGCAAAATCACTGGCAGGAGCGATCCGTGACCTCTCTGAAATGGCAGAGATCGGCACCGGGCCCAACAGGCATATAGTTAGCAAATACTTACCTTTTAGTTCTTAGGCCCATGGTAAAAAAAAAATAAAATAGTCGCGGACAACCCCTTTTAATAATTAGGAGCAGGAATTCTCTGAATGATGCTATAATCAAGAAAACATGAAATTCTCTCCTGCCCAGTCAGTCTGCCCGGTCTGTTACACCATGATTACCGAAACCTCGACTCAGTCCACCACCCATTTGTATTACCACTTACCCGGCTCTGCTTGGCCTCTGTTACCAGGCCATTGGCTTGTCTGACTGCACTTACGTTTCGCTCTGGTACCACTTATCTGCATCTCCAGAAGTTTCCCATTTCTCTATTATACTTTTCAAATTACATTTTGAGACTTTCTCCTCCTGTTGTTGCACATATTTTTTTTCCCTTCATCTGCACAGGTATCATTAATCTATCAACTATAATGGCCGTACCAGGTCCTGCAGGTCCTGTATCCCATACACATGACGTGGGCAGTGCACGGCATGCCGCTAGTTTTTATTCTGAGTGCTCTTATATACGGTGGTAGTTTTACACAATGTTGAGCCTGTGATCTGCAGAGTGAAATGTCTGACTGCTAGAACAGAAGTGTACAGCAGATTCTGCAGCATGGATACATAAAGGACGTCCTGGGGGAATATACCTCCCTCCAACACTCGTCCAGTCCCTGCCTCACACTAGAGACATTTATAATAACTCCAGGACTATGGAGCTGGTCATTTTCTCATAATCTGTGGCCATTATTAGTGATCTCGCATTGTACGGTAATATCACCCTGGAGGTTGTGATGTATTTAGTGTAATAGCGCCATCTAGAATATACAGTATATATCAGGCGATACCATGCTTTCTATAGTTAGTCGTCTTCTGTGCCCTCTATAGCTATCTATTATACTTTATATTTCTTTATAATAATTTATAATAAATTACTCGACAGTTTTACAGCTTTATGATGTTTATTAATCTGCTGTAATTTTAAAAGAAAGTCCAACCTTACAGTGGACACAGGTGGAAGTGTCCTCCATGATGGTATAGGCTGAGGTGGAGCAAGTATATAGTCAGTGGGGGATCAGGATGACCAGTATTCCCCAGGGTTCCTTGTTATCAGGGAGGGACCCGGTGTATGCAATCAAAAGGTCTTATCCTCTGACCGACTGTGTGCCATCAACAGGTAATGATCCTCTGTCCGGCTGTGTGCCATCAACAGGTAATGACCATCCGGAAGTGCGACATCAACTGGTCATCACCCTCCAGCTGTGTGCCATCAACAGGTAATGACCTTCCGGCAGTGCGCCATCAACAGGTAATGACCCTCTGGCTATGGCCATCAATAGGTCATCACCCTCCGGCTGTGTGCCATCAACAGGTAATGACCATCCGGCTGTGTGCCATCAACAGGTAATGATCCTCTGTCCGGCTGTGTGCCATCAACAGGTAATGACCCTCTGGCTATGGCCATCAATAGTTCATCACCCTCCGGCTGTGTGCCATCAACAGGTAATGACCATCCGGCAGTGCGCCATGAACAGGTAATGACCATCCGACTGTGTGCCATCAACAGGTAATGATCCTCTGTCCGGCTGTGTGCCATCAACAGGTAATGACCCTCTAGCTATGGCCATCAATAGGTCATCACCCTCCGGCTGTGTGCCATCAACAGGTAATGACCATCCGGCAGTGCGCCATGAACAGGTAATGACCATCCGACTGTGTGCCATCAACAGGTCATCACCTTTCGGCATTTAGGCTTCTTGTCTTCTGTAAGATGCGATTCTTGAGTCTCCTGATGTTAAAAAATATTTAAAAAATCACCAATTAAACTAATAATCTATCTAGTACATAAGCATCACAATTTATAATCTATCTAGTGCATAAGTATGACAATTTAGCTCACAGAACATACACTATGCTAAAACATTAGACCGTACAAGCAGAAATTTGCTAAACTAACATAAATATAACTGACAAATCAGTAGAAAAATCGCTACCAATGGCACAGCTCTCTTCACATCAACCTGTAACCATAGTAGATAAGAAATAGAGGACAATGCTCATAGTCAGTTATCAACAATTCGGCATGGGGCATCCCACCAGAGACATTATAATATCTAGTAGATTATAGATGGCAATAGAATTTACCAACAAGCACATAGTACGCCAAACTCAAGTACATAGTATGCCAAACCTGGACACGTTTTCCTAAAATAGGTTCATCAGAAGCACATACTAGACAGTGATACTTAGCAAAGCGTTCATAGATATATGCGCCATATGATAAGGTGCTAAAGTGCAAGTGTGTGAAGAAATATCCATTCGATTTCAGGTGCAATGCTGCATTGTATGTAGTAAGATGGTGCCCATCAGACAGCATGTATAGGACTAACCTGTGCTGAAAACACGAGCAATGGGAAAGTTCAAGCAGTTGCCTTCTCAATCTTCCTCGCCTCTAAGACATCTAAGGAAATATCTTCTCCTCTTGATTTTGGGTGGAGGTGTTGTAGGCATTTCAGGCTCTGGCATTCTAGGTTCTGACATACTAGGTTCTGACATGGTAGGTTCTGGTGCTCTAGGTTCTGCTGCTCTTGGCTCTGGAATTCTGGGTTGTTGGCTTCTCTGAAAAATCAGCAACCTCTCTTTATGCTCCGTGGAACTTCGAGCTCTTCTTCCTATATTGTTGTGAGGGATCGTTCTGACCCAGACAGTATCACTGAACGCCACTTTATAGTTGCAACTAGGAACCTTTTTCGCATCCTGCGGTGCAGGAGCCATGGATGGAGTAGAACATTTGCCATTGGGCAGGACAGGTGTTCTCCTGGAGTCTTGCTCCTGAATCTGAGGGATGCAAATCGGCTCCTTACAAGCACTTTGTTCCTTCAGAATGGTTTTGTTCTCAGGAGTTTTCTGATTGTTTCACCAGGTTCAGACATTGCCCACTTGCTCAGGACAAGACTTAAGGCCAAATACTCTAGTATTGTCAGTAGTGTCATCACCGCAACAAAAACTGCGTCACAGAAGAGCCAAAGAGGAAGATTGATGGAAGCTTGATAGGTGCTTCTCCTGAGATCCACGGGTAGTGGGTCATCCTATAATAAAGAAAAAAAACATAATAAAGTCCTGTATATTTATACCCAATCCAGTCAAACAGAGAGCCCTTGTTATTATACAGTGATGGATACATTATCAAGGAACTTTCAGAAATATCCCATTGAGAAGATCAGGAAGAAGTTTGGGATTCACCTCCAGGGTCCATGGAATATTATTTACAGTTGGACTTTCATATGACGGATGGTCACGTGTCCAGCATGAGAAGTCCTGCAAGAGGCGATATTCTCATTAGCTGATCCTTGTGACCTCCATATTGATGAGAACATACTCGCCCTCAGTGTACTGTAATGTGGGGGGTAGAGCAACGTAAAGCACAGAAATGATAGGATGATACTCATCATCTCCAGAGGTCTCTCAGCACCAAGGTATGGTCAATGAGATACAAGCTGCAGATGGGCCGAGGCTTCTAATATACCCAGGGGTGACATCGCAAAGCCCTCTGTGACATCATTGCACAGTTCTATCCATCATGTCACTGATACTTTGGACCTAACTAAATGTCTAAAAGAGAACCCTTCCACATGATTTCCAATCACGGAGCAGCTTCAGTTTTTCAAGAAAAGTTTAAAAAATATAATCTGTGCTGTGATTGGTCACAATGGCACATGAAGCAGAACGTCTTTAGATCTTTTAAAGGGAAAGTGTCAGCAATTTTTTTACAATTGTAAAATTGTAAAGTATTTATATTTATATATAAATACACATATATATTTAAAAAGGTTTTAATGGTATAAAATCTGAAAAAAATATTTTAACTGTTTTGATGTTTTCATCTTGTAAACACTAGGGGGAGCAGCTGCTGACATTTCCATGAAAACAGAATACAGCTAGCTCGCATTACGACTGCAGTAAAAGTGGGCGGGATCTGCTCACATGGGTGTGATGTCACTCCTCCCCTTCTGGGCGTTTGCAAAAAGGTAAATGAGACTGTAGTTTAGGATCACAGTGCGGAGCGATCACTGGTGACTGCAAAGTGATATATAAGGGACAACACCAAAGTCATTAATCACTACAAGGACAAGGCAGGAATGTGGGAGTCAGAGGGGTCACCCCACACTTATATCCCCTCTGACTGTCACTTCCTAAGCTCCTTTCCCTGCCATAACCTCTTATTCCCGCAGGTAAATTCTTACAGGACCCCCCTCCCCATCCCCTTCCCCTGCCGCAGCTGATTCTAAACGTCCTCCATATGTAATAATAGACAGGTACTCACCGGCAGCCTATGGTAATTCACAGGGTAGAACAGGGTACAGCACAGAAACAATATGGCGATCCTCATTGTCTCCAGGGGGTATCTCAGCACCAAGATATGGCCAATGAGATATGAGCTCCAGGTGGATGGAGCCCCCTTATATACCTCAAGGGTGACATCACAACGCCATCTGTGACATCATCACCCACAACATTCCATCACATGACATCACCCAGCACCAGCATCATGTGACCCAGCATAAATAGAAAGTCCTTGTTGCCTATAGCAACTATTCAAAACTAAGGTTAAACTTTTCCAACAGCTAAAGGCGGCTCTGTGATGGCAGTTTCTTCTTGTGGACGGTTGTGATAAATCTGCAGAACATCTACATAACGCGACATGTAGAAAATCCTGTCTTTTCCCCTCTGTTCTTCCTCTGGTGCTACAGAGACGGATAGAAGGAGCTTTTCCAGACCTTACAGTGCACAATATGGGACCTAATCACTGATATCCCAGATCTCCTCAGTACAAGCATACCGCCAACCTATGAGGACTAGAAAGAGGGCGAAACCATGCGGCACGCGTAGTCTGACCACGCCCCTATCCACACACCAAGCTACGCCCATTTACCATGTCTTTCTCCCCCGGCAGGAAGAGTTATCAGAGGGGCGATGGCAGTGAGGGACATTCAGCAGAAACTCGGGACTGCAGGGCATAGACCTAAATCCGGGACTGTCTGCTGTATCCAGGACGGCTGGGACTAGAGATGAGAGGATCGACTCATGGGACTCAGGTCCAGCATCCAGGTCAGTGGTAATTGGTGGCTGGATGGGAGGCCCTGTCGCGGCTTTAGATTAGCCCGGGCTGCTGCAATATCATCTGTGCGTCCTGCTCTTCTCTAGTTGGGACCTGTGGATTATTTTTTGTTCCCTCATTCACAGTCGGACCCTTCAGAACTTTCTCATCTCTGTGTAGTTTCACTATATGACATCTGGCTTTTTTGTGTCTGGAAGGCCGTGTTCACACGTAGCATAAATACTGTGCACCAATCTACACAATAACAATCTCCTCTGGTTATTGCATCTTTGGTGCACTATTTTAGGCTTTTCCCCCTTATTTGATGCATTTTGGTGCAGATGTGAAACCGCGTTTTTAATTGTTTTTTACAGTACAGAAAAGCTTTGATTCTGCACTTAAAAAAGTATCTGCAGTTTCTTACAGACGTTTTTTATGCTCCACATAGAAGTCTATAGAGGAAAAAAATCACCAAAACCGCACAGGGTGGGGGCAGGGTGAGGGACACTGAGGGCAGAATGGAGGCATGGGGGGGTCGAATGGGAAACATGGAGGCAGAATGGGAGACATTGGGGGCAGAATGGAGTCACATTGGGGGAGAATGGAGTCATATTGGAGGCAGAATGGAAACACATTGAGGGCAGAATGGAGACATGGGGGGCAGAATGGAGACGGGGCAGAATGGAGACAGGGGAGAAGAATGGAGACAGGGGGGAAGAATGGAGACGGGGCAGAATAGAGACCGGGGGGCAGAATGGAGATAGAGGGCAGAATGGAGACAGGGGGCAGTATGGAGACAGGGGGGCAGAATGGAGACGGGGCAGAATAGAGACCGGGGGGCAGAATGGAGACATGGGGACAGTATGGAGACGGGGCAGAATGGAGACAGGGGGGAAGAATGGAGACAGGGGGACAGAATGGAGATTGGGCAGAATAGAGACCGGGGGGGCAGAATGGAGATAGGGGGCAGAATGGAGACAGGGCGGCAGAATGGAGTCACATTGGGGGAGAATGGAGTCATATTGGAGGCAGAATGGAAACACATTGAGGGCAGAATGGAGACATGGGGGGCAGAATGGAGACAGGGGGGAAGAATGGAGACAGGGGGAAGAATTGAGACAGGGGGCAGAATGGAGACAGGGCAGAATAGAGACCGGGGGGCAGAATGGAGACAGGGGGCAGAATGGAGACAGGGGGACAGTATGGAGACATTGGGGGCAGAATAGAAACCAGAGGGCAGTATGGATGGAGACAAGGGTGGCAGAATAGAAACATGGGGGAAGAATGGAGACATGGGGGGCAGAATGGAGACTGGGCAGAATGGAGACAGGGGAGAAGAATGGAGACAGGGGGGCAGAATGGAGACGGGGCAGAATAGAGACCGGGGGGCAGAATGGAGATAGGGGGCAGAATGGAGACAGGGGGCAGAATGGAGACAGGGGGGCAGAATGGAGACGGGGCAGAATAGAGACCGGGGGGCAGAATGGAGATAGGGGGCAGAATGGAGACATGGGGACAGTATGGAGACATTGGGGGCAGAATAGAAACCAAAGGGCAGTATGGATGGAGACAAGGGTGGCAGAATAGAAACATGGGGGAAGAATGAAGACAGGGGGGCAGAATGGAGACGGGGCAGAATAGAGACCGGGGGGCAGAATGGAGATAGGGGGCAGAATGGAGACAGGGGGCAGAATGGAGATAGGGGGCAGAATAAAGACGGGGCAGAATAGAGACCGGGGGGCAGAATGGAGATAGGGGGCAGAATGGAGACATGGGCACAGTATGGAGACATTGGGGGCAGAATAGAAACCAGAGGGCAGTATGGATGGAGACAAGGGTACATGGGGGCAGAATGGAGACAAGGGGGACAGAATGGAGACATGGAGGGAAGAATAGAAACATGGGGGGCAGAATGGAGACGGGGCAGAATGGAGACATTGGGGGCAGAGTAGAAACCAGGGGGTAGTATGGAGACAAGGGGGGCAGAATGGAGACAGGGGGGCAGAATGGAGTCACATTGGGGGAGAATGGAGTCATATTGGAGGCAGAATGGAAACACATTGAGGGCAGAATGGAGACATGGGGGGCAGGATTGAGACGGGGCAGAATGGAGACAGGGGAGAAGAATGAAGACAGGGGGGCAGAATGGAGACGGGGCAGAATAGAGACCGGGGTGCAGAATGGAGATAGGGGGCAGAATGGAGACAGGGGGCAGAATGGAGAAAGGGGGGCAGAATGGAGATGGGGCAGAATAGAGACCGGGGGGCAGAATGGAGATAGGGGGCAGAATGGAGACATGGGGACAGTATGGAGACATTGGGAGCAGAATAGAAACCAAAGGGCAGTATGAATGGAGACAAGGGTGGCAGAATAGAAACATGGGGGAAGAATGGAGACAGGGGGGCAGAATGAAGACGGGGCAGAATTGAGACCGGGGTGCAGAATGGAGATAGGGGGCAGAATGGAGACGGGGCAGAATAGAGACCGGGGGGCAGAATGGAGATAGGGGCAGAATGGAGACATGGGGACAGTATGGAGACATTGGGGGCAGAATAGAAACCAGAGGGCAGTATGGATGGAGACAAGGGTGGCAGAATAGAAACATGGGGGAAGAATGGAGACTTGGGGGGCAGAATGGAGACGGGGCAGAATGGAGACAGGGGAGAAGAATGGAGACAGGGGGGCAGAATGGAGACGGGGCAGAATAGAGACCGGGGGGCAGAATGGAGATAGGGGGCAGAATGGAGACAGGGGGCAGAATGGAGACAGGGGGGCAGAATGGAGATGGGGCAGAATAGAGACCGGGGGGCAGAATGGAGATAGGGGCAGAATGGAGACATGGGGACAGTATGGAGACATTGGGGGCAGAATAGAAACCAAAGGGCAGTATGGATGGAGACAAGGGTGGCAGAATAGAAACATGGGGGAAGAATGGAGACAGGGGGGCAGAATGGAGACGGGGCAGAATAGAGACCGGGGGGCAGAATGGAGATAGGGGGCAGAATGGAGACAGGGGGCAGAATGGAGATAGGGGGCAGAATGGAGACAGGGCAGAATAGAGACCGGGGGGCAGAATGGAGATAGGGGGCAGAATGGAGACATGTGGACAGTATGGAGACATTGGGGGCAGAATAGAAACCAGAGGGCAGTATGGATGGAGACAAGGGTGGCAGAATAGAAACATGGGGGCAGAATGGAGACAAGGGGGACAGAATGGAGGGAAGAATAGAAACATGGGGGGCAGAATGGAGACGGGGCAGAATGGAGACATTGGGGGCAGAGTAGAAACCAGGGGGTAGTATGGAGACAAGGGGGGTAGAATGGAGACAGGGGGGCAGAATGGAGTCACATTGGGGGAGAATGGAGTCATATTGGAGGCAGAATGGAAACACATTGAGGGCAGAATGGAGACATGTGGGGCAGAATTGAGACGGGGCAGAATGGAGACAGGGGATAAGAATGGAGACAGGGGGGCAGAATGGAGACGGGGCAGAATAGAGACCGGGGTGCAGAATGGAGATAGGGGGCAGAATGGAGACAGGGGGCAGAATGGAGAAAGGGGGGCAGAATGGAGATGGGGCAGAATAGAGACCAGGGGGGGGCAGAATGGAGATAGGGGGCAGAATGGAGACATGGGGACAGTATGGAGGCATTGGGGGCAGAATAGAAACCAAAGGGCAGTATGGATTGAGACAAGGGTGGCAGAATAGAAACATGGGGGAAGAATGGAGACAGGGGGGCAGAATGGAGATAGGGGGCAGAATGGAGATAGGGGGCAGAATGGAGACGGGGCAGAATAGAGACCGGGGGGCAGAATGGAGATAGTGGGCAGAATGGAGACATGGGGACAGTATGGAGACATTGGGGGCAGAATAGAAACCAGAGGGCAGTATGGATGGAGACAAGGGACAAGGGTGGCAGAATAGAAACATGGGGGCAGAATGGAGACAAGGGGGACAGAATGGAGAGATGGAGGGAAGAATAGAAACATGGGGGGCAGAATGGAGACGGGGCAGAATGGAGACATTGGGGGCAGAGTAGAAACCAGGGGGTAGTATGGAGACAATGGGGGCAGAATGGAGACAGGGAGGGCAGAATGGAGACAAGGGGGGCAGAATGGAGACACTAGGGCAGAATAGAAACATTGGGGCAGAATGGAGGCAAGGAGGCAGAATGGAGAAAGGGGAGCAGAATGGAGACATTGGATGCATAATAGAAACATGGTGGCAGAATGGAGACGGGGCAGAATGGAGGCATTGGAGGCAGAATGGAGAGACATTGGGGGCAGAATGGAGACATGGGGCATAATAGACACATGGAGGCAGAATGGAGACGTGGGCAGAATGGAGAGACATTGGCAGAATGGAAAGAAATGGGGGCAGAATGGAGAGACATTGGGGCAGAATGGAAAGACATTGGGGCAGAATGGAGAGACATTGGGGCAGGATGGAGAGACATTGGGGGCAGAATGGAGAGACATTGGGGACAGAATGGAGACTTGGGGCAAAATAGACACATGGAGGCAGAATGGAGACGTGGGCAGAATGGAGAGACATTGGCAGAATGGAAAGAAATGGGGGCAGAATGGAGAGACATTGGGGCAGAATGGAAAGACATTGGGGCAGAATGGAGAGACATTGGGGGCAGAATGGAGAGACATTGGGGGCAGGATGGAGACAAATGGAAACATGGGGGCAGGATGGATATATTGGGGGCAGGATCGAGACAATGGGGGCAGAATGAAGACAATGGGAGTAGGATGTGGGACATTATTACTGTAGGGGCTGATTAAAGGATGCTGTAATGTATTTTATTTTTGAGGATACTGTTTTCTGTGGGGGGTTCATGTTACTGTGCAGGGCGGCACTATATCACTTGTTTTCTTCATCTGGTGTAGTGTAGAAGTTGGGGAAATATTGGGGAATGTGCTCTGTAAGCTGCTCTAGATAACTGTGTTATTTTATGCAGAGACGAGTCCTGGCGAGAAGAAGTGATGGCTGTCTGCGATGAATGAAGAGGAAAAGTGGAGATGAAGGACTTCAACTAGAGACATCACCAGTGAGTCAGTGTGTTATCTGTACACTGACACTATACACTGTATACTATACACAGAGCTCCTGTGAATAATGGCACTATTAGTAATGGTAATATTAGTATTCTGTTTTTGTATTAATGCTCAGTATGGTAGTATTCGGTCACTATGTGGTGGTAATATGTGATCTGGTCATGGTGTGGCAGGATTTGTCCCTTGTCCACTACAGGATATTGGCCCCTCATGCCGTCCACATGGAGTTTGTTTCTGTCCTCTTATTAAATAATACTCTTTTCTGTATTATTTTTCTCTACTGAGGACTTTGCAAAGTATCAATATCAAGATTTTCTTATAAAAAAATGTATCTATTTATTCTTGGATTGTCCATTAAAAAGAATCAGATTGCATCAGGTACATACAATAATTAGTTATAAAGTAATTGCCCATTTGTCCACAATTAGCTTAATTGTTGAGATTCATCCATCTTTCCTTGGATCCTGGCTGGTAAATCATGTCTTTGTCCAGCACGTGTCCAGGCCTACATGTCAACTGTTTCTCAGCATGAAGATTCTTCTTCTGTGTCTTGTGGGGTGGGAAGAGCAAGAGAGAGAGCCCCCTTTCTCCAGCCATGGGCTTTTATAGCCAGTCGTATGGCACACCTGTTCTACATATGGTAGTGAACTAAAAATACACACACAAATAGCGCATGTCAACTAGACACGATGGCTGATGTATAGAACTCAGATTTAAGAAAAATGAATATCCATAATTAACTATTTAACATTCCCCCCTTTTTTTGAGAATAAAAGGACTTTAACTGAAAATTCTCAAAAGAAGATACATTCATCATTAGGATAACAATCATTTTTTCCTTTCCTTCTTCCTTGGCAATATCATTTAATTTCCATAATAATAATAATAATAATAATAATAATAATATCAATATCGGATTATTGTTATATAATGATGTGAATTCATGTTATGGTAAGCCGTGACTAATATTCATTTAATATGTATAATTATACTTCCCTATATCTAAATCGAAGCAATCACGGGTCCCATCGTCATCATCTGATGTCATCGGGTCGTCGTCTCGTCTTTTTCTTGGTTCTTTTATAACACAGTCTTTAGATGAAAACTCCTTTGAAATAAATGATAGCGTGTAGATATTGTACAGTCCATAATTGCATTCATTATTGTGCAGTCCATAAACTGTCCTCTTTATTAGAAAGATCATGTGCGTCAATTGATAAGAAAACAAAGTCCATGGATGAAATGTAGCTTTAATATCTGTGCGATGTCACCTGGACTTACGTTGGATATTCTGGAATCTTTTGTGTGTCCGCACTGGTCTCGTGTCACTTTTGGAACAGATGTGACATCTTTGGTCAGTAAAGCAAGGGTTAACTTGACACTTCCCTGCTTTATATAGCACCATAACCAGTACTCAGTCCTTTATATACAGGACACATATGCCAGGTATTACCTGTTCACCAGCTTTCATTGAAGCGTTGCAGGTGATGAGAAACCAGTGGAACGTGATGAGAACTTGAACACAACCCAGTACATATAGGATCATCGTCCTCTGCCGTCCTGGTGATCAGTGGTGTGAATTGTATTGTATGTATCTGACACAGTCTATTATCACTCAGCATTCACACCTGTTACCTTCTGAGACGTCCGGATGTCGGTTGCTTCTTCTTGTAACTTTTGAGAGTCTCTTTGATTTATAAATATGAAAAGTCTTTATTAAGATAGAATTCATAATTGCGATGTCTTGATTGAAGTCTTCATTCCCTAATCTGATACCAAATCTGGCAATTTTTCCTAACCTCTAATATCACAGCGTACCATAGCAATCAATAATATCCATCTAATTATTATCAAAACATTAAAATAAATTATGTTTGGAATAATAAACAATAATAGATAGTAATTCAATCAAGTTCTTCATGTGATAAATTATTTTTATGTCATAGGTGTAATTACCTTTTCTAACCCATAGGTGTCAGTGTGTTTTGAAACAACAAGTGTTTATATCTTTATTAAACCAATAATACCAAAGAATGTATACTCCTGAACTAAAATGAATAAATATATGAATGTATGAAGGGATGAACGAATAAATTGTTGTGTTTACTCAAAAAATTGAAACATTTTTCTTATATTAATTCATATCATCATTATATTTAATGAAGCAATATTCTTGTACTTGACATTACCCCATTAAATATTAATGTGTTTTCTCAATTGAAATATTGAACTGAATTAAAATCAAAAATTGAGAATTAAAAATTAAAAATGGAAAAATAAGAAAATAAGTAAGAATAAAATTTTAAAAAACTAAAAATAAAATTAAAAGTAAAAATAAGAATAAAAACAAAAATAAGGCCTTTAAATTTTAATGACAAATGCAGAGTAATTATATTCTCCATAAAAATACCCTTATATCTCCATTATCTGGATGATTTCATATTTGTCATAACCTTGTATCACCAAAAAATTATTAAACTATGCAACTTACATGTAATACCCTTCTTAATTATATCATTGTACCTGATTATTGTTTCTTCTTTATTAAAATGTGTGAAAAATAAGTATTGATCAAAAATGATTATGTAATCAGGATCAAAAACACATTTTCCCCCTTAATACCAAAAAATATTATTTTATAAAATAATTTATATATCAGAACCAAATTAAAAATAGTTATTCTTCTATAAATATTTTGCATACATTTCATATCGATGAGTAGCATAGATTTGTCTAAAGAGAGGTGTGTACCTATTTAGGTAACCATTAAAAATAATATCATAGTTATTCAAGAATATTGTCATGTGGAAAAATTATTCTAAATGTAAATTTGCTTTGTAAACCATTTTGATGTGTGGTTGCTCTTATCCACTATTAGTTAAATCAAGAAATAATAATTATTAAAGAAATATAGAAATATATATATTATGTAGATAATACCTAATTATGTATTATAATTTTTCTCAGAACTAAATATATTTTTGTACCTTCACATAAAGAAACATTTTTTTTCAAACATACAAACGTACGAGGCCTCTGTCACATCAATCACACTTAGCAGCTGCTGATTTACTCATCTGTCATGTTCACTCTGACATTCACAGATCTGTTCAATCCATACGTTCCACATACAAAGTTATAGATATATATATATTTAACCCAAAATTGTTGTATCCCAATTTATTAATGCGCATTGTAAACTATCAGTTAAATTGAATATCTTTATATTTCTTTGAATATTCCCCAAGTACATATTATATAATATGAGAGTAAGTCACTGGAATTTCAGACACTTGAAAAAACTTTTGTCTTGCAAAAATAGAAATGTCCTTAGGTTCCTTTTTTTTTTTTACTCACTGGCTGCCAGGTTTTAAGTTACATCAGCTGGAAATAGAATGAATGGGATCCTATACTATTAGCTCAAAGTTCAAAGGCCGCAGCTGTCACACATCATGCTGTAAAGCTACTTTAATTTGCACGAACACTTCATGCACAGAAAATATTAGCAACACAAAAGAATTAATAAGTATTATATATATATTATAGTTCAACTAGATATATTGTTATTATTTTAAAATGTTATACACATAAAATCATGCAATTTTTCCACTTCCTGTGTGAATAAAGAAATAAATCCATTTTAGAGTTGTTTGATCAAATCCTGCTTTGGAATGAAAACTCTAAGGAAATATAAGAAAATAAAATTAAATATCAAATTCATACAGAAACAGAATTATTTAAATATCTTATACATATATTGGTTGGTTCTAATGTAATTCAAAATATTGCTACTTAAATTTAAATATGAAGTTCTAATTTATTAATTAATATATATATATATATATATTTTTTATAAATATATATATAAATACAATTATACACAATCTCTAATTAGACAAGTGTATATATATATATATATATATATATATATATAAACTATTAGAAACTATGTAGCTACAATTTTACTGTATAAGATTATAAACAAATATTGAGACATTGTAACACTTCTATGCTACATCATAATTACAGTTTTTCCTTAGCCACTCCCTAAACCAAATCTTCTGTCTCTCTCAAATATCTCCAGGAACGCCCTATTTAGGAAAGACATTTTTCTATCCTTCAAAACCTCAGAGAACGGTCTGTCCTTCTGTCCACATTCCATGACGTCACTGTGAGCCGGTCGTCTCACCTGTCTCTGTCCGTCTATTTCAGCCATTTTCCTTTTTAGAGAATCACAGTTCTGACTGAGAATTAACTCATTCTGTGAAGAGATGGACCTTTGCACTGGCTGATATGGCTTATAACAGATATGAAATCTAATGCGTATTTGATAGAGTTCACTATGGGGATGACTCAGTCTAGGAGAGTTTGATATTGGCTTTTGGTAAGATTTTACCTTTCCTGGTTTTATAAAATTAACTTGATTTATTTCCCTTTCACAATTCTCATGTTTTCTAACAGAATCCAGCATCTGCGCACATTTGAATAGGGATTCTTTTTGTGACGCTATAACTCTAGATACTGGATCTAGGAATTTGAATTTTTGTACAAAAGTTGTTATCATTTGTTGTACTTTTCCATTTTTGATAAGAGCTTTGTACAACCGTTCAAATATGGACATGAATGTATATGTACATTCCTTCCTACCAATCCTTAGTTTCTGCAGATCTTCTATGTTGGGAAAATCCTTTGTGACACAATAAATCAAATATCTTAATCTGTCCGAATCATTTTGCCATCCATTAGGAGAGTCATTTTCACAGGGCATTAAATGTAAACGTCTGGACAATGTCACAGGAATCCATATTTTAAATAATTGATTCCTCTCCTCATTGGATAAATCAAACTTATCAGAGAAGCTCTCAAATGTCTCTGAATTTCTACAGGCATGGATTTCGACATCATATTTTGGCATGATTTTGTATAATTTTAGCAAATTTTTCCTCATTTTAATTTGTAGTTGAGCCTGGGTAATTCCTGAATTCTCTGATATTTTTAGTGGCTCTTGTACGTCCGTTCGTCCTACGTCACTCACGTCTCCTCCCACATCACCTAGTATGTCAGTTTCTCGTATGTCAGTCATGTCTCCTCCCATGTCAGGTTTCTGTATGTCCGTCTCTTGGTCAGACCCAAGGTCACCTTCAGTTACAGACACGTGTCTTACTTTTTGTTCATTTTCCACATTACAGTCAGAATCATTGTCACCATCTGACACTTCTTCTACACTATTTTCCTGCTTAGAAATCTCAAGTACAAAATCATGAAATATCTGTACAAGATGTAGAATATTCCGCAATTTGTGTTTCTCTCTATTTACCAATTTAGAAGTTAACTGTAAATTCTGCAATTCACATTCTTTGTATAAACTGAGCCACAAAACGTCTACGTCATTTCCTACATTAGCTTTGAAATTAATATTACTTTGTTTAGCAAAAGAAGAAATTATATCCATATTTTGCTTACCTTAAGATTCCTTAGCTTCTCTTTATCAGCACGTCCTGTCTTCAGTTCGTCTGATTCTTTTCCTGTGTGATTCTGTTCCTTGTTAGTACCTCTGCTTCCTGTCAGTCCTCAGTCTGTAGATTCTTTCTGCTTCTCGTGACAAATTAGTGAATTTACTGACACGTGAACAACAGCTGTTTAGCTCGTCAGGACTTCCCCCCTTGTTCACGGAAGAAATTCACTTACTTAATTTAAAAAACGAAAAAACAGGACTGGCTGGCTCACCATTGTAAAATAATACTCTTTCTGTATTATTTTTTCTACTGAGGACTTCTCAAAGTATCAATATCACGATATTCTTATAAAAAAATGTATCTATTTATTCTTGGATTGTCCATTAAAAAGAATCAAATTGCAGCAGGTACATACAATAATTTGTTATAAAGTAATTGTCCATTTGTCCATAATTAGCTTAATGGTTGAGATTCACCCATCTTTCCTTGGATCCTGGCTGGTAAATCATGTCTTTATCCAGCACGTGTCCAGGCCTACATGTCAGATACTTCTCAGCATGAAGATTCTTGTGTCTTGTGGGGTGGAAGAGAAAGAGAGTCCCCCCTTTCTGTACCATGGGCTTTTATAGCCAGTCGTATTGCACACCTGTTCTACATATGGTAGTGAACCAAAAATACACACACAAATAGCGCATGTCAAGTAGACACGATGGCTGATGCAATCCTTGTGCAGTGTATAAAACTCAAAATTTGAGAATAAAATGAATATCCACTATTAATTATTTAACAGCTGCCTGCCATCGTCTGTGCAGACAGGAAGCGCCTGGAAAGCGCGCGCTGGGCAGTCCCCGCCCCCCTCCTGCCTTACTTCTCTTCGGCTCTGCAAACGGCCATTGCCTCACGGAGCTCAGCGCTGTCCTCTCCCTCCCCCCTGCTCTCCGCTCTCACACACAGGCTCCAGGAAGCTGGTGAGTCATCTGTTTGTCTCATCTCTACAGCACAGAGCGCTGCTGTCTTCTCTGCTGCATGCACACCTTAGTCCTTTTAAGGCAAGGTGCATTGCGTGTTCAGCAGCATTAACCCCTTCTGGCCATCATCAGAAAACCTTTTTTCTGCAGTGCTGGGGTAGCTTTTCTCCCTCTAAGGAGAAGCTTTAACCCTTCAGTGCTTGGTAAATTGTTTTGTGGGAACAGGCTGTGATAGCAGGATCTCACTTCCCCGGTTACTGTGCTCTTGTAAGGGGTTATTACGTTATTACTGCTCTTTCTGCGACGCTCGCTACTGAGTAGGGGGCATGTCGGATCAGGGTCCAGGCGGCGCGGACCTCTCTCCCGGCCCGCTTCAGGATCGGTCACGCGTATCTGATATGCCGGGGTTAACGGCGTCAGGTTCGTCTCTCGTCAGGGGCCTCAGTGATGTTAAAGCGCTCACTCGCTCCATTGACAGTCTGTCTGACCTCCTGGGTCACTGGGTATCAGCTAAGTCCCTACCGGCGCGGGGCAAGAAGCGCCACAGGCCTGTGGTGGCGCTGTCTCCTCTGCGCAGCGCATCAGAGGCTTCGGATTTACCGACAAGCTCTGCTGGTGAGATCTCCGATTCTGATGAAGAGGATCGGCAGGGTCGCTCGGCTTCGCTTTCAGGCCGCGTGGATGCTCTTATTGGAGCCATGCGGGAAGTGTCAGGAGTCTCGTCGGGCTCGTTCGACACTGTCGGCGCACGATGAACTTAACGAGGCGGTGGAGAAAGAACGCCTGTGTCCGGATAAACGCTTCCAAGGGATGCGGTTTTTGGATGCCCTGTATCCCTGCTCCACAGAGATGATCGCTAATTGGGTCCCCTCTCCTGAAGTGGACGTGCCATTGTCTCAGCTGAGCAAATCTTCTTTGCTTCCGGTTAAAGGGAAGGCGAGTCTACAGGATCCGCTGGACAGAAGGACGGAGTTAGCGGCGAAGTCCATCTACGAGGCCGCGGGTCATGGATTCCGAGCAGCCTTGGGGGCCATGTGCGGACAGCCTGTACATCTAGTGCACTAGTTAGGCGTTGGGCCAGATGGTGATGCTGAGCAGTGTCTGCCCTGGCTGGACCAGAATGGGAGACCACAGAATCCACAGATGGTTCTGACCCTATTTCATGCCCAGCACATGCCTGACACCTAACATTATACTGGTGAGGCTTCCCTGAGATGGTTGGATCAGCTGCAGTCGGCATGGAAAGATGGGACTCCGCTGTCTGATGTGGAAAGGCTCTTCCAGCTGTTGGAAGAGGCAGCCCAATATAGCAGAGACGCAGTGCTGGATACTACTTCGGCTCTGTCCAGGGCTCAAGCCTCAGCCGTCACAGTCAGGAGAGCACTGTGGCTCAAACAGTGGACTGGAGACGCAGTATCCAAACAAGGTTTGCTTACTCTGGTGTACAAGGGCAGTCAGCTTTTTGGTTCGGACCTCACGGAGCTGATTGCTAAGGCCAAGGATGTGGCTTTGCCATAGCGGAAAGCAGCAGCTTCTACGTCTGACAGGTCAAGTGCCGGTAGTGGTCGTCGGTCCTTTCGACCCAGGGGACGATTCGATCAGATCGGGATGGAGATCGGGTCGTCCCTCGTCTTCCGGTAAGAAGTCCACCCAGAAATCCCGTACTCCCTGGAAACAGCATTTCCGTCGGGACAAAAGGGAGGTTGACAAAAAGCCCGCTAAGGCGGACTGACGCCAGGATCCCTCTCGAGGGCTCTCGGGTGGGAGGTCGGCTGCTACAATTCGGGTCGGTTTGGGCGTCCCACGTATCGGACGCCTGGGTGACGCGGGTTGTGTCAGCGGGCTATTTCATAGAGTTTCACTCTCTACCCCCGGACAGGTTTCGTCAGTCTCGCATCCCGTCCGTGCCCAAGCTGGCTGCCGCTCTGCTGCGGGAGGTCGACTCTCTTCTGCAGCAGAGTGTAGTGGTTCCGGTTCCGCCGGAGGACCGGGGAAGGGGGTTTTTACTCCAACCTTTTTGTGGTCCCCAAAAAAGGAGGACAAGTTTCGTCCCATTCTGGACCTCAAGGATTTAAATCTTCATGTCCGAATCCGGAAATTCCGTATGGAGTCTCTTCGCTCCGTCGTGGTGGCCTTGTCGCAGTACGATTTTTTGCTGTCGATCGACATCCGCGACGCCTATTTGCATGTCCCTGTCGGCAGGGCTCACCAGCGCTTCCTGCGTTTCGCCGTAGGGCAGGCCCATTACCAATTTGTGGCCCTACCATTCGGGTTGGTCTCGGCGCCCAGGGTTTTTACAAAGGTTCTGGCGCCGCTCATGGCGCTCCTTCGAAAGCAAGGAGTTACGATTCTCCCTTACCTGGACGACCTGTTAATTGTGGCGCCCACAGCGGAGGAGGCAGTGACAGCTCGCGATCTCTCCCTTCAGCACCTGGAGGACTTCGGGTGGCTGGTCAATTGGAAGAAGTCGTCATTGGAGCCGTCGCAGTCAATCCTGTTCTTGGGGATGCATTTCGACACCGTACGGGCAGTGGTGTCCCTCCCTCCGGACAAACAAGCGAACCTTCGTCACCACGTCCAGGCTATGAGGTTGGTGAGGGCGATGTCCCTTCGGAAGTGCATGCGCCTTCTGGGTCTGATGGTGGCGGCAATGGAAGCGGTGCCGTTTGCACAATTTCATTCCCGGGATCTCCAAGATCTTATTCTGACCCATTGAGACCGATCGCCGACTTCGCTGGATCGCTGTGTCGTCATCTCCCGCAGGGTGCGAGAGTCTCTTGGATGGTGGTTACATCTGGAGGCTCAATCCCTGGGGAAATCCCTTCTTCTCCCACGGTGGTCGGTGATTACCACCGATGCCAGCCTGACTGGCTTGGGGGGGGTTTGGAACGACCTCTGGGTTCAGGAGGTCTGGTCGTCAGAGGAGTCGTCTCTGCCAATCAACATTCTGGAGTTGAGAGCAATATTTCTCTGCCTCCGACATTGGACGGTCCCTTTGAGCGGTCTGCCGGTCCGGATTCAGACGGACAATGCGACAGCTGTCGCATATATCAACCATCAGGGCGGGACGAGGAGTTTCAGACTCATGATGGAGGTCTCTCGGATCCTGGTTTGGGCCGAGTCCAGGGTTCCAGTCATCTCCACGTTTCACATCCCGGGTGTGCTGAATATCTCGGCGGACTTCCTCAGTAGATCCCGGAGAATGGAGTCTTCATCCGGAGGTTTTTGCTCTGCTGTGCTCCCGTTGGGGGACTCCCCAAGTGGACTTGATGGCATCCAGGCTGAACGCCAGGATTCCGACATTCATGTCCAGGTACAGGGACCCGGAGGCTGTGGCGGTAGATGCTCTAGTGGCCCCATGGGACCAGTTCGAGCTGATCTATGTGTTTCCGCCGGTATCCTTACTTCCTCTGGTGATCAGGCGGATCAATCTCGAGCGAGTATCGGCGATTTTGGTGGCGCCGGATTGGCCACGGAGGGTGTGGTATTCAACGCTGGTGTCTCTTCTGGCGGCGCCTCCGTTTCCACTGCCTCTTCGCCCGGACTTGTTAACCCAAGGGCCCATTCGTCATCCGGACCTAAAGTCACTTCGTTTGACGGCGTGGCTCTTGAGACCGAAATCTTGACCCGTCGTGGGTTTTCGGCCGAGTTCATTGCCACCTTGCGGGCGGCCAGAGGTCCAGCTACGACTAGGATTTATCACAGAACTTGGGAGGCCTTCTATTCATGGTGTTCTGGATCGTCAAGGAACCCGAGAGTTTTTTCCATTCCCAACTTCTTGGCCTTTTTGCAATGTGGTCTGGTCAAGGGTCTAGCAGTTAGTACCTTGCGGGGTCAGGTCTCTGCACTATCCAGGCTTTTTCGGAAGGCTATTGCCTCACGCAGGGATGTGCGTTCATTTTTTCGCGGGGTTTCACGTCAGTTTCCGCCTCGGAGGGCGGTTGTGGCTCCTTGGCGGCTCAATTTAGTTTTGGAGGCTCTTCAGCATGGGCCGTTTGAGCCTATGGATTCAGCTACGCTTTACTTGCTTTCTTGGAAGGTGGCCTTCCTGGTGGCGGTCACCTCTTTAAGGAGGGTTTCGGAGTTGGTGGCACTGTCTTGCTCGCCCCCTTTTCTGGAATTCCACTCGGATCGTGTGGCGCTTCGTACCCGTGGAGATTTTTTACCTAAAGTGGTGTCGCGTTTTCCACCTCAATCAGGACATCCTGTTGCCTTCCCTCTGTCCGAAACCAAAGAGTCCGAAGGAGCGGGCCTTGCACTCATTGGATTTGGTGCGGGCATTGAAGTTCTATCTTTCAATCACGCAAGGGTTTCGAAAATCGGATTCTCTGTTTGTGATTCCTGCTGGTCGTCACCGTGGTCAGCGGGCTTCCAAGGACACTATAGCTCGGTGGATATGTTCGGCTATCCTGGAGGCGTACCGGCTCAAGGGCGAGCCTTGTCCGGTTAAGGTTCAAGCTCATTCCACGAGAGCTGTTGGTTCGTCGTGGGCTTTTCGTCAGGGGGCTTCGGCAGCGCAGCTCTGCCGGGCGGCTACCTGGTGCTCCGTTCACACTTTTACTAAATTTTATAAAGTGGACGTGAGTGCTTCCGCCAATGCGGCCTTGTGACGCAGGGTCCTGCAGGCGGCGGTGGTTTAGGTTATCTCTTTATTTTTTGTTCGGCGCTTGTTGCGCACTTGCCTAAGTTGTTGGGGTGTTGGCGATTCTGCCACTGTTTCCCACCCATGAGTTTTGGACTGCTTTGGGACGTCCCACTAGTAATGGATCTGTGTCTCCCTTCCTTCCCTTCTGCTGCTGAAAGACGGATTTTGGTAAGACCTTACCTGTAAAATCCTTTTCAGCGAAGGAAGGAAGGGAGACACAGCACCCTCCCATGGCAGAAGTGTATTATGGTTTTTCTAGATGCGGCGCGACTCCCTCCTGATGGCGGTCATCTGGTCTGGGGTTGGCGCACTAGGGCTCTGTTCCAGCATTGCCAGCTCATCGCAGTTGTCAGGTCCAGTAAGTAGTGCCTGGGACTGTGTGTTTTCATGCTGTTATATACATAACCTGTTATCTCACATTTCTGAATTTTCAGAAGGGGTTGTGTTGTTCCCCTGGTGTTGTCTGCTCTTCCTTAGCTTGTGTACGGACTGGAGAACATGGGAGTAGGATTAGCCTAAGCTGGAGGGGCCGGTTGTCACTTTTTCTAAATCTGAGGTGAACTATCCTGTGGGGCTCCGCCTACCCCCACTAGTAATGAATCTGTGTCTCCCTTCCTTCCTTCGCTGAAAAGGATTTTGCAGGTAAGGTCTTACCAAAATCCGTCTTTTTCTCGTTTTACCCTATAGCCTATTTACACTCCACTTCTCAGCAGCTCTCGTTTATAATCTTTCAGTGTAAGTGCATATTAAGTCTCAGCATTGGCTTACCCTGCCTGTTCTGTAGAGATTCTCAGCAGCCATCTTATTATCATCACAGACAGGATTAAAATAAAAGGTAACATCTTGTCATATAGATAATACAGGATCCACCATTCACAAAAGGTGATGGTCTCAGCTGACCTTCTCCCCCCTCTCTGCACAATGACCTCTGCACAGGTCAGAGAGCATGCCTATAACCCAGTGAACATCCACAGTCTAAAGTGGTCCATATATCCACTGTAAGGCTTATCAGCTCAGGTAATATTGCCGCCTGATCATTTACAGAGAATACAATTAGAAAAATCTTGACAATCAGAAATTAAAAACCTATTGATAAAAAAGAATATAAATGTCTGGTTTTAATAATTACAGAAATTTCTAGCTGATATATTCCTTAACATGATCAACACTCGTATAAGACGTAGATAGTACTCGGACCTCACAAGTGACCGCGGTCAGATAGTATTTAATCTAAATCACAATTAGTCAGGAAGCAGGAAACCACTAGAATAAAATTCTGCAAGTACAACAAACGTGATTGTATATTATCATTAGGTTCTATTTAGTAGCTTTACCGAGAATTCTATAATAAAGGCTCAGTGGTCAATGTTCTCGTGTATAAAACATTCACATAACATAAAAATAAGTAACAATGCAGAACACTGACGTGGTAAATCTAAAGCTTCCTCCTAAAAGGAAAACCCCACGCGGGGAGAGGACCACATCTGAAGACTCGACAATGACACATTATGATGGAATGATCATCTCGGAGCTTCTCCTGCTGAGCCTTCACCTCTTTCCAGGACATCGAGGGAAAAAAAGAAAATACCTGACTATTCAAGGAACCATTCCTGAATAATTCTTAGTATTCTGGGATATTTGGCTGCATCCGTTCTTTATGGAAATAAGGATCTACAAAAGCCAAACTGTTGTAAAATGCAGCAAATGTTCTATTGTGTGGTATACTGGGATCTACGGGGGCTTCAAACTCTGGGGTGACCATTATAAAGCAGCACAGAGCCCATTGTATAAACTCTACTGGTATATTTAGCTGTATTAGAACCAAAATATCTAACTGAAGGCCCACCATACATATTAGACTAATGTTGACCTATCCCACCGATATTGACAGATTCAGCTGAAACTCAAATGTATATGGGGGCCCAGACAACTGATTGTTGGGGAAGTTAAAGGGGTATTCCTATCTCCAAGATCCTATCCCAATATGTAGTAGGTGTAATAATAATATTAGCAAATACCTCCAATTAGAAATGTAGTATAGTCCTTCTGATTAGCAATGTTGCTTACCCCATGTACAAGGCATTGCAGTAGCTTAGGCATCCATGGTTACGACCACACATAGTTACGCTTAGTGGTCGTAACAATGAATACCTAAGCTACTGCAAAGCCCTGCACATGGGGTAAGTGACATAGCTAATCAGAAGAACTATCCTACATTTATAATTGTAGGTATTTGCTAATATTATTACACCTACTACATATTGGGATAGGATTTTGGAGATGAGAATACCTCTAAAGTGTCTGACATGTCCGATTTTGAACTATTGATCCTTCTGTTTCCCTGGAGATAACTTATCACCAAAGATGTAGGACTGCGGTTCTCTTATAGAGAACACAGAGACACTCGGCTGAAGTACTCTTGTGTATGGGACAACGCTTTACTGTTGGAATTGCTGTGGCATATGAGAGGAGACTGACTATGAGCATCACTATCACGGTGAAAATATTTAGGATTTTTAAAGTCCTAATTTTAGGAGGTCCAAGTCCTAAAAAAATATTATTAACCAGGAACAATGTATTATTTAGAAAAAGACTCATCCATCGCCTGATTGGATTGTTTATAGTCATCTCATCTGCCCATGTAAACAGGACGTGCTGCCGACAATAAGCAACCATCTTGGTACACTTTGTATCGGCCCTTTTGAAAAGGCTTTATATGAGCACCGGTGGACTTGTTAGTGGGGCGGTGGCCTGACGCTGATGATTGGCCACACTATCTATCAGTATTCGGTCAGTATTTTTTCTCAGGAGTGGGAGCCAAAACCTGGTGAGGAACAATCAGAGAAACGGTCTAATAGAAACAAGTCACCAATTCTGCATTTATCACCCACTCCTGGTTTTGGCTCCCACTCCTGAGAAAAAATACTGACCGAATACTGATAGTGGGGCCGTGGCCTCAGTCCACAAGTCCACAGTGCATGACCGTGCTCATTCATGTGTATTTGTACATGTGAGATCTGAAATGAACGTGAACGACTGTGACCTGTTTGGTGAGATAAAGGTTACTGACGCACTTGATCTAAACTTAGTCCCGCAGTCCGGCTTCACCCATTTTTTTCCTACAGATCATATTACCTGAACTTATCATGTGTCTTCCCAGGCTGTAAACAGAGAGGAGGCAGTACATTGTAAAGACGAGGCCTACAGCGTCCAAAGCCCAAACCCGAGAAGCCAACAACTAATCTGTCCGGTGTACAAATACATTCCACCCCTCTGTTATCCTGATCAGACAAGGAGCTCACATGGCTCATTACAGGACGGGACGGAAGTTCTCTTAAAGTGATCTACACCTCCGACATTAAATGTGACGATACGTTTCTAATGTCTAGATGGAGTGAGCCGTCTTTCTTTTTGACGAAGAAGAAGCCTGCTCCCGCCGGGGAGGTAGATTTCC
This sequence comes from Phyllobates terribilis, assembly GCF_046119375.1. Lineage (NCBI taxonomy): Eukaryota > Metazoa > Chordata > Amphibia > Anura > Dendrobatidae > Phyllobates > Phyllobates terribilis. The sequence continues at coordinate 300,698 of NW_027363990.1, read as the reverse complement.
GGATAAATTTCCGGGCCAGATTCTCCTCAATATATTCAGACATGGACCGGGTCTCAGCAGCGGACAAAGGGTAAATACGCCCACGGGGAGGAGTAGCGCCGGGTATCAGGTCGATTGGGCAATCGTATGGTCTATGAGGGGGTAATGTCTCTGCTTCTCTTTTATTAAAGACATCCGCATAAGACCAATAGGGAACCTGTAGGCCGGGTAGATTGGCTGGGGTAGGAGAAGGACGGGCAGGAAGAACGGGAACTAAACAAGTCTTATGGCAGTCCTCTCCCCAGCGAAGGACTTCTCCGGTCTGCCAATCAAGCACGGGTGCATGTTTCTGGAGCCAAGGTAGGCCTTGCAAGAGGGCGTGAGAGAGTCCAGGCAGAACATGGAAGAAGATGCTCTTAGAGTGCAGCATTCCCACCTGCAGAGTTATGGATTCGGTGATGAGTTGAATGGGATTCGGTAAGAGACCCCCATCCACGGAGGCGACAGATAAGGGTACAGCCAGGGGTTTGGTGGGAATGTGGTATTTCTCTACCAGGGATAGAGAAATGAGATTTCCGGCAGCTCCAGAGTCAAGTTGAGCTAGTTCACAGAAACTGTTCTCCCCGCAGATGATAGAGACCGACAGCATCAGAGATGGAGAGGGTTTACTCTTGTCTAGGACGACCTCTCTGAGCGATCCTAGACACAGGCGTTTCCCGACCTCTCCGGGCAGGAACGGATCCGGTGCTCCTTACTGCCACAGTAGAAGCAGCTCCCCTCGGCACGGCGTAATTCTTGACGGGTTTTGACCATCTTGGTCTGGTCGACCTGCATAGGCTCGGGTGAGTGCGCCTGAGGAGTAACGGAGGAACGGAGGAAGTGACGGGTTTCTGAAAGGTAGGGGCAAGGCATGGAAACCTCCTCTCACGGGTGACCTCTTTGGTGCGCTCCTGGAACCGGATGTCAATCCGGGTGGCGAGTGTTATTAAGTCGTCAAGAGTGGTAGGAATGTCCCGACCGGCGAGTTCATCTTTAATACGGCCGGACAGACCCTCCCAGAAGACGGACACCAGGGCGTCGTTATCCCAGGCAAGCTCCGAAGCAAGGGTACGGAACCGTATGGCATATTGGCCCATGGTGAGACTTCCTTGACGGAGGCGTAGCAGAGATGAGGCAGATGAGGTCTTCCGTCCTGGTTCGTCGAAGACTTTCCGGAAAGCCGTGAGAAAAGCTGGCAGGTTGGACACCAGGGAATCTCCTCTCTCCCATAGAGGATTTAGCCAAGCCAGCGCCTCCCCCGTGAGATAGGACATGATGAAGGCTACTTTGGCTCGGTCGGTGGAAAACTGGTGTGCCAAAAGTTCGAAGTGCAGAGTGCACTGGTTAGTGAAGCCCCGTGCCTGACCGGGATCTCCGCCAAAACGAGGCGGGCGGAGAGACGGGGACCGGGAAGGGATGCTATGGTATTGATGGGCAGCGGCGGTGCCGGGGTAGTAAGTGTGCGAGTGGAAGCAGCTCCCGATGAGACAGTCAGTGTGTCCAGGCGAGAGTTAACACTACGCAGGTGACTCAGGATGGACTCCTGTTGGGACCTCTGACGGGAAAGTTCATGACATAGGTCCGAGAGCGAGGGAGCTTGGGTGCCACCGGGTTCCATGGCCCGAGCAAACTGTAACGGGTCAGGGAGGTGGAACCTCTGAGCTACTATACAAAGGGCAGTCCTTGTAAGGAAGCGGGTGGCTCCCAGGGACGGCGGGTAGGTAGACACTGCAAGTGACAAGGACAGTCTCAGGGTAGAAGGGCAGGGCGGTCACAGCAAGTGACGGGGACAGTCTCTTGACAGGCGGGTGGTCACGGCAAGTGACAACAGGGTAAGAGTCTCTGGGCAGGCAGGGGCTCACGGCAAGTGACGGCAGAGCCTCCAGGTAGGCTAGCAGGCAGGTAGCAGGTGAGCGCTCCAGGTGAGCGAGTAAGAGTCTCTGGACAGGCAGGTGGTCACAGCAAGTAAGGGCTAAGCCTCCAGGTAGGCTAGCAGGCAGGTAGCAGGTGAGCGCTTCCAGGTGAGCGAGTAAGAGTCTCTGGACAGGCAGGTGGTCACAGCAAGTGACTGCTAAGCCTCCAGGTAGGCTAGCAGGCAGGTAGCAGGAGAGCGCTCCCAGGTGAGCGGGTGAGAGTCTCTGGACAGGCAGGTGGTCACAGCAAGTGACGGCTAAGCCTCCAGGTAGGCTAGCAGGCGGGTAGCAGGTGAGCGCTCCCAGGTGAGCGCTCCCAGGTGAGCGGGTAAGAGTCTCTGGACAGGCAGGCAGGTATCTGGCAGGTAGTTCCTGGTCCGCAGGCGGACTGATCCATAGACAGACTGGCAGGTGCTGGTAGGCAGACTGTCGGACCACAGGATTGCAAGCAGGTAGACAGAAATCAGGCAGATATCAGGCAGGTATCAGGCAGGTATCAGGCAACGGGACCTGAGGGCTGAAGCAGAGTTGAAAGGCTTTGCAACAACAGAGCTCGGGCACCTCCATTTTGGAGGAGGTGCCTTATATATGGTGAGGTACTCCGTCCATTGGCCGGGGACTCCTTAGGACGGCGCGCACGGCCCCTTTAAGAGAGAGGGAGCGCGCGTGACCTAAGCACATTGACCGGGAAGCAGCGTGCGCTGCCAGCAGAGCGGGAGGAGGACGCCGGGCACGGAGCGGAGAGGTGAGGGGAACGGAGGAGGCAGGGACGCCGACGCTACAGTCTTCACGTGATTGTAGCAGCCGTCACGTGATTGTGGCAGCCGTCATGTGATTGTGGCAGCCGTCACGTGATTGTGGCAGCCGTCACGTGCTGGTATAACACGCTGCAATTAGAAATGGGAATCGGCACAGGAGTCACAATATAAAGTCAGTGCTGGTAGTAACACAAGAATCCAACAAGCCGAGCGTCCACACGTCGTCCAACAGCCCAACATGCATGATGAGAAGCTGCGGGACGTCACATAATCCGCGATATTCAGGCAGAGAACACAAACCGCAATGTGCTGCCACCGACATCTTCATCAGCTCAGGAGGAGGCGACTGTGTAAGAACATCACCATTTTGTTTTCCCCCCTGAATATTGTGGATTATTAGATGACTGATGTTCTGCTACTTTTTCTTTTGAAGTTGTCTACACACATAATGGCTGCAGAGGACTGAGAGAAAGTCCACAGGGAACAAAACAGAAGTCGGGAACAGAAGGGGAGACGAGGGCTGAGCCACTTACACAGACAGAAAGCTGAGGAGGACATGTTATTACTCCAGGATCTGCTCCATTCATTCCCTATGTGGCATCCAAGCGCTGAGCTCGGCTTTTTCCAGAGCCCCATAGAGAATGAATGGAGCTGCAGTTGTTCCCTGACTTTCCGTTCCTTCCCGATCAGACGATGGTTCGCAGTGGTCAGACCCCACGATCAGTAAGTGATCACTGAGCCTGTGGATAAGTGATAACTAAAGTTGACAAATCCCCAGGCCCGGATGGGATACACCCGCGAGTACTGCAGGAATTAAGTAACGTCATAGATAGACCATTATTTTTAATCTTTAAAGATTCCATAATAACAGGGTCTGTACCACAGGACTGGCGTATAGCAAATGTGGTGCCAATATTCAAAAAGGGGACAAAAACCGAACTTGGAAATTATAGGCCGGTAAGCTTAACCTCTACTGTGGGTAAAATCCTGTAGGGTTTCCTAAGAGATGCTATAATAGAGTATCTGAAGAAGAATAACCTCATGACCCAATATCAACATGGGTTTACAAGGGACCGTTCCTGTCAGACTAATCTGATCAGTTTTTATGAGGAGGCAAGTTCTGGACTGGACCAAGGAAATGCAGTGGATGTTGTGTATATGGACTTTTCAAAAGCTTTTGATACGGTTCCACACAAAAGGTTGATACATAAAATGAGAACAATGGGGATAGGGGAAAATATATGTATGTGGGTTAAGAATTGGCTCAGTGATAGGAAACAAAGTGTGGTTATTAATGGAAAACACTCAGACTGGGTCTCATTTAACAGTGGGGTACCACAGGGGTCAGTATTGGACCCCCTTCTTTTTAACATATTTATTAATGACCTTGTAGGGGGCATACAGAGTAATATTTCAATATTTGCAGATGACACTAAACTCTGCAGGGTAATCAATACAGAGGAGGACAATTTTATATTACAGGAGGATCTATGTAAACTAGAAGCTTGGGCTGATAAATGGCAAATGAGCTTTAATGGGGATAAATGTAAGGTAATGCACTTGGGCAGAGGAAATAAAATGTATAATTATATGCTTAATTGTAAAACACTGGATAAATCTGTCACTGAAAAAGACCTGGGTGTATTGGTGGACGACAAGCTCATGTTTAGTGGCCAGTGTCAGGCAGCTGCTGCAAAGGCAAATAAAATAATGGGATGCGTTAAAAGAGGCATAGATGCTCATGAGGAGAAGATAATTTTACCTCTATACAAGTCAGGGGAGGAGTCCTGAGGAGATAATTTGCATATTCCCACTGCATTTTGGGGTAAGTGGAGAGTCTCCGTGAGCTCAAAGAACACTGGATTTTGGCTTTTGGAGCTGAAAAGAGGACATCGGTAAACCAGGGGAGGAGTCCTGAGGAGATAATTTGCATATTCCCACTGCATTTTGGGGTAAGTGAAGAGTCTCCGTGAGCTCAAAGAACACTGGATTTTGGCTGTTGGAGCTGAAAAGAGGACATCGGTAAACCAGGGGAGGAGTCCTGAGGAGATAATTTGCATATTCCCACTGCATTTTGGGGTAAGTGAAGAGTCTCCGTGAGCTCAAAGAACACTGGATTTTGGCTGTTGGAGCTGAAAAGAGGACATCGGTAAACCAGGGGAGGAGTCCTGAGGAGATAATTTGCATATTCCCACTGCATTTTGGGGTAAGTGAAGAGTCTCCGTGAGCTCAAAGAACACTGGATTTTGGCTGTTGGAGCTGAAAAGAGGACATCGGTAAACCAGGGGAGGAGTCCTGAGGAGATAATTTGCATATTCCCACTGCATTTTGGGGTAAGTGAAGAGTCTCCGTGAGCTCAAAGAACACTGGATTTTGGCTGTTGGAGCTGAAAAGAGGACATCGGTAAACCAGGGGAGGAGTCCTGAGGAGATAATTTGCATATTCCCACTGCATTTTGGGGTAAGTGAAGAGTCTCCGTGAGCTCAAAGAACACTGGATTTTGGCTGTTGGAGCTGAAAAGAGGACATCGGTAAACCAGGGGAGGAGTCCTGAGGAGATAATTTGCATATTCCCACTGCATTTTGGGGTAAGTGAAGAGTCTCCGTGAGCTCAAAGAACACTGGATTTTGGCTGTTGGAGCTGAAAAGAGGACATCGGTAAACCAGGGGAGGAGTCCTGAGGAGATAATTTGCATATTCCCACTGCATTTTGGGGTAAGTGAAGAGTCTCCGTGAGCTCAAAGAACACTGGATTTTGGCTGTTGGAGCTGAAAAGAGGACATCGGTAAACCAGGGGAGGAGTCCTGAGGAGATAATTTGCATATTCCCACTGCATTTTGGGGTAAGTGAAGAGTCTCCGTGAGCTCAAAGAACACTGGATTTTGGCTGTTGGAGCTGAAAAGAGGACATCGGTAAACCAGGGGAGGAGTCCTGAGGAGATAATTTGCATATTCCCACTGCATTTTGGGGTAAGTGAAGAGTCTCCGTGAGCTCAAAGAACACTGGATTTTGGCTGTTGGAGCTGAAAAGAGGACATCGGTAAACCAGGGGAGGAGTCCTGAGGAGATAATTTGCATATTCCCACTGCATTTTGGGGTAAGTGAAGAGTCTCCGTGAGCTCAAAGAACACTGGATTTTGGCTGTTGGAGCTGAAAAGAGGACATCGGTAAACCAGGGGAGGAGTCCTGAGGAGATAATTTGCATATTCCCACTGCATTTTGGGGTAAGTGAAGAGTCTCCGTGAGCTCAAAGAACACTGGATTTTGGCTGTTGGAGCTGAAAAGAGGACATCGGTAAACCAGGGGAGGAGTCCTGAGGAGATAATTTGCATATTCCCACTGCATTTTGGGGTAAGTGAAGAGTCTCCGTGAGCTCAAAGAACACTGGATTTTGGCTGTTGGAGCTGAAAAGAGGACATCGGTAAACCAGGGGAGGAGTCCTGAGGAGATAATTTGCATATTCCCACTGCATTTTGGGGTAAGTGAAGAGTCTCCGTGAGCTCAAAGAACACTGGATTTTGGCTGTTGGAGCTGAAAAGAGGACATCGGTAAACCAGGGGAGGAGTCCTGAGGAGATAATTTGCATATTCCCACTGCATTTTGGGGTAAGTGAAGAGTCTCCGTGAGCTCAAAGAACACTGGATTTTGGCTGTTGGAGCTGAAAAGAGGACATCGGTAAACCAGGGGAGGAGTCCTGAGGAGATAATTTGCATATTCCCACTGCATTTTGGGGTAAGTGAAGAGTCTCCGTGAGCTCAAAGAACACTGGATTTTGGCTGTTGGAGCTGAAAAGAGGACATCGGTAAACCAGGGGAGGAGTCCTGAGGAGATAATTTGCATATTCCCACTGCATTTTGGGGTAAGTGAAGAGTCTCCGTGAGCTCAAAGAACACTGGATTTTGGCTGTTGGAGCTGAAAAGAGGACATCGGTAAACCAGGGGAGGAGTCCTGAGGAGATAATTTGCATATTCCCACTGCATTTTGGGGTAAGTGAAGAGTCTCCGTGAGCTCAAAGAACACTGGATTTTGGCTGTTGGAGCTGAAAAGAGGACATCGGTAAACCAGGGGAGGAGTCCTGAGGAGATAATTTGCATATTCCCACTGCATTTTGGGGTAAGTGAAGAGTCTCCGTGAGCTCAAAGAACACTGGATTTTGGCTGTTGGAGCTGAAAAGAGGACATCGGTAAACCAGGGGAGGAGTCCTGAGGAGATAATTTGCATATTCCCACTGCATTTTGGGGTAAGTGAAGAGTCTCCGTGAGCTCAAAGAACACTGGATTTTGGCTGTTGGAGCTGAAAAGAGGACATCGGTAAACCAGGGGAGGAGTCCTGAGGAGATAATTTGCATATTCCCACTGCATTTTGGGGTAAGTGAAGAGTCTCCGTGAGCTCAAAGAACACTGGATTTTGGCTGTTGGAGCTGAAAAGAGGACATCGGTAAACCAGGGGAGGAGTCCTGAGGAGATAATTTGCATATTCCCACTGCATTTTGGGGTAAGTGAAGAGTCTCCGTGAGCTCAAAGAACACTGGATTTTGGCTGTTGGAGCTGAAAAGAGGACATCGGTAAACCAGGGGAGGAGTCCTGAGGAGATAATTTGCATATTCCCACTGCATTTTGGGGTAAGTGAAGAGTCTCCGTGAGCTCAAAGAACACTGGATTTTGGCTGTTGGAGCTGAAAAGAGGACATCGGTAAACCAGGGGAGGAGTCCTGAGGAGATAATTTGCATATTCCCACTGCATTTTGGGGTAAGTGAAGAGTCTCCGTGAGCTCAAAGAACACTGGATTTTGGCTGTTGGAGCTGAAAAGAGGACATCGGTAAACCAGGGGAGGAGTCCTGAGGAGATAATTTGCATATTCCCACTGCATTTTGGGGTAAGTGAAGAGTCTCCGTGAGCTCAAAGAACACTGGATTTTGGCTGTTGGAGCTGAAAAGAGGACATCGGTAAACCAGGGGAGGAGTCCTGAGGAGATAATTTGCATATTCCCACTGCATTTTGGGGTAAGTGAAGAGTCTCCGTGAGCTCAAAGAACACTGGATTTTGGCTGTTGGAGCTGAAAAGAGGACATCGGTAAACCAGGGGAGGAGTCCTGAGGAGATAATTTGCATATTCCCACTGCATTTTGGGGTAAGTGAAGAGTCTCCGTGAGCTCAAAGAACACTGGATTTTGGCTGTTGGAGCTGAAAAGAGGACATCGGTAAACCAGGGGAGGAGTCCTGAGGAGATAATTTGCATATTCCCACTGCATTTTGGGGTAAGTGAAGAGTCTCCGTGAGCTCAAAGAACACTGGATTTTGGCTGTTGGAGCTGAAAAGAGGACATCGGTAAACCAGGGGAGGAGTCCTGAGGAGATAATTTGCATATTCCCACTGCATTTTGGGGTAAGTGAAGAGTCTCCGTGAGCTCAAAGAACACTGGATTTTGGCTGTTGGAGCTGAAAAGAGGACATCGGTAAACCAGGGGAGGAGTCCTGAGGAGATAATTTGCATATTCCCACTGCATTTTGGGGTAAGTGAAGAGTCTCCGTGAGCTCAAAGAACACTGGATTTTGGCTGTTGGAGCTGAAAAGAGGACATCGGTAAACCAGGGGAGGAGTCCTGAGGAGATAATTTGCATATTCCCACTGCATTTTGGGGTAAGTGAAGAGTCTCCGTGAGCTCAAAGAACACTGGATTTTGGCTGTTGGAGCTGAAAAGAGGACATCGGTAAACCAGGGGAGGAGTCCTGAGGAGATAATTTGCATATTCCCACTGCATTTTGGGGTAAGTGAAGAGTCTCCGTGAGCTCAAAGAACACTGGATTTTGGCTGTTGGAGCTGAAAAGAGGACATCGGTAAACCAGGGGAGGAGTCCTGAGGAGATAATTTGCATATTCCCACTGCATTTTGGGGTAAGTGAAGAGTCTCCGTGAGCTCAAAGAACACTGGATTTTGGCTGTTGGAGCTGAAAAGAGGACATCGGTAAACCAGGGGAGGAGTCCTGAGGAGATAATTTGCATATTCCCACTGCATTTTGGGGTAAGTGAAGAGTCTCCGTGAGCTCAAAGAACACTGGATTTTGGCTGTTGGAGCTGAAAAGAGGACATCGGTAAACCAGGGGAGGAGTCCTGAGGAGATAATTTGCATATTCCCACTGCATTTTGGGGTAAGTGAAGAGTCTCCGTGAGCTCAAAGAACACTGGATTTTGGCTGTTGGAGCTGAAAAGAGGACATCGGTAAACCAGGGGAGGAGTCCTGAGGAGATAATTTGCATATTCCCACTGCATTTTGGGGTAAGTGAAGAGTCTCCGTGAGCTCAAAGAACACTGGATTTTGGCTGTTGGAGCTGAAAAGAGGACATCGGTAAACCAGGGGAGGAGTCCTGAGGAGATAATTTGCATATTCCCACTGCATTTTGGGGTAAGTGAAGAGTCTCCGTGAGCTCAAAGAACACTGGATTTTGGCTGTTGGAGCTGAAAAGAGGACATCGGTAAACCAGGGGAGGAGTCCTGAGGAGATAATTTGCATATTCCCACTGCATTTTGGGGTAAGTGAAGAGTCTCCGTGAGCTCAAAGAACACTGGATTTTGGCTGTTGGAGCTGAAAAGAGGACATCGGTAAACCAGGGGAGGAGTCCTGAGGAGATAATTTGCATATTCCCACTGCATTTTGGGGTAAGTGAAGAGTCTCCGTGAGCTCAAAGAACACTGGATTTTGGCTGTTGGAGCTGAAAAGAGGACATCGGTAAACCAGGGGAGGAGTCCTGAGGAGATAATTTGCATATTCCCACTGCATTTTGGGGTAAGTGAAGAGTCTCCGTGAGCTCAAAGAACACTGGATTTTGGCTGTTGGAGCTGAAAAGAGGACATCGGTAAACCAGGGGAGGAGTCCTGAGGAGATAATTTGCATATTCCCACTGCATTTTGGGGTAAGTGAAGAGTCTCCGTGAGCTCAAAGAACACTGGATTTTGGCTGTTGGAGCTGAAAAGAGGACATCGGTAAACCAGGGGAGGAGTCCTGAGGAGATAATTTGCATATTCCCACTGCATTTTGGGGTAAGTGAAGAGTCTCCGTGAGCTCAAAGAACACTGGATTTTGGCTGTTGGAGCTGAAAAGAGGACATCGGTAAACCAGGGGAGGAGTCCTGAGGAGATAATTTGCATATTCCCACTGCATTTTGGGGTAAGTGAAGAGTCTCCGTGAGCTCAAAGAACACTGGATTTTGGCTGTTGGAGCTGAAAAGAGGACATCGGTAAACCAGGGGAGGAGTCCTGAGGAGATAATTTGCATATTCCCACTGCATTTTGGGGTAAGTGAAGAGTCTCCGTGAGCTCAAAGAACACTGGATTTTGGCTGTTGGAGCTGAAAAGAGGACATCGGTAAACCAGGGGAGGAGTCCTGAGGAGATAATTTGCATATTCCCACTGCATTTTGGGGTAAGTGAAGAGTCTCCGTGAGCTCAAAGAACACTGGATTTTGGCTGTTGGAGCTGAAAAGAGGACATCGGTAAACCAGGGGAGGAGTCCTGAGGAGATAATTTGCATATTCCCACTGCATTTTGGGGTAAGTGAAGAGTCTCCGTGAGCTCAAAGAACACTGGATTTTGGCTGTTGGAGCTGAAAAGAGGACATCGGTAAACCAGGGGAGGAGTCCTGAGGAGATAATTTGCATATTCCCACTGCATTTTGGGGTAAGTGAAGAGTCTCCGTGAGCTCAAAGAACACTGGATTTTGGCTGTTGGAGCTGAAAAGAGGACATCGGTAAACCAGGGGAGGAGTCCTGAGGAGATAATTTGCATATTCCCACTGCATTTTGGGGTAAGTGAAGAGTCTCCGTGAGCTCAAAGAACACTGGATTTTGGCTGTTGGAGCTGAAAAGAGGACATCGGTAAACCAGGGGAGGAGTCCTGAGGAGATAATTTGCATATTCCCACTGCATTTTGGGGTAAGTGAAGAGTCTCCGTGAGCTCAAAGAACACTGGATTTTGGCTGTTGGAGCTGAAAAGAGGACATCGGTAAACCAGGGGAGGAGTCCTGAGGAGATAATTTGCATATTCCCACTGCATTTTGGGGTAAGTGAAGAGTCTCCGTGAGCTCAAAGAACACTGGATTTTGGCTGTTGGAGCTGAAAAGAGGACATCGGTAAACCAGGGGAGGAGTCCTGAGGAGATAATTTGCATATTCCCACTGCATTTTGGGGTAAGTGAAGAGTCTCCGTGAGCTCAAAGAACACTGGATTTTGGCTGTTGGAGCTGAAAAGAGGACATCGGTAAACCAGGGGAGGAGTCCTGAGGAGATAATTTGCATATTCCCACTGCATTTTGGGGTAAGTGAAGAGTCTCCGTGAGCTCAAAGAACACTGGATTTTGGCTGTTGGAGCTGAAAAGAGGACATCGGTAAACCGCGCGCCTACCGGCGCGCGCATTTTGATGCTTTTTTTTGAAGCTTTTTTCACTGTTTTCAGAACATTATCAGTAAGAACATGGAAGAGTCCAGGAGCCATTTGGTGAGCTGCATATCCTGCTACATGTTCACAGACTTGCCAGTGGAAAAGCCAAACTTCACATGCCAGAAATGCAAGCTTGTGTCCCTGTTGGAGGAAAAGTTGCGAAATCTAGAAGAGAGGTTAACTACCTTGAAAATCATTAAGGAAGGTGAAGAGTTCTTAGACAGAGCAGAATTATCTCTTCTTGATTCAGAAAGAGAAGAAATTCGAACTGCACCTGAGGAAACAGAGGAATGGAAGCATGTGACCCAGAGAAGCAGGAGGATAGAGAGGCAGTCAGCACCTATACTGCTCAGGAACCAGTACCAGGCTCTCTCGCAGGAGAACCATGAAGAAATACAGCAAGATAAGACTTTGCCAGCAATGAATAACCTTGTAAGCCCTCAGAATCCTCCTGGATGGAGAAAGAAGAATGTTGTGAAGAAAAAACGGAGAGTGGTGGTCATGGGGGATTCCCTGTTAAGATCAAAAGAATAGTCTATTCTCATCAGATCTATATCCACAGGTGTACACCACCAAAGTAGTCATATGAGATAGGGAAAGGGGAAAGTTGGAAAAGTGTGGATATAAGAAAATTAAAATACATAAACTTTATTGATTAGTTAAAATCCTATAAATGTGAAATTACTCATCCATCTATAGATGCATATAAGGTAACCACTTACTAGTTGAAAAAGTGGTACCCACTAACGTAACCGTTAAATGCGGTTACGAAACCGCCGCTGCAGGGCAGACCGCTGAGGCCGGTGGTACAGTTGTGCAGCGTGGGTAGTATAACCCCCAACGGGAGGGGTATGGCCTCAGGGCAGCGGACGTGGATGATGGGGATGGTAGAATTGCACGCAGGCACCAGGAACCACTCAGAGACGGTGCGGTGTAGTTCAGGGTCTTTACTGGTGACAAAGATAGACCCTCCCGGGAGTACTGGCTAGCGATCGGGGCCTGGTCAGTCCGTGAGCAGACAGGATCTCCCCTGGCCAGGCGGAGTTGTAGGCCTCCCCAACTAACTGTACTCTTCCTGGCTACCTTGCTAGAAGCGGGTAAAAGTAGCCCACGTCCCTGAGTGTACTGTGCGGTGCTCACCCGTATGGCCGGTGACTCGGGGCCTTCTGGTAGCCTCCGCTCCAGGACGGCGGTGCTGGTCCCTTGCGTGTGACCGTGCCTTCGGGTTTCTTGGCCAGAGGACCTGAAATCCCCTGCCGGTCAGTTTCTGCTGCTGGGTATGGAACAGTCCCCACAGCCTCGGACTCCGTGTCCGGTGAGATCTCTCCAGTCCGGACGAGCTCTACAGCTTCCAGTCCCGGACTCCTTTTATCACTGCTCCCACAGAGCTCCTGTTCTTATTTTCCCTGTAACTGATCCACACCAGACCAGACTGTGTCTCTGTCTCTGTCTGTGTTCTCTTCTAACCCCACCTCAGCCCCAGTTTATATAGGGGAAGTTCTTCCCCTCCCAGGACTGGGCAGGAGGTGTGGCATGCTTAGGATTCCTGACCAGGAGACCTCCCACCTGCTCACAGACGTAATATTGCTATTACTGTGGTAACCAGACCCCTGGGGTTCCACATTCCCCCCTAGTAAAATTTAGTACTCCGGGACTAAACATATTTTTTTGAAAACATAACAGGGTATAAACAGGAACAATACAATAAGGAAAAACATGTTAAAGTGGTCACGGCGTGTCCGCAATCGGGTGCAATTTTTGAAGCAAAAAGGGTGTCCATTTCACCAAAGAACAGGGAGCCGTAACCAGGTAGGGGTCTGTCCTGCCCCGAGTCTTTAACAGTCTTTAGTCCGTTCCTGGGTTACGCTCCAAACATATATACAATAGAGTTCTAGTAAATCCACAAAAGATACCTATAAAATAACTGGAAAAAAACATAATTATTTACAAGCAACAGTAAACAGGTAAATATTAATAAAACAGTCTAAACACTTTAGATCCTCCAACGTACGGGCAACTGGCCTCTAGTGGCTCTAGTGGACCTACGGAGCTCACTAACTGGTCCTGCACTACAGGGTGTAGGAGCTGTTAAAGGTAAGCTGGGCAGCTGTCTATGGACTCTTTGGCTCACTAGGGGCACGGCAGGCTCACTATAAGCAGAGGGTCGATTCTCCTGGTCTGCTTGTGTGGGGTCTTCTGCCTCCTGGACCGGCTGCTCTTCCAGCTCTACCTGTTTTTCCGTAGGCACTTGGGATGCTGGCTGGAGGAAGGTGAGGACGGGTACTACAACAGCGCCATTTACTTGTGTCCAAGATCGAGGGAAGTCTCCGAGTACAGTACTGACCATCTCTTCCCTTTCCTCTGCGGGTCGAGGGTTTTCTTGATCTTCTTCAGGGTTTCGCAGCTGCTCGGGACACTTCTTCAGGTGATCTCGGGAGACAATGGCTGTGGTTTCTCCTCCATCCTTACTGATTGTGCAGACTTTCGGGTTTTCATGGCTTGATGGCAGTACGGTGTACGGGTCCTTCTCCCACTGGTCGTCCAACTTGTGGAGCCGTCTTTTCCTCTTCAAGACCTGCTCTCCAGGTACCAGGGGAACAGCGGGAGCATACTGGTTGTAAGTCTTCTCCTGTCTTTCTCTTGCTTGACGGAGACTTCGCTCAACGCTCTCCTGTACTTTCCGGTACTGCTGCTGCCTCTCTGTGTCCCAGTCTGCTTCTGGCGAAGTGTCCTTGGGTGTCTCCCATATCCAGATCAACAGGCAGCTTACCAGGTCTTGCTCTCATTAGGTAAGCCGGGGTACAGTTGGTAGAACCTACAGGGATGTGGTTGTATAGGTCTACCAGATCAGGCAGTTTCTCAGGCCACAGACTGCGTTCTTCCAGCGGCAATGTTTTCAGAAGGTCTATCACCACCTGGTTCATCTTCTCGCAGAGTCCATTGGTTTGCGGATGATAGGGTGTTGTTCTTATCTTCCGGCAGCCATACAGGGTGCAGAACTCCTGGAAGACTTCCGCTTCAAAGGCAGGTCCTTTGCCCGTCAGCACCTGCTCTGGGTATCCGTGTGGACGGCAGAAGTGCTGCTGGAAGACTCTAGCTGCTGTTTGAGCCGTTAAGTCCTTGACGGGGACTACAACCAAGAACCGGGAGTAATGATCCACGATGGTTAACGCATAGACGTAGCCACTTCTGCTGGGGGTCAGTTTTACATGGTCCAAGGCTACCAGTTCCAACGGCTGCCTGGTGACGATGGACTGCAGGGGAGTCTTCTGGCTGGCACGGTCCTTCCTTCTTAGGTTGCATGGGCCACAGTCTCTGCACCACCTCTCGATGGTTCCTCTCATGCCTACCCAGTGGAACCGCCCGCGCAGCAGGAACTCCAGCTTCTTCCATCCGAAGTGCCCAGCTCCGTCGTGGTATGCCTCCAGTACCATAGCCGCGTCTCTTCTTGGCACCACTACTTGCCAGATCAGTTCATGCGTCCGGGAGTTAACCATTCTGCGGCACAACTTCCCCTTGTAAAGGAACAGTCGACTCTTATCAGCCCACAGTTGCTTGGTCTCCTCCGGAGCGTCTGGGTCAAGGCGGGCATCTGGCTGAGTCAGCATCTCCTTCACCCGTCGGACGGCGGGGTCACTGTACTGCGTTTCCGCCCAGTTGTAATGAGGTAAGGGGTTGAACGTAGTGGATTGCTTACCCCTTACACGGTGGGAATACTGGGTAGTCCCATGATGGTGGAACGCGGGGAGTTCAACCTCTTCCAGTTCCTCTGGATCTTCCCCTACGTCCGGTAGGTTTGGCATTCTGGACAAGGCATCCGCGTTGGTATTGGAGCGTCCTGCCCGGTATTTAATCGTGAACTCATAGTTGGACAGGCGGGCCATCCATCTCTGCTCCAAGGCACCGAGTCTTGCAGTGTCCAGGTGTGTCAACGGGTTGTTATCCGTGTACACGGTGAACCGGGAAAAGGCGAGGTAGTGCTTAAAGCGTTCGGTGACTGCCCACACCACTGCCAGGAACTCTAGCTTGAATGAGCTGTAATTCTCAGGGTTTCTTTTGGTGGGTCGCAGTTTTCGACTGGCGTAAGCAATTACCCGTTCTCTCCCCTGCTGGAACTGGGACAGTACGGCTCCTAGCCCGATGTTACTTGCGTCGGTGTAGAGGATAAAGGGCTGGCTGTAATCCGGGTACGCCAGGATTTCATCCCCCGTGAGGGCCATCTTCAGCTGGCGGAAGGACTCTTCTTCCAGCCTCTCCCATCTGAAGGGCGGCTTCTGGTTCTTGGCCTTCCTGGACTGGCCTATCAGGAGGTCCTGCATAGGAGCTGCCTTTTTGGTGAAACCGGGAATGAACCTTCGGTAGTAGCCTACCAACCCGAGGAACTGCCGCACTTCCTTTACGCTGGAGGGTCTTGGCCATTCCTTAATCGCGGTGATCTTATCAGGGTCGGGAGCCACTCCGTCAGCACTCACCACGTGTCCCAGGTACTGCACTTTTGGTTTTAGCAGGTGACACTTCGACGGTTTCACCTTCAGACCGTAGTTTGCCAGGGCTTCGAACACTTCCGCCAGGTGTTTCAGGTGGTCCTCGTAGGTTTTGGAATAAACTATAACATCGTCCAGGTACAGCAGGACCGTCTCAAAGTTCCGGTGTCCCAGACAGCATTCCATCAATCGTTGGAAGGTTCCTGGTGCGTTGCAGAGTCCGAACGGCATGCAGGTAAACTCGCTAAGTCCCATCGGGGTGGTGAATGCGGTCTTCTCCCGGTCCGCCTCTGCTACAGGAACCTGCCAGTACCCGCTAGTGAGATCCAAAGTGGAGAAGAAGTTAGCAGATTTTAAAGCAGCCAAAGACTCCTCTATCCTTGGTAAGGGGTACGCATCTTTGTGTGTGATATGGTTGATTTTCCGGTAATCTACACACATTCTCATGGTGTTGTCTTTCTTTTTAACCAAGACTAGTGGAGCTGCCCAGGGGCTACAGCTATCCCTGATTACCCCAGCCTCCTTCATGTCTCTAAGCATCCCCTTGGCGTGTTGGTAGTGTGCAGGGGGTACGGGTCGGTATCTCTCCTTTATGGGAGGATGGTCTCCCGTGGGGATGTGGTGTTCTACCCCCTTTACTCGCCCGAAGTCTAGCGGGTGTTTACTAAACACTCTCTCGTACTCTCGAACCACCCGATAGACTCCCTGTTTCTGGTGTGAGGGAGTGGAGTCAGTACCCAAATTTAGTTGCTGACACCAGTCCTCCATTGGTTTCTTAGAGCCGTTACCTTCCTCTGGTTGAGATGGAGGCAAGGGTTCCACGGCCTGTACAGAATTCTGGTTTATGGTGAACAATTTGGCTAGCGTGGCATACCGGGGCAGGTATACTTCCCTCTTCCCGATATTTATTATGCGAACGGGCACCCTCCCATGACGTACATCAACCACCCCCCGTGCCGTCAAAATGGTGGGCCTACTATCTGAGTAGACTGGTTCTACCATTGCCTGGTAATCTCTACCTCTCAGACCAATAGCTGCCTGGCACCAAATCATCATTTCACTTTTCGGGGGCATGGCAATAGGGAAAGGGTCACACATTCTCACGCTACCAATCTCACCACCGGAGAGTTCCACCTGTTGCCGTCGCATCAGTGCCCGGATCTCTTTTTGGAGCACTCGCTGCTGGCCGGAGCTGGCTTTCTTGGCAACCTGCTGTAAAATAAGAATCACCTCTGCAAGACAATTTTCAATCACATTAGTTCCTAGAGTTATCTTTGGGTGACTCTCGCGCTTGTCAATGTCCACAATGATCAGTCCCTGTGCTGCCAGTTCGACTTTACCGATTTTAATGGTCATCTCTTTAAATCCGATCTGTGGCACGGGCTGACCATTGCTGGCGATGATACTCAAGTCGTCGTCTGGGTAGCGGGTTATATCCGAGTCATTCCAGTACTGCTTGAAGAGCACGTACGGGATGGTGGTGACCTGTGACCCGGTGTCAAGTAGGGCACTCATAGGAATGCCATCCAGTACTACAGGCAAGACTGGACGTCCTCCCACGTATTTGTCACGCCAGTTCGATGGGCCTGGTGATCTTATTCCTAGGGGTTGGCCCTCTACCCCAGGTTGTGCCAGTTTAAAAGGACAGTACCTTGCCATATGTCTGGGTTGATTGCAGCGGCGGCAGATGGGTTGTCCGTCCTCGTTGTATCGGTCGCTGGGTCTTCCTCTGGCCGGTGGGGTCCTCCTTGGTCGGCGCCACGGGATATCCTCCGGTCCGGATGCCAGCTGGATCTTCCCTGGAGTAGAAACCTGTAAAGACTGCACAGTTCGGGTTAGCGCGGCAACGCTTTTAGTTAGCTCTTGGACCTGATGGTGCAGGTCTGTAGCCGGGTCATTGTTTAAAGCCTGCGCATCAGCTCCCACAGGCCCTGCCGACAAGGGCGCCGCCTCCTGGTGGTAAGTGGTAGCAGGGCGTTTGTGGGTCACAGCGCCACCTGGTGCCGGTTCTTGGAGCACCCGGATGGCTCTGTCCTTGAACTGTGCAAAGTCCAGATGAGGGTCCTGTAAGGCCATTGCCCGCAACTGGGTTCGGTGGGCATTGTAATGTAGACCCTCTATAAATTGTTCAGTCAACAGCTTGTCTTCGTTTCCCACGCCGTCAGGGTCAGCCTGCTTAATAGCTCTCAGGGCCTCTTGTAGATTTAGTGCATAGTCCCTTATATTCTCATGTGCTCGCTGCTTGCACCCGTAGAATCTAAGCTTGATCTCGGCTGAGGTACGGGTATCAAAGGTGTCCTTCAGCCGGGCTAGTATCTCTGCGACAGTCCTCCTCCTCCCAAGTGGCCAGGACTTTACCTCCCTTTGGGCTGCTCCTGTTAATTGAGCCACCAGGATGCTCACTTTTTGCTCTTCTGTGAGGGGGTACACCTGGAAGAGGCTATCCAGCCTTTCTCTGAAGTCATTTAGGGTATGGGACTCCCCTGAGTACTGGGGTAGCCAGGCTGCCCCCGGGATATAGGGCATGGTGAAAAGCATGACCGCCGCAGCGGTGGCGCTGGCGGTGGCTGTGGCAGTGAAGCTCTCCTCCGTATCCGACATCCTCCTCCCCCCTAGTGGACCGTGGCCTACCTTGCGATGATCCTCTTCCGTAGGCCGCGGCTCCGCAGTGGATCGTCAGGGTTGAGGACCTTCCGTCGCGCTCCTGTGACGTCGGCGTCTGCTGGGCTCCTTCCAGGACCTTACGCAACGTCCGGACGTGAGGCGGGGCTTCAGTTCTCGCGCGCTTTCAGAGTCCACGCCCCTCTTCTTCACGCGCGGCGTCCTCGAGATGGCGTCCAATGGCGGGAAAACTCCACGGATGGCGGGAAGAAGGCAGAAGATGGCGTTGGATGGCGGGAAAACTCCACGGATGGCGGGAAGAAGGCAAAAGATGGCGTCGGATGGCGGGAATCTTCACCACAGGTAAGTTTAACAGTTCTTTTTCAGGCGCGCAGTACCCGGTGGTTGCGGGCAAGGAATCCTGCCGACTACGCCAAAAGTTGACGCGCCCCCTGGGCCATGTTTGGGGAATACCCGGAGCCGGACCTGTTGGGGGTGGTAGTCCTCGTGGCGGTGACCCGGTCCGTGCCCAGGGTGTCAAACTAAGTGGCGATGTTTTTAGTGGCAGATGTGATATTGTTCGACTATACCACCCATTAAATGCGGTTACGAAACCGCCGCTGCAGGGCAGACCGCTGAGGCCGGTGGTACAGTTGTGCAGCGTGGGTAGTATAACCCCCAACGGGAGGGGTATGGCCTCAGGGCAGCGGACGTGGTTGATGGGGATGGTAGAATTGCACGCAGGCACCAGGAACCACTCAGAGACGGTGCGGTGTAGTTCAGGGTCTTTACTGGTGACAAAGATAGACCCTCCCGGGAGTACTGGCTAGCGATCGGGGCCTGGTCAGTCCGTGAGCAGACAGGATCTCCCCTGGCCAGGCGGAGTTGTAGGCCTCCCCAACTAACTGTACTCTTCCTGGCTACCTTGCTAGAAGTGGGTAAAAGTAGCCCACGTCCCTGAGTGTACCGTGTGGTGCTCACCCGTATGGCCGGTGACTCGGGGCCTTCTGGTAGCCTCCGCTCCAGGACGGCGGTGCTGGTCCCTTGCGTGTGACCGTGCCTTCGGGTTTCTTGGCCAGAGGACCTAAAATCCCCTGCCGGTCGGTTTCTGCTGCTGGGTATGGAACAGTCCCCACAGCCTCGGACTCCGTGTCCGGTGAGATCTCTTCAGTCCGGACGAGCTCTACAGCTTCCAGTCCCGGACTCCTTTTATCACTGCTCCCACAGAGCTCCTGTTCTTATTTTCCCTGTAACTGATCCACACCAGACCAGACTGTGTCTCTGTCTCTGTCTGTGTTCTCTTCTAACCCCACCTCAGCCCCAGTTTATATAGGGGAAGTTCTTCCCCTCCCAGGACTGGGCAGGAGGTGTGGCATGCTTAGGATTCCTGACCAGGAGACCTCCCACCTGCTCACAGACGTAATATTGCTATTACTGTGGTAACCAGACCCCTGGGGTTCCACAATTACACTTGGGGTTATTTACTGTGGAAAAAAGAAGGCTTAGGGGTGATCTTATTACTATGTACAAGTATATGAGGGGGCAGTACAAAGACCTGTCTACTGATCTTTCTACTCTGAGGCCTGAGACGGGGACAAGGGGGCATCTTCTACGTCTGGAGGAAAGAAGGTTTAATCATAATCACAGACGGGGATTCTTTACTGTAAGAGCAGTGAGACTATGGAACTCTCTGCCGCATGATGTTGTAATGAGTGATTCACTAATAAATTTAAGAAGGGCATGGATGCCTTTCTTGAAAAGTATAATATTACAGGTTACAAAAACTAGATTCCATGATAGGGCGTTGATCCAGGGAACTAGTCTGATTGTCGTATGGAGTCGGGAAGGAATTTTTTTCCCCAATGTGGAGCTTAGTGTTTGCCACATGGTTTTTTTTTTGCCTTCCTCTGGATCAACATGTTAGGCTATGGGTTGAACTAGATGGACTTAGTCTTCCTTCAACCTTAAAAACTATGTTACTATGTATGTAACTTGTTATCTTCAGACATCCCCTCTAAGCAATGGCGCATGCCAGCAGTGAAGGCGGGAGGAGGCGCTGGGTACAGAGAAGACTTTACCTCTGGGGGCCACATATAGGGCATGTGAGGGGTGGACACTTCCCGTATTCACCATTACTGAGCCCCCTCTCTGTACCGCTCTTATCTGAGTGCAGGAGACACAGCAGTCACTAATCAGCCACTCTCCGGCACTTGCAGCTGTCCGAGCTCTGCTGTGCCTGTTAGGGGTGAGGTTCAGGTCCTAGGAGGCAGCGACTATGCAGCCTGCAAAGCAGATCACAGCCCGGGTACCGCGTCTCCGGATAAATCTCCACCTTGTGAGCTGCTTCTTGTGCAGCAGTCCCATGCAAGTCGCTCCGCTCTCCTCAGCCAGCTCCTGCTGAAGACTGATCTCCTCTGCCCAATCTAGGAGCCCAATAGCCCTGATCACACCAGTGGTAGCCTAGTGCTGCGCGGGGGGGCAGGGCTAGATCCGATTTACAGATAGCAAACTAATCAGCCCTAGATATTTCTAATAGCTGCAGAGCAGGCGACATAACTCTGACCGGTGTCCTCATAGACCTCTCCTCAGCCGGGGTCTAATAAGAGCAGTAAGATGGCTGTCATGGGGTCCATTGTTAGATCTCGGCTGCCATAGAAACTCATCGGCACCATGATCGCGCCTCCCTCTCCGGTCTTAAGTGCCTAAATGCTGTGAAAGCCACTGACTGTGTCATACAAGGGGTTAAGCTGCCAGGATCAGGGTTGGCTCCACTGCTGGCGCCTGAGGCAGGAGCGGGACTGTGTTATACCGCCACACGACTGCCGCAGATCTTGTAAGAGCCCTGACTGCACCTGCCTGTTGATAATGTGTCCTATAACGCGGGTCCTGGTACCAGACTGCCCTTTACATATTAATCACTAGCTGGGAACCAGTCACTTACAGGTTCTAGTTTCTGATGTGTTTCCAGGACCTGTAGTTATCAACATTTTACCCTTAAGGCCCAGTTATAATATTGCTGCAACACTCTCACTACATATGAGCGTCCTGTACCTGTATACCTGCCCTGTGTGCGGCGCAAAAGTATATAGCAAAATGTGTGTACACAAATACCTATCTCCTGAATGGTATTACTGCTAGATCTCCTGTACATAGAAATATGAGGTTCTTAGCGCACACTTTGAGCAAATTGTGCGAGCCCATCTGCCAACGTCAAGGCGACCTCTTCAGATGGGTCCCTACACTAACACTACACTAACTTACTAACTGGGACCACCATTTTTAATGTTTATTATTACTGTACTAATGCAATCAATTGTACCTGTTATAATTCATTTTTTAAATTAGTTTTATAATTTTTTATTACTCTTGTGTTTATGATAATGGTATTACTAAAATCCCTGTACTTAGTGTTGATCCAGAAGAAGGCAAAAACCCCAGGACACCTTCAGCCAATTTGTGTCACAGGGGAAAAATTCCTTCTTGACCCCGAGAAAAGGCAATCAGTCCTAGGACCCTGGATCAAATCTAATAATGTTAATACTAGTTATTAATAATTCTTATTAATATTACACAACTAATTGTACTGCTACTGTAGTTATTAGTATTTTAATTTAGGTTTTTGTACTTTTTATAGATTATATATTATTTATGTCCTGCTATCTTATTACTTTGCTATTATAACTTTTCTATAACTACTTAAAATAATCAAAACAACACTATAATTATTTTTATATTCTTACTATTATTAACATCCTGCTATCTTATTACATTATTATTCTACTTTCCTATCACTACTAATACTACCCTATACCTAGAGTGTTGATCCAGAAGAAGGCAAAAACCCCAGGACACCTTCAGCCAATTTGTGTTACAGGGGAAAAATTCCTTCTTGACCCCGAGAAAAGGCGATCAGTCCTAGGACCCTGGATCAAACCTAATAATGTTATTATTAGTTGTATAATTAATATATTACTTATTGTGCTACTGGAGTTATTTTAATTTATGTTTTTATTTTTATAAATATAGCTATTTAATATTCTTCTTATTATTAATAATCTGCTATATTTTTACATTATTATTATTCTCTCCTATCACTACTAATACTACCCTATAACTACAGTATTGATCCAGAAGAAGGCAAAAACCCCTGGACACCTTCAGCCAATTTGTGTCACAGGGGAAAAATTCCTTCTTGACCCCGAGAAAAGGCGATCAGTCCTAGGACCCTGGATCACACTGCTATTCTACCTACTACTATTACTACTGTTATTTTATTACTATTTTATTTATTTCTTACTATTATCACTAGTATTATTACTCTTATTACACTAATACTGATACACTACCACTATATTACACTATCCTGCTGTTATTTGGTGGTCTGATACTTACCAGCCGGTATTGCCGTATGTGATGTTATCGGCAGAGAGGTTCCAGCAGGATGGTCCACATGATGTTCCTCTTTCCTCTCAAATACCGGTTGATGTACTGGCGGAAGTTGGTCTGGTTCTCCTTCTTCCTTCTTGTTGTTGGGATCGGTTGTCTTCTTTTCTGGCCTTTGGCCGTCACTTCCCCCCTAGGGATCTTGATGTGGAGTTTCATCTTCTTTGCTTTCTCTTCTTTCTCTTCTTTCTCTTCTTCCCCTTCTTCCTCTTCATCCAGGTAGGCGCACAGTTCTTTTAGTGTCTTCTGTCTTAAATCCATGATGTCCAGCTTTATCTTCTTTGCTGCTTTCTCCTCTTCTTCCTTCTCTTCTTCCTCGTCTTCCTCTTCATCCAGGTACTTGCGCCGTTCTTTTAGTTCCTTGCGCCTTTCTTCCCTCTTCCTTTTCTCCCTGGCTTTATACTCTTCGATGCATCTTCTTTGGGCAATGGGGTTGGTCGGCATAAGGCGCTGGAAGAGAAGAGATGAAGTTAGGAGGCTACAAGGAAGATCCGAATACACAGCTACCTTATAGAAGAGGCCGTAGCGTTGCCCTGAGTCGTCTCACTGACCTCCTTCTTGTAGAGGGGAGAAGGGAGAAACTTCACACAATATGCCAGTCTCCTCAGCTGTTCCTCAGGACTGATGTAATCTGCAGAAAACACAACCAGATATTAGGAGCAATCCTCACCGTACAAAGAGGACGTATGTATGTTAAGACTGTCAGAAGGAGCTCACTGATGGATTCTCAGTTAACTAGTTCTGCAGCCAGCAATAGACAGTACAGCACAGAGGGTACAGGAGGCAAACTGTGCACAATTTTCAATAAAACTCAGAAAAATATTTACCACCAAGTATATGCATTAAAGGAAAGAAAATGTCCCCCCTGATGAGTCTGTTTAATGAAAGCCCCAGAAAGCCATGTAAGAAGAGTATAGAGAACGGTGAGTGAGTGATGGATACTACCTGCTCCAACGCTGGCAGAATACTCCATCCCCATGGTGTCCGCTGATATCTTCTCTTGTAGAAATGTATCCACAATCTATAAAACCTCAGGAGGCGTCAGCAGAGGGTTTGGGGATTGGCTGATATTTCTTTGGTCTTAGAAACATTGGCTATAAATAATTCGGGGGCTCTGCTGGGGAAAGGGCAAATTGGGAAATGTGTAGGATATTTACTGTTCTGTATCTGAGCTTCATTAAAGGGGAATTATCAGATGGAACAAGTCATCCCCTTATCCCTGATCTCGGTGACGACTGATAGATCAGTGGGGTCCGACCGCGGGAAACTCCAGCAATCACCAAAAAAGGGCAGTGACCCCCATTAGAAGTGATGGCTGGATCCTTCCAGATGGGAGCTGTGATGAGTGTGGCGCCCCCCACTGGTGTCTCAGCGTATCATGTGTTGGGGAATAATGACTTCTCCTCTGGTAAATGGGCTGATTCCTGTCAGTTGTGGTCGCTGAGTGCGTGTGATGGGATGTGGCTCCGTCCATTATATTATATCACGTCTTATACCTATAATCTCTCGCTGATCGCAGGTGTCTGTCTTCACACTCAGATCAGATGGAACAAACTGACCACATAGGAGGTTTTTGTTTTTTTCAAATTCAAACCGAGCAATCCTATTGGCTGAGTATGACTGTCGTTACCATGGTGACAGAATTTTAAAGGGACAGAACATTAATAATGTATAATAGTGTATTTTATGACATATTTCACATAATAGTGGCTGATATATGGACCTGTACAGATAATACACTTATATAACTCCTCATATTTTTCATACAGCAATTTGGTGGTGCTGCAGAGATATTTTGGGCGTAATATAACTTGTGCTGGCAATTGATCATCTATAAAGTAGTCTGGTAATGTATGTAATGGTCCTAAGATTGTGCTTTTATGTTCAATACAAATCTAAATATTAATCAGACGTCACTCCCTGCTATTTGAAGGGTTTTTGTCCCTCTCCCTATGTCAGAGTAGTATCACATATAGCTCGGATACGCTGCAGCCTTCAGAACAATGAGCTCCGTTGTGGCTTTTCCCTGCACATTCGGCCATTATATAAGTGACGGCAGCTGCGTTGTGTCCCTGCACGGCTGATAGCGTCGCTGTGCAGGGATTCAGTATGGTGGAGCTGCGGCTCTTTTCTTTTATGGGTCGATACAAGTCTTGTTCAGACATATAAATCTGCCTTGATTACATTGTAGAAAAGAAGGGTGACATTACAGGAGTTCCATACATTATCAGTGTAAGATCAGTGGGGTCGGACCCCCGGCACCAGGGAGTATACAGAAGGAGCTTGTGAATGTCTTACTTTAGTGGTCTTGTAAGCTCCTCATCCCACACTTTTCCTGTATAGGACATATAGCTTTTCTGTATACATAACTCTTATGTAAAAACAACATCCTCCATGCACATTTCTGTAGGTTGCCTGATGGTTCAGGTGTATTTACATCATTTTTTTCTACTGCCCGACCTAACAGCGTTCGCTTGCTCTTTTAGCAATCCAATTGTATTGTTTCACATTTGGGGCGATTGTGTCAGCAGCAGGTTTCATTGTGGGGTTATATAATGGGCACTATTTTTATAGGCTTATTTGGATATTAATGCCTTTGTGAATAGATACTTTGCTGCTACCTTGCTCTTTATTATATTGTGGTGGGCCGTCTGTAGTCATATATTGAGATTTTCTGTGACTAGTTGGGCATATATATGTGAGGATTAACCATATCAGTACCTTGCAATGGTTTTGTTATTCATTGGGGCAATTGTTGCTTTTTAGTTGTTTTTTTTAACATGTCTTGTATGTTTAGTCTTTAATAAAATTCTATATTTTTGCTATTCCTTGGTGATCCCGGTCATTGCATCCTTTCTTTCTCCTTGTTTCTTTCCATCTCTATTATGTAGCTGCAGGGTTAGGGACGGCCGGTTCCTTGCAGGAATAGTTCTCAGGACGGGTGCGGTTTCTGCTGTAATAACTCATTCATGTGACCCATCAGTCATCACCCGATCAGCCGGGCAATGCTCAGCACAGGCCGCCGTCATCCCACTTCTCTACATCTATTATATAGACACTCCACAACTGCTCCTTCTCTTCAGAATTCAGAAAGATTTTTTTTATTATTTTTTTTTTTTTTTATTTCCGCAGCCATGCAGTGACGCTAGGTAGGTGCAGAGCTAAAGGGAAACCCACCTCAGAAGAAAATTCTAGGGTCCTGATCACTAGAGATGAGAGCTTAAAGGGAATCTGTCACTAGGTTTTTGCCATATATTCCGAGAGCAGCATGATGTAGAGACAGAGACCCTGATTCCAGCGATGTGTCACTTTCTGGGCTGCTTGCTGGTATTTTGATAAAATCTTTGTTTTATCAGTAGGAGGTTGTGACTAGAAGACTAGTAAACCTGCAACCAGGTATCCCTCATTTTTCAGGAGTGGTCCAAATTAAATAAAAAAGTGGTCTATAGGGCGCTAAAAGAATGAACACTAGAAGTGAAAAAAAATTTAGGACTAAAAAATAAATTTAATGAGCCCTTTCCACAAAGCGTTTCGATAGTGAACTATCTTCCTCAGGTGGTACATGGCGCGCTTTTTCTCCCTTTCTCTTTTCTCATTTTTCACAAGGTCTGTATAGCAGCCTTCTGCCTATGCACAGTGTACACAGAAAGCTGCCAATCAGTGGTGCAGCCAGTTATACGGAGCTCAGCATTCAGAGCACTGCTAGATCTGCAGCAGATAAAACTAAAATGTATCAAAACTACAGCGAAATAAGGGACACATTTCTGGAATCAGGTTTCTGCCCTTACATCATGCAGATGGGATAGCAAAACCTGGTGGCAGATTCCATTTTAGAGCCATCGGATATTACCTTGTGACCTCTCAAAGGGGAACTTGATGTCTAGGATGGTTATTATTTTATGTCATGTGTCTCTTGATGCGGGATAACTTGTATGTAATGTGTTGTATGTTAGGTCTATGCACAGTACAAGTCCTTCAGTATAGGGTTACCTGAGAAGCGTACCCAGCATGAAGCAGGACTTGTATTATGTTTTGTCAGGGATGATTAATGTCTGAGTGCTTTATGCTGCGTTCTGCAGTCATCTCTCTGCCATCCTCCGTACACCCATCGCCATCCTGTTCTCACACTTCTTTATTTGGCTTTTTTCTTGTGGTCGTAATATGGAGCATGTTGTATCCATAAAGCGGTCAGATTTGCCGGACCTCACGCTGTTCTGCCGAATCAGACCTAGATCATTATTGGGGGCTGGGGCACCTCCAATTCAAGACGGTAGACAAATCGTGTCTTGTGAGACTGCACGCTCCAGCACCCACAATACTGGAGCATCGGTTAGGTTTACACACATCCACCTGTTGTGTTTTCTTTTGGGACACAGCAGTTTGTAGAATTGTCATCATTAATGTTTTCTTTTTTTTATCTTTCCAGTATTACTGAAATTCAGAAAGATGTGGAGTACAGACTGCCAATCACCTTTAAGAACTTCACCATCAGCATCAATATGTAAGTGACACGGGGTGCTATTGTCTTAGTTGAGAGATTACGTTGCATTTGTTGGGGTTATTAAATGTGAACCTAATGGGAATTAAAGGGATTGTCCTCTACTTTGATATTGATAACATCAGCATTGGGTATCAATATCAAATCGATGGGGTTCTGACAGCCCCCCAGAGAGGGAGCCGCATGCTCCTATTACCTTGTGAAGATGGCCCCCACTGATTCCATATTAATGACCTATCCAATGGGTAAGTGATCAATATCAAGGTAGTGGGCAACCCCTTAAAGAAAGCAGACCATATTAGGTACTTCTAGAATATCATTGTCCCATGCTGTTGATAGACCCCACCGCGTGTAATCGGTACCCTACAATGACTTGTCATCCATAGTCATGTCTTGTAGCACTGGAGCCATTAAATGATGTTGCTTGGCGGCTCATGACGTCACTATAGATGATGTGTATTAATGCAAGTTGTTTAATTGCTACTAATAAGAAATCACTTTAAATCAATATGGAGGCTTATAGGGTCCTCTCAGCTTCCTTTTACATATGGAAGTAGTGGTAGAACAGTATCGTCGATTGTCCCTCCCCAGAAAAATTATCCTTTTTTTTTTTGCAGAGCTCCGATGTGCCAGTCAAAAGGAAATGGAGTGTCTGCAGATTGGTGTGGGAGTGCAGAGGGGCGTGTCCGTGCACTTGAAAGGAGCTGTCTAAGTGCAGGGATACGCCCCAGTGCACTTCCAGACGGATTTGCATATGTTTTCCACACTAGATTTGTCATGATGGACTCATCAGATCTCTTATAACACCATTACGATCAGATGTCAAGGTGCTGACGTCCCTTTATGCCTTACGCTACGTGCCACCTAAATGGATTTTCCATTGAGATGAGATGAGGCTGTTGGGTATTTTCCCCGGACCTGTCACGTTTCTGTAGGCTGCAGTCATGTATCCCGCGTCTTGCTCTAATACTTTGTTTTTATTGCAGTTTACTTCCGCCACAATTTCCTCAAGACAAACCTCTCATCACAGTCTTTCCACCGATAAGACATCACCTGGTGGACAAGCAAGGCCCCAATGTCACCTGTCCTTTACTACATAATGTAAGGAGACTTGGGAGATTTTGAGCACTGGACTTAGGAATGTTGTAATTTAACCTTTCAATGACTGAGGTGTTTTTTTGTTTTTTATAAAGTGGATCTGTGTGGTCTCCTGACACATCTGTTTTAGTAATCTTATAAACCCTATAAAATCACAAATCTGCAGAATTTGTGTTTCAGACCACTGTGCAGTGCCTTTGAAGGCTATGTTCACACATTGCATTTTTTTCAGCGTTTTTTTAATGCAAATTTTCAGCTGTGTTTTACAGTACAAGCAAAGTCTATGAGATTTCAGAAATCTCACGCTCACACCCTGGTTTGTGTATGATCAGTATTTTGTGATTTGCATTGTTTTTTGCTGAATAGAGCACGTCACTTCTTTCAGTGTATTTCACCCATTGAAAGTAATGTGTAGTGAAAAAACGCCTAGTGTGAACATAGCCTTACATCTAATTGACAATGGGGTGTTACCTTACTCCTTGTCCATGTCTAATCAGTTTGGACAGTAGGCATAATCACTACGACCAGGGGCCTGGCAGTGGCCAGTTGTCAATGTATCCACACATTTCCAGAAGATTGGCACAACGCAGAGGACCTGGGAAGAAGAGATGCCACGGTATTGTTACTTCATAGGGAATACACCTCTTTATTTTGGTAGATGAGGTCTTTGTCAAACACATCTTCAGCAAAGGAGAACGAAATGAAAGGATTAATGTATGTGTTAATGACCCAGTTCTGCGTGTGCTCTACGTAAAATGTGGCTGCAGATGGCTGTGCTGCATCGACACCTGAGGTTTGGGAGCCACCTTACATCTAATGGGTGGGGGTCTTACATTGAGGTCCCCACTTCAGACATTTCTGATATCTCCAGTGAATTTTCCAAGGAAGTTTCAGATAAAAATACCATAAGAAAATGTGGTCAACCTTGTTTTAGTTTTTTTTTTTAATATATAAGATTTTTAGTTATAGTCTTTGTTATGTTCACATAGAAGACCGGTGGGTTTTTTCTTTTTTAGTAACAAAGTATATACAGTGGGGAAAATAAGTATTGGACACACTGCCGATTTTGCAAGTTTTCCCACCTACAAAGAATGGAGAGGGCTGTAATTTTTATCGTAGGTATACTTCACCTGTGAGAGACAGAATCTAAAAATAAAAAACAGAAAATAACATTTTATAATTTTTACATACTTATTTCATGCAATTATGCAAATTAATTATTTGATACAATAGAAAAACAGATCTTAATATTTGGTACGGAAACCTTTGTTTGCAATTACAGAGGTCAGACGTTTCCTGTAGTTCTTGACCAAGTTTGCAGACACTGCAGCAGGAATTTTGGACCACTCCTCCATATAGATCTTCTCCAGATCTTTCAAGTTTCGGGACTGTTGCTGGGTGCAGTTGTCCTGTCCCCTTTGCAGAAAAGCACCCCCAAAGTATAAGGTTTCCCCCAGCATGCTTCTCAGTTGGGACGGTGTTCTTGGGGTTGTACTCATCCTTCTTCTTTCTCCAAACACGGCAAGTGGAGTTGATACCAAAAAGTCCTATTTTGTTCTCATCTGACCACATGACCCTCTCCCATGCCTCCTCTGGATCACCCAGATGGTCAATGGCGAACTTCAAACGGGCCTGGACATGTGCTGGCGTGAGCAGGGGACCTTGCGTGCCCTGCAGGAGTTTAATCCATGACGGCATAGTGTGTTACTAATGGTAATGTTTGAGACTGTAGTCTCGGCTCTCTTCAGGTCATTGACCAGGTCCTCCTGTGTAGTTCTGGGCTGATTCCTGACCTTTCTCAGAATCATCCTTATCCCACGGGTCGAGATCTTGCATGGAGCCCCAGACCGAGGAAGATTGACAGTCATCTTGTGTTTCTTCCGTTTTCTAATAATTGTGCCAACAGTTGTTGCCTTCTCACCAAGCTGCTTGCATATTGTCCTGTAGCCAATCCCAGCCTGGAGCTGGTCTACAATTTTGTCCCTGGTGTCCTTAGATAGCTCTTTGGTCTTAACCATGGTGGATAGGTTGGAGTGTGATTGATTGAGTGTGTGGACAGGTGTCTTTTATACAGGTAACGAGTTCAAACAGGTACAATAAATACAGGTGAGGAGTGCAGAGTAGGAGGGCTTCTGAAAGAAAAACTAACAGGTCTGTGAGAGACAGATTTCTTGCTGGTTGGTAGGTGATCAAATACTTATTTCATGCAATGAAATGCGATTTAATTATTTAAAAATCATACAATGTGATTTTTTTTGGGATTTTATTTTTAGATTCTGTCTCTCACAGTTGAAGTGTACCTATGATAAAAATGACAGACCTCTCCATTCTTTGTAGGTGGGAAAACTTGCAAAATCGGCAGTGTATCAAATACTTATTTTCCCTACTGCGTGCGTGTATGTATATATATATATGTGTGTGTATGTGTGTGTGTGTGTGTGTGTGTGTATGTACAGTACAGACCAAAAGTTTGGACACACCTTCTCATTTAAAGATTTTTCTGTATTTTCATGACTATGAAAATTGTACATTCACACTGAAGGCATCAAAACTATGAATTAACACATGTGGAATTATATACTTAACAAAAAAGTGTGAAACAACTGAAAATATGTCTTATATTCTAGGTTCTTCAAAGTAGCCACCTTTTGCTTTGATGACTGTGTGGCACCCCAGGGGTCTAGTCTCCACAGTAATAGCAATGTTATGTCTGAGAGCAGGTGGGAGGTCTCTTGGTCAGGAATCCTATGCATGCCACACCTCCTGCCCAGTCCTGGGAGGGGAAGAACTTCCCCTATATAAAGCTGGGGCTGAGGCAGGGTTAGTGAGAAGAGTAGAGAGAAGAAGAGGAGCAGCTTAGGAAAGAAAGATCAGGAGCTCTGTGGGAGCAGTGCTAAAAGGAATCAGGGGCTGGCAGCTGAAGAGCTCGCCCTGATTGAAGAGTTACCACCGGACCCGGAGTCCGAGGCTGTGGGGATTAACCCAGACCCAGCAGCAGAAACCGCCCGGCAGGGGATTTCAGGTCCTCTGGCCAAGAAACCCGAAGGCACGGTCACACGCGTGGGACCAGCACCGCCGTCGTGGAGCGGAAGCCACTAGAAGGCCCCGAGTCACCGGCCATACGGGTGAGCACCACACGGTACACTCAGGGACGTGGGCTACCCTTTACCCGCCTCTAGCAAGGAAGCCAGAAGAGTACAATTAGTTGGGGAGGCCTACAACTCCGCCTGGCCAAGGGGGATCCCATCTGCTCAAGGACTGACCAGGCCCCGACCGCTAGCCAGTACTCCGGGAGGGTCTATCTTTGTCACCAGTAAAGACCCTGAACTACACCGCATCGTCTCTGAGTGGTTCCTACTACCCCCATCATCCACGTCGGCTGCCCTGAGGCCATACCCCTCCCGTTGGGGGTTATACCATCCACGCTGCACCATCCTTCCACCGGCCTCAGCGGTCTGCCCTGCAGCGGCAGCTCCATAGCTGCATTCAACGGGTGGCGTAGTCGTCCTACATCTACTGCTAATATACCGCCACTCAGCTTGACTCCCTGGGCACGGACCGGGTCACCGCCACGAGACTACTACCCCTATCAGATCCGGCTCCGGGTAGGCTCCCGCGTGCGCAACGCTACTCAGCACAGGTCCAGGGGCGCGTCAGCTTTTGGCGTAGTCGGCAGGATACCGTGCCCGCAACCACCGGGTACTGCGTGCCTGAAAAAGAGACTTTTAAACTAACCTGTGGTGAAGATTCCCGCCATCCGGCGCCATCTTCAGCCTTCTTCCCGCCATCCGTGAAGTTTTCCCGCCATCCGGCGCCATTTTGAGCCTTCTTCCCGCCTTCCGTGGAGTTTTCCCGCCGTTGGACGCCATCTTGAAGACGCCGCGCGGGAAGAAGAGGGGCGTGGACTCCAAAAGCGCGCGAGAACTGAAGCCCCGCCTCACGTCCAGACGTCGCGTAAGGTCCTGGAAGGAGCCCAGCAGACGCTGACGTCACAGGAGCGCGACGGAAGGTCCTCAACCCTGACGATCCACTGCGGAGCCGCGGCCTACGGAAGAGGATCATCGCAAGGTAGGCCACGGTCCACTAGGGGGGAGGAAGATGTCGGATACGGAGGAGAGCTTCACTGCCTCAACCCCCGCCAGCGCCAGCGCTGCTGCAGTCATGCCTTTTACCATGCCCTATATCCCGGGAGCAGCCTGGCTACCCCAATACTCAGGGGAGTCACATACCCTGAATGACTTTAGAGAAAAGCTGGATAGCCTCTTCCAGGTGTACCCCCTCACAGAAGAGCAAAAAGTGAGCATCCTGGTGGCCCAACTAACCGGGGCAGCCCAAAGGGAGGTAAAGTCCTGGCCACCTGGGAGGAAGAGGACTGTCGCGGGGATACTAACCCGGCTGAGGGACACCTTTGATACCCGCACCTCAGCCGAGATTAAGCTTAAATTCTATGGGTGCAAGCAGCGAGCACATGAGAGTATAAGGGACTATGCACTAAACCTACAAGAGGCCCTGAGAGCCATTAAGCAGACCGACCCCGACAGTGTGGGAAACGAGGACAGGCTGTTGACCGAACAATTTATAGAGGGACTATATTGCAATGTCCACCGAACCCAGTTGCGGGCCATAGCCTTACAGGATCCTCATCTGGACTTTGCACAGTTCAAGGATAGAGCCATCCGGGTGCTCCGAGAACCGGCACCGGGTGGCGTTGTGACCCACAGGCGCCCAGCTATCACTTACCACCAGGAGGCGGCGCCCTTGTCGGCAGGGCCTGTGGGGGCTGATGCGCAGGCTGTGAACAATGACCCGGCTCCAGACCTGCACCATCAGGTCCAAGAGCTAGCTAAAAGCGTTGCTGCGCTAACCCGAACTGTGCAGTCTTTACAGGTTTCCACTCCAGGGAAGATCCAGCTGGCATCCGGACCGGAGGACATCCCGTGGCGTCGACCAAGGAGGACCCCACCGGCCAGAGGAAGACCCAGCGACCGATACAACGAGGACGGACAACCCATCTGCCGCCGCTGCAATCAACCCTTTAAACTGGCAATCAAACTTTAAACTGGCACAACCTGGGGTAGAGGGCCAACCCCCAGGAAAAAGATCACCAGGCCCATCGAGCTGGCGCGACAAATATGTGGGAGGACGTCCAGTCTTGCCTGTGGTACTGGATGGCATTCCTATGAGTGCCCTACTGGACACCGGGTCACAGGTCACCACCATCCCGTACGTGCTCTTCAAGCAGTACTGGAATGACTCGGATATAACCCGCTACCCTGACGACGACTTGAGTATCATTGCCAGCAATGGTCAACCCGTGCCGCAGATCGGATTTAAAGAGATGACCATTAAAATCGGTAGAGTCGAACTGGCAGCACAGGGACTGATCATTGTGGACATTGACAAGCGCGAGAGTCACCCAAAGATAACTCTAGGAACTAATGTGATTGAAAATTGTCTTGCAGAGGTGATTTTCATTTTACAGCAGGTTGCCAAGAACTCCAGCTCCGGCCAGCAGCGAGTGCTCCAGAAAGAGATCCGGGCACTGATGCGACGGCAACAAGTGGAACTCTCCGGCGGTGAGATTGGTAGCGTAAGAATGTGTGACCCTTTCCCTATTGCCATACCCTCGAAAAGTGAAATGATGATTTGGTGCCGGGCAGCTATTGGTCTGAGAGGTAGAGATTACCAGGCCATGGTAGAGCCAGTCTACTCAGACAGTAGGCCCACCATTTTGACAGCCCGGGGGGTAGTTGATGTACGCCATGGGAGGGTACCCGTTCGCATAATAAATATTGGGAAAAGGGAAGTATACCTGCCCCGGTATGCTACGCTAGCCAAATTATATACTATCAACCAAAATTCTATACAGTCTGTGGAACCCTTGCCTCCATCTCATCCAGAGGAAGGTAACGGCTCTGAGAAAATAATGGAGGATTGGTGTCAGCAACTACATTTGGGTACTGACTCCACTTCCTCCCACCAGAAACAGGGAGTCTACCGGGTGGTTCAAGAGTACGAGAGAGTGTTTAGTAAACACCCGTTAGACTTCGGGCGAGTCAAGGGGGTAGAACACCACATCCCCACGGGAGACCATCCTCCCATAAAAGAGAGGTATCGGCCCGTACCCCCTGCACACTACCAACACGCCAAGGGGATGCTTAGAGACATGAAGGAGGCTGGGGTAATCAGGGATAGCTGTAGCCCCTGGGCAGCTCCACTAGTCTTGGTCAAAAAGAAAGACAACACCATGAGAATGTGTGTAGATTACCGGAAAATTAACCGTATCACACACAAAGATGCGTACCCCTTACCAAGAATAGAGGAGTCTTTGGATGCTTTAAAATCTGCTAACTTCTTCTCCACCTTGGATCTCACTAGCGGGTACTGGCAGGTTCCTGTAGCAGAGGCGGATCGGGAGAAGACCGCATTCACCACCCCGATGGGACTTAGCGAGTTTACCTGCATGCCGTTTGGACTCTGCAACGCACCAGGAACCTTCCAGCGATTGATGGAGTGCTGTCTGGGACACCGGAACTTTGAGACGGTCCTGTTATACCTGGACGATGTCATCGTCTACTCCAAGACCTACGAGGACCACCTGAAGCACCTGGCGGAAGTGTTTGAAGCTCTGGCAAGTTACGGCCTAAAGGTGAAACCTTCCAAGTGTCACCTCCTGAAGCCAAAGGTGCAGTACCTGGGAAACGTGGTGAGTGCTGACGGAGTGGCTCCCGACCCTGATAAGATCACCGCAATTAAGGAATGGCCAAGCCCCTCCAGCGTAAAGGAAGTGAGGCAGTTCCTCGGGTTGGTAGGCTACTACCGAAGGTTCATTCCCGGTTTCACCAAAAAGGCAGCTCCTATGCAGGACCTCCTGATAGGCCAGTCCAGGAAGGCCAAGAACCAGAAGCCGCCCTTCAGATGGGAGAAGTTGGAAGAAGAGTCCTTCCGCCAGCTGAAGATGGCCCTCACGGGGGATGAAATCCTGGCGTACCCGGATTACAGCCAGCCCTTTATCCTCTACACCGACGCCAGTAACATCGGGCTAGGAGCCGTACTATCCCAGATCCAGCAGGGGAAAGAACGGGTAATTGCTTACGCCAGCCGAAAACTGCGACCCACCGAAAGAAACCCTGAGAATTACAGCTCATTTAAGCTAGAGTTCCTGGCAGTGGTGTGGGCAGTCACCGAACGCTTTAAGCACTACCTCGCTTCTTCCCGGTTCACCGTGTACACGGATAACAACCCGTTGACACACCTGGACACTGCAAGACTCGGTGCCCTAGAGCAGAGATGGATGGCCCGCTTGTCCAACTATGAGTTTACAGTCAAATACCGGGCAGGACGCTCCAATACCAACGCAGACGCCCTGTCCAGGATGCCAAACCTACCGGACGTAGGGGAAGATTCAGAGGAACTGGAAGAAGTTGAGCTCCCCGCGTTCCACCGTCATGGGACTATCCAGTATTCCCACCGTGTAAGAAGTAAGCAAACCGCTACGTTCAACCCCTTACCTCATTACAACTGGGTGGAGACGCAAGACAGTGACCCTGCCGTCCGACTGGTAAAGGAGATGCTGAATTACAACTGGGTGGAGACGCAAGACAGTGACCCTGCCGTCCGACTGGTAAAGGAGATGCTGACTCGGCCAGATGCACGCCTTGACCCAGACGCTCCGGAGGAAGCCAAGCAACTGTGGGCTGAGAAGAGTCGACTGTTCCTTTACAAGGGGAAGTTGTGCCGCAGAATGGTTAACTCCCGGACGCATGAACTAATCTGGCAAGTAGTGGTGCCAAGAAGAGACGCAGCTATGGTGATGGAGGCATACCACGACGGAGCTGGGCATTTCGGATGGAAGAAGCTGGAGTTTCTGCTGCGCGGGCGGTTCCATTGGGTAGGCATGAGAGGAACCATCGAGAGGTGGTGCAGAGACTGAGGCCCATGCAACTTAAGAAGGAGGGACCGTGCCAGCCAGAAGACTCCCCTGCGGTCCATCATCACCAGACAGCCGTTGGAACTGGTAGCCTTGGATCATGTAAAACTGACCCCAAGCAGAAGTGGCTACGTCTACGCGTTAACCATCGTGGATCACTACTCCCGGTTCTTGGTTGTCGTCCCCGTCAAGGACTTAACGGCTCACACAGCAGCTAGAGCCTTCCAGCAGCACTTCTGCCGTCCGCATGGATACCCGGAGCAGGTGCTGATGGACCAGGGGCCTGCCTTTGAAGCGGAGGTCTTCCAGGAGTTCTGCACCCTGTATGGATGCCGGAAGATAAGAACAACACCCTATCACCCGCAAACTAATGGACTTTGTGAGAAAATGAACCAGGTGGTGATAGATCTCCTGAAAACATTGCCCCTGGAGGAACGCAGTCTGTGGCCTGAGAAGCTGCCCGACCTGATGGACCTATACAACCACATCCCTGTAGGTTCCACCAACTGTACCCCGGCTTACCTAATGAGGGCAAGACCTGGTAAGCTTCCTGTTGATCTGGAGATGGGAGTCCTGACACCCGAGGACACTTCACCAGAAGCCAACTGGGACACAGAGAGGCAGCAGCAATACCGAAAAGTACAGGAGAGCGTGGAGCGTAGTCTCTGTCAAGCTAGGGAAAGACAAGAGAAAACTTACAACCAGTATGCTCCCGCTGTTCCCCTGGTGCCCGGAGAGCAGGTCTTGAAGAGGAAAAGACGGCTCCACAAGTTGGACGACCAATGGGAGAAGGACCCGTACACTGTACTGCCCTCAAGCCACGACAACCCGAAGATCTGTACAATCAGTAAAGACGGAGGGGAAACCACAGCCATTGTATCCCGGGATCACCTAAAGAAGTGTCCCGAACAGCTACGGAACCCTGAAGAGGAACAAGAGGACCCTCGACCCCTAGAGGAAAGGGAAGATATGGTTAGTACTGTGCTCGGAGACTTCCCTCGGTCTTGGACTCAAGTCAATGGTGCTGTTGTGGTACCCGTCCTCACGTTCCTCCAACCCGCATCCCAAGTGCCTACGGAGACACAGGTAGAACTGGAAGAACAGCCGGTCCAGGAGGCAGAAGGCCCCACACAAGCAGACCAGGAAAATCAACCCTCTGCTTATAGTGAGCCTGCCATACCCCTAGTGAGCCAAAGAGTCCGTAGACGGCTGCCCAGTTTACCCTTGACAGCTCCTATACCCTGTAGCTCAGGACCAATCAACCAGCTCCGTAGGTCCACTAGGGTCACTAGAGGCCAGCTGCCCATACGGTGGAGGATCTAAATGCTCAAGCTATTTTATTAATGTTTACCTGTTTATTGTTGCTTGTGTATAATTATGTGTTTCTAGTTATTTACAGGAGTCTTTGGTGGATTTACCGGGAATCCTTTGTGTATATAGTTGGAGCGTAACCCAGGACGGACTGAAAGACTGTTAAGGACTCGGGGCAGGACAGACCCCTACCTGGTTACGTCTCCCTGTGTTGGTGAAATGGACACCCTTGTTTTCCTCAAAAGTTACACCCGGTTGCGGACACGCCGTGACCACCTTATGTGTTGTCTCTATTAGAATGTTATTGTTTGCACCTTGTTATGTTTACAAAAGTATGTTTAGTCCCGGAGTACTAACTTTCACTAGGGGGGAATGTGGCACCCCAGGGGTCTGGTCTCCACAGTAATAGCAATGTTATGTCTGAGAGCAGGTGGGAGGTCTCTTGGTCAGGAATCCTATGCATGCCACACCTCCTGCCCAGTCCTGGGAGGGGAAGAACTTCCCCTATATAAAGCTGGGGCTGAGGCAGGGTTAGTGAGAAGAGTAGAGAGAAGAAGAGGAGCAGCTTAGGAAAGAAAGATCAGGAGCTCTGTGGGAGCAGTGCTAAAAGGAATCAGGGGCTGGCAGCTGAAGAGCTCGCCCTGATTGAAGAGTTACCACCGGACCCGAAGTCCGAGGCTGTGGTGATTAACCCAGACCCAGCAGCAGAAACCGCCCGGCAGGGGATTTCAGGTCCTCTGGCCAAGAAACCCGAAGGCACGGTCACACGCGTGGGACCAGCACCGCCGTCGTGGAGCGGAAGCCACTAGAAGGCCCCGAGTCACCGGCCATACGGGTGAGCACCACACGGTACACTCAGGGACGTGGGCTACCTTTACCCGCCTCTAGCAAGGAAGCCAGAAGAGTACAATTAGTTGGGGAGGCCTACAACTCCGCCTGGCCAAGGGGGATCCCATCTGCTCAAGGACTGACCAGGCCCCGACCGCTAGCCAGTACTCCGGGAGGGTGTATCTTTTTCACCAGTAAAGACCCTGAACTACACCGCATCGTCTCTGAGTGGTTCCTACTACCCCCATCATCCACGTCGGCTGCCCTGAGGCCATACCCCTCCCGTTGGGGGTTATACCATCCACGCTGCACCATCCTTCCACCGGCCTCAGCGGTCTGCCCTGCAGCGGCAGCTCCATAGCTGCATTCAACGGGTGGCGTAGTCGTCCTACATCTACTGCTAATATACCGCCACTCAGCTTGACTCCCTGGGCACGGACCGGGTCACCGCCACGAGACTACTACCCCTATCAGATCCGGCTCCGGGTAGGCTCCTGCGTGCGCAACGCTACTCAGCACAGGCCCAGGGGCGCGTCAACTGCTTTGCACACTCTTGGCATTCTCTTGATGCGCTTCAAGTGGTAGTCACCGGAAATGGTCTTCCAACAATCTTGAAGGAGTTCCCGGAGATGCTTAGCACTTGTTGGCCCTTTTGCCTTCACTCGGCGGTCCAGCTCACCCCAAACCATCTCGATTGGGTTCAGGTCTGGTGACTGTGGAGGCCAGATCATCTGGCGTAGCACCCCATCACTCACCTTCTTGGTCAAATAGCCCTTACACAGCCTGGAGGTGTGTTTGGGGTCATTGTCCTTTTGAAAAATAAATGATGGTCCAACTAAACGCAAACCGGATGGAATAGCATGCCGCTGCAAGATGCTGTGCTAGCCATGCTGGTTCAGTATGCCTTCAATTTTGAATAAATCTCCAACAGTGTCACCAGCAAAGCACCCCCACACCATCACTCCTCCTCCTCCATGCTTCACTGTGTGAACCAGGCATGTAGAGTCCATCCGTTCACCTTTTCTGCGTCGCACAAAGACACGGTGGTTGGAACCAAAGATCTCAAATTTGGACTCATCAGACCAAAGCACAGATTTCTACTGGTCTAATGTCCATTCCTTGTGTTCTTTAGCCCAAACAAGTCTCTTCTGCTTGTTGCCTGTCCTTAGCAGTGGTTTCCTAGCAGCTATTTTACCATGAAGACCTGCTGCACAAAGTCTCCTCTTAACATTTGTTGAAGAGATGTTTCTGCTGCTAAAACTCTGTGTGGCATTGACCTGGTCTCTAATCTGAGCTGCTGTTAACCTGCGATTTCTGAGGCTGGTGACTCGGATAAACTTATCCTCAGAAGCAGAGGTGACTCTTGGTCTTCCTTTCCTGGGGCAGTCCTCATGTGAGACAGTTTCTTTGTAGCGCTTGATGGTTTTTGCAACTGCACTTGGGGACACTTTCAAAGTTTTCAAAATTTTTCGGACTGACTGACCTTCATTTCTTAAAGTAATGATGGCCACTCGTTTTTCTTTACTTAGCTGCTTTTTTCTTGCCATAATACAAATTCTAACAGTCTATTCAGTATGACTATCAGCTGTGTATCCACCAGACTTCTGCACAACACAACTGATGGTCCCAACCCCATTTATAAGGCAAGAAATCCCACTTATTAAACCTGACTGGGCACACCTGTGAAGTGAAAACCATTTCCGGTGACTACCTCTTGAAGCTCATCAAGAGAATGCCAAGAGTGTGCAAAGCAGCCATCAAAGCAAAAGGTGGCTACTTTGAAGAACCTAGAATATAAGACATATTTTCAGTTGTTTCACACTTTTTTGTTAAGTATATAATTCCACATGTGTTAATTCATAGTTTTGATGCCTTCAGTGTGAATGTACAATTTTCTTAGTCATGAAAATACAGATAAATCTTTAAATGAGAAGGTGTGTCCACCTTTTGGTCTGTACTGTATATATACACTGC
Organism: Phyllobates terribilis; assembly: GCF_046119375.1. Taxonomy (NCBI): domain Eukaryota; kingdom Metazoa; phylum Chordata; class Amphibia; order Anura; family Dendrobatidae; genus Phyllobates; species Phyllobates terribilis. The sequence continues at coordinate 260,417 of NW_027363990.1, read as the reverse complement.
TCAAAAAAATAAAGGGAACACTTAAACAACAGAATATAACTCCAAGTAAATCAAACTTCTGTGAAATCAAACTGTCCACTTAGGAAACGACACTGATTGACAATCAATTTCACATGCTGTTGTGCAAATGGAATAGACAATAGATGGAAATTATTGTCAATTATCAAGACACCCTCAAAGGAATGATTCTGCAGGTGGGGACCACAGACCACATCTCAGTACCAATGCTTTCTGGCAGATGTTTTGGTCACTTTTGAATGTTGATTATGCTTTCACACTCGTGGTAGCATGAGATGGACTCTACAACCCACAGAAGTTGCTCAGGTAGTGCAGCTCATCCAGGATGGCACATCAGTGCGAGCTGTGGCAAGAAGGTTTGCTGTGTCTGTCAGCGTAGTGTCCAGAGGCTGGAGGTGCTACCAGGAGAAAGGCCAGTACACCAGGAGACAAGGAGGGGACCGTAGGAGGGCAGCAACCCAGCAGCAGTACCGCTACCTCCGCCTTTGTGCAAGGAGGAACAATGGGAGCACTGACAGAGCCCTGCAAAATGACCTCCAGCAGGCCAAAAATGTTCATGTGTCTGCACAAATGGTTAGAAACCGACTCCATGACGGTGGTATGAAGGCCCGACGTCCACAGATGGGGGTTGTGATCACATCCCAACATTGTGCAGGATGCTTGGCATTTGCCACAGAACACCAGGATTGGCAAAGTCGCCACTGGCGCCCTGTGCTCTTCACAGATGAAAGCAAGTTCACACTGAGCACATGTGACAGACATGACAGAGTCTGGAGACGCCGCGGAGAGCGATCTGCTGCCTGCAACATCCTTCAGCATGACCGGTTTGGCAGTGGGTCAGTAATGGTGTGGAGTGGCATTTCTTTGGAGGGCCGCACAGCCCTCCATGTGCTCGCCAGAGGTAGCCTGACTGCCATTAGGTACCGAGAAGAGATCCTCAGACCCCTTGTGAGACCATATGCTGGTGAGGTTGGCCCTGGGTTCCTCCTAATGCAGGACAATGCCAGACCTCATGTGGCTGGAGTGTGTCAGCAGTTCCTGCAAGATGAAGGCATTGAAGCTATGGACTGTCCCGCCCGTTCCCCAGACCTGAATTTGATTGAGCACATCTGGGACATCATGTCTCGCTCCATCCACCAACGTCACGTTGCACCACAGACTGTCCAGGAGCTGGCGGATGCTTTAGTCCAGGTCTGGGAGGAGATCCCACAGGAGACCATCCGTAACCTCATCAGGAGCATGCCCAGGCGTTGTAGGGAGGTCATACAGGCACGTGGAGGCCGCACACAATACTGAACCTCATTTTGACTTGTTTTAAGGACATTACATCAAAGTTGGATCAGCCTGTAGTGTGTTTTTCCACTTTAATTTTGGGGGTGGCTCCAAATCCAGGCCTCCATTAGTTAATAAATTTGATTTCCATTGATGATTTTTATGTGATTTTGTTGTCAGCACATTCAGCTTTGTACAGAACAAAGTATTCAATGAGAATATTTCATTCATTCAGATCTAGGATGTGTTATTTGAGTGTTCCCTTTATTTTTTTGAGCAGTGTATGTATATGTGTGTGTATATATATAATTTTTTTTAAATTTTTTCAATACATATTTCACTTAGGAGCTGACATAAGTCATGGACATGGGTTCTGTATCATGATATGTCTCCAATTTAGCAAATCTAGATCATGAAAGTAACTCTGTGACCTGCCATGTTGTCACCTTGAGTAATATGCTATAGGTATCATTACTGAGTCATATAGTGAGGAAGTGATTGACAGTTGCTCCTGCTTTCTATCGAGCGTCTCTACTGCTCTCTCTCTCGAGCGTCTCTCCTGCTCTCTCTCTCGAGCGTCTCTCCTGCTCTCTCTCTCTAGCTTCTCTCCTGCTCTTTCTCTCGAGCGTCTCTCCTGCTCTCTCTCTCTCGAGCGTCTCTCCTGCTCTCTCTCGAGCGTCTCTCCTGCTCTTTCTCGAGCGTCTCTCCTGCTCTCTCTCTCTCGAGCGTCTGTCCTGCTCTCTCTCTCGAGCGTCTCTCCTGCTCTCTCTCTCTCGAGCGTCTCTCCTGCTCTCTCTCTCTCTCGAGCGTCTCTCCTGCTCTCTCTCTCGAGCGTCTCTCCTGCTCTCTCTCTCGAGCGTCTCTCCTGCTCTCTCTCTCGAGCGTCTCTCCTGCTCTCTCTCTCGAGCGTCTCTCCTGCTCTCTCTCTCGAACTTCTCTCCTGCTCTCTCTCGAGCGTCTCTCCTGCTCTCTCTCTCGAACTTCTCTCCTGCTCTCTCTCTCGAGCGTCTCTCTCTCTCTAGCGTCTCTCCTGCTCTCTCTCTCTCTCGAGCGTCTCTCCTGCTCTCTCTCTCGAGCGTCTCTCCTGCTCTCTCTCTCGAGCGTCTCTCCTGCTCTCTCTCTCGAGCTTCTCTCCTGCTGTCTCTCTCGAGCGTCTCTCTCTAGCGTCTCTCCTGCTCTCTCTCTCTCGAGCGTCTCTCCTGCTCTCTCTCTCTCGAGCGTCTCTCCTGCTCTCTCTCTCGAGCGTCTCTCCTGCTCTCTCTCTCGAGCATCTCTCCTGCTCTCTCTCTCTCGAGTGTCTCTCCTGCTCTCTCTCGAGCGTCTCTCCTGCTCTCTCTCGAGCATCTCTCCTGCTCTCTCTCTCTCGAGCGTCTCTCCTGCTCTCTCTCTCTCGAGCGTCTCTCCTGCTCTCTCTCTCGAGCGTCTCTCCTGCTCTCTCTCTCGAGCGTCTCTCCTGCTCTCTCTCTCGAGCGTCTCTCCTGCTCTCTCTCTCGACCGTCTCTCCTGCTCTCTCTCTCGAGCGTCTCTCCTGCTTTCTCTCTCTCGAGCGTCTCTCCTGATCTCTCTCTCGAGCGTCTCTCCTGCTCTCTCTCTCTCAAGCGTCTCTCCTGTTCTCTCTCTCTCGAGCGTCTCTCCTGCTCTCTCTGTCTCGAGCGTCTCTCCTGCTCTCTCTCTCGAGCGTCCCTCCTGCTCTCTCTCTCTCGAGCGTCTCTCCTGCTCTCTCTCTCTCGAGCGTCTCTCCTGCTCTCTCTCTCGAGCGTCTCTCCTGCTCTCTCTCTCGAGCGTCTCTCCTGCTTTCTCTCTCTCGAGCGTCTCTCCTGATCTCTCTCTCGAGCGTCTCTCCTGCTCTCTCTCTCTCAAGCGTCTCTCCTGTTCTCTCTCTCGAGCGTCTCTCCTGCTCTCTCTGTCTCGAGCGTCTCTCCTGCTCTCTCTCTCGAGCGTCCCTCCTGCTCTCTCTCTCTCGAGCGTCTCTCCTGCTCTCTCTCTCTCGAGCGTCTCTCCTGCTCTCTCTCTCTCTAGCGTCTCTCCTGCTCTCTCTCTCGAGCGTCTCTCCTGCTCTCTCTCTCGAGCGTCTCTCCTGCTCTTTCTCTCTCGAGCGTCTCTCCTGATCTTGAGCGTCTCTCCTGCTCTCTCTCTCGAGCGTCTCTCCTGCTCTCTCTCTCGAGCGTCTCTCCTGCTCTCTCTCTCGAGCGTCTCTCCTGCTCTCTCTCTCGAGCGTCTCTCCTGCTCTTTCTCTCTCTCGAGCGTCTCTCCTGCTCTCTCTCTCTCGAGCGTCTCTCCTGCTCTCTCTCTCTCAAGCGTCTCTCCTGCTCTCTCTCGAGCGTCTATCCTGCTCTCTCTCTCTCGAGCGTCTCTCCTGATCTTGAGCGTCTCTCCTGCTCTCTCTCTCTCTCGAGCGTCTCTCCTGCTCTCTCTCTCTCGAGCGTCTCTCCTGATCTTGAGCGTCTCTCCTGCTCTCTCTCTCTCTCGAGCGTCTCTCCTGCTCTCTCTCTCTCTCGAGCGTCTCTCCTGCTCTCTCTCTCTCTCTCGAGCGTCTCTCCTGCTCTCTCTCTCTCGAGCGTCTCTCCTGCTCTCTCTCGAGCGTCTCTCCTGCTCTCTCTCTCTCGAGCGTCTCTCCTGCTCTCTCTCTCGAGCGTCTCTCCTGCTCTCTCTCTCTCGAGCGTCTTTCTAGCCTCTCTCCTGCTCTCTCTCTCTATCTCGAGCGTCTCTCCTGCTCTCTCTCTCTCGAGCGTCTTTCTAGCGTCTCTCCTGCTCTCTCCAGCCCTTGTCTGCTTGATCGCTGATACTGCCATACTTTGTGGTCTGTATACACTGTGTTCCAAATTATTATGCAAATAATATTTTCTCAGATTTTCCCAAATTACCTATATGAATTGCAGTCATTGTAATTTTCCAGTCAAATAACTATTAGAGTACAATTGAAAGGTTTTTGTACAAACTGCCTATGATAACAGTATATTTTTTAAAAAATAAAAAACTCAAACTGCACTCAAAATGCATGTTCCAAATTATTCTGCACAGCAGAGTTTTCAACCTTTTCGTTTTAATAAAGAACAAAAAAATGGTCTTTTTTGAAATTCTAAGCATTAGCAGGTTATTACACACTGAAATCAAACAGTTTTCAACTCAAAACTTTATTCTAAGTGATGTTACATTTGCACATAGGACCGCTTGTTCGAAAGGAGCTTCTGAACTCTCTCGTCCATTGAATTTGTCAGGTTTTGGATGGTTTCTGCTTCAATTGTTTTGCATGAGGACAGAATACCCTCCCAGAGCTGTTGCTTAGATGTGAACTGCCTCCCGCCATCATAGACACTCCTTTTGATGATGCTCCAGAGGTTCTCAATGGGGTTGAGGTCAGGGGAGCATGGGTGCCGCACCATAAGTTTGTCCCCTTTTATGCCCACAGCAGCCAGAGATGCAGATGTGTTATGTGCAGCATGAGACGGGGACTGATGCCTGATATGTTCAAAGTGGAGTCACAGCTGGAGAACGCTGCAATGATCCGCAAAAATCAGCACTAATCCAATGAACGGATATTAACAGCCCGGAGAACTCTGGTAGGATCTGCAATCAAGCACGAGGTCAGAAACAAAGGACGGAATCGCTATTCTGTTGCCTTCTTTATGCGCGTCCGGAAATGAGAACGCCGTAGCGACCACCAATCGGGGACGAGGGGCGCGGAATAGTCCAATTTATGCACGCCTACGTGTCTCAGTTCTGAATCGCTGGACGAGGTCGTTGGCTAGGTGTCAAATACAGCGATGCACACTGCCCAGCGGGAGTGCAACGACCCAGGAATGGTCCAGGGAGCTTTGTAACAATCAACGATCTCACAGCAGGGGCCTGATCGTTGCTACCTGTCAAACGTAGCGAGATCGCTAGCGATGTCTCTATTGCGTCACAAAACCCGTGACGTATCAACGATCTCGCTAGCGATCTCGTTATGTGTGACAGGGCCTTAACTGTGTGTTAATACGTGTGTATGTGTCCGTACTCAGTATGTTCAGAGCTGCAGAATTACAGCACATAATAGGCTGATCTATCTGCTGGCATGTTGGCGACACAGCATCTACCTACAGATATTGTATGTCCTATTTCATTACGATGGTGCTTGGGAGAATACTAATCTAATGAGGGAAACCCTTTCTTGTCTTTCCGTCTGTACAGCAATCCCGCAGGGAGGCCTCCGTACCCTCTTTCTGGCTTTTCTTTGTTTCCACCTTTCCCTACACAAGATAACAATAGATCAGTGCCAGTATCTGAACCTGTTCCTTCCACATACAACTCTGCCAAAACTGCCGCCCCCGCATACGGCCTAATTACAGATCTGCCGGTGCCTGTCCCCCCGTCTGAAGTAAGTGCGCAGCCGTGATCAGAAAAAGCCAAAAAATGTCCATTAAACTTTAATAGGTGGGCAGGGAAGATGTTTCTGTAAAGGGGTTGTCTGGTCTAAAACGACAAGTCTGCAGTCACTGTGTATGACTGCAGACTTGTGAATCCTCACATAGAGCACACTGCACACAGTGAGGATTCTGTGGTGTCCACACCGGGAAAGGCGGTCAGGTGGCCACAAGTATACAATATGCGTACTTCCGGCCACAATCTGGCTACACTGTTTCCAGCGCGCTCAATGCAAGTGTATTGTGCGAGGCCTTGAACTGTAGTTGGATTCTGGCTGGGAGTATGCATAGCGCGTACTTGCAGACAGCAGTGCACACTATGTGAGAATTCACAAGTCTGCAGTCAGTGTCCTGTCGGATCAGAAAACCCCTTTAAGAGCTTGTCTAATCTTGTTTCATCAGGAGCACACTGCTCCTCTGTCTTGCTGGCTACCTCCTTGCTGGGGGCAGTGCTCTCCTGAAGATGGACAGTCTCAACCAGCGGCATGGTCGCGCCGCTGGTCTGAACTATGCACTTTCCTCTGCTGTCGGCAGAGACCGCTTTGACTTTGCAGCGTCGGAGGAGCACAGAGGTACTGAATCCAGGGATCCGGCCAACTTCAGAGCTGCACTTGCAAGCTGTATAGCAAACTGCTTTCCTTGCCTAGGAGACTGGCCACCACTGATAGACAGCAGCAGTGGCCGGTAACCTAGGCACCGAACATTTCTGTTTCTGTAGTCTCTCACCAGTACCTGTATATATTTCTTAGGTGGGTGTGAACGGCTTTACATATAAGATGCCTGATCTCCCTGAAACGTTTCCTGAGCTGTCAGATTTGAGGTTTGTATTTTTACAACTAAAATAAAAAAAAAAAAAGTTTAATTTTTATTTGTCAAAAAAAAAATTTCTGAATTCTATATTAGTTGTAATGATAAAATGACATCCATCCTAGTATTCCCCAGGGCCACCCCTATAGATAAGTCTGTGGGGGCTTATTCTGCACACTAGCTTCTCTGTACCCTGTTGTAACATTTCCATGAAAGTCTTCCACGCACGTTTCTCTTTTTTTCTACTTCAGCGTGTCACAGCTCACCGATATGATGGAGCAAGAGGATGTTCTTCTGGAGCAGATTGTAAATCTTCCACAACTAAAACAGATTATATCTGATAAAGAGGAGCTGGTGAAAAATATCGAGGAGCTGGCAAGTACGATTTGGTGGATGGTAGTTGAATACGGTTTTGAGGAATGAAGAGTTTTTCTGGTTCTTGGGAAAAAAAATATAGATAGATAGATATACAGTACAGACCAAAAGTTTGGACACACCTTCTCATTTAAAGATTTTTCTGTATTTTCATGACTATGAAAATTGTACATTCACACTGAAGGCATCAAAACTATGAATTAACACATGTGGAATTATATACTTAACAAAAAAGTGTGAAACAACTGAAAATATGTCTTATATTCTAGGTTCTTCAAAGTAGCCACCTTTTGCTTTGATGACTGCTTTGCACACTCTTGGCATTCGTCTTTGTGCGACGCAGAAAAGGTGAACGGATGGACTCTACATGCCTGGTTCCCACCGTGAAGCATGGAGGAGGAGGTGTGATGGTGTGGGGGTGCTTTGCTGGTGACACTGTTGGAGATTTATTCAAAATTGAAGGCATACTGAACCAGCATGGCTACCACAGCATCTTGCCGCGGCATGCTATTCCATCCGGTTTGCTTTTAGTTGGACCATCATTTATTTTTCAACAGGACAATGACCCCAAACACACCTCCAGGCTGTGTAAGGGCTATTTGACCAAGATGGAGAGTGATGGGGTGCTACGCCAGATAACCTAGCCTCCACAGTCACCAGACCTGAACCCAATCGAGATGGTTTGGGGTGAGCTGGACCGCAGAGTGAAGGCAAAAGGGCCAACAAGTGCTAAGCATCTCTGGGAACTCCTTCAAGATTGTTGGAAGACCATTTCCGGTGACTACCTCTTGAAGCTCATCAAGAGAATGCCAAGAGTGTGCAAAGCAGTCATCAAAGCAAAAGGTGGCTACTTTGAAGAACCTAGAATATAAGACATATTTTCAGTTGTTTCACACTTTTTTGTTAAGTATATAATTCCACATGTGTTAATTCATAGTTTTGATGCCTTCAGTGTGAATGTACAATTTTCAAAGTCATGAAAATACAGAAAAATCTTTAAATGAGAAGGTGTGTCCAAACTTTTGGTCTGTACTGTATATATATATATATATATATATATATATATATATATATATATATATATATATATATATATGTGCGTCTCATAAAATTAGAATATCATCAAAAAGTTAATTAATTTCAGTTCTTCAATACAAAAAGTGAAACTCATATATTATATAGAGTCATTACAAACAGAGTGATCTATTTCATGTGGTTGTTTCTGCTAATGTTGATGATTATGGCTTACAGCCAATGAAAACACAACAGTCATTGTCTCAGTAAATTAGAATAATTAAGAGAAAAACACCTGCAAAGGCTTCCTACGTGTTTAAAAAGGTCCCTTAGTCTGTTTCAGTAGGCTCCACAGTCATGGGGAAAACTGCTGACTTGACAGATGTCCAGATGGAAATGTCATTCTCCAGCAAGACTTGGCACCTGTCCACCCTGCCAAAAGTACCAATACCTGGTTTAAAAACAACAGTATCACTGTGCTTGATTGGCCAGCAAACTCGCCTGACTATAACCTCATAGAGAATCTATGGGGTATTGTCAAGAGGAAGATGAGAGACACCAGACCCAACAATGCAGAGGAGCTGAAGGCTGCTATCAAAGCAACCTGGGCTTCCATAATACCTCAGCAGGGCCACAGGCTGATCGCCTCCATGCCACGCTGCATTGATGCAGTAATTGATGCAAAAGGAGCCCGAACAAGTATTGCGTGCATTTACTGAACATACATTTCAATAGCCCAACATTTCAGATTTTAAAATCATTTTTTAAGCTGTTATAAAATATTCTAATTTACTGAGATAATGACTTTTGTGTTTTCATTGGCTGTAAGCCATAATCATCAACATTAACAGAAATAAACACTTGAAATAGATCACTGTGTTTGTAATGACTCTATATAATATATGAGTTTCACTTTTTGTATTGAAGAACTGAAATAAATTAACTTTTTGATGATATTCTAATTTTGTGAGAAGCACCTGTATATCTACACTGACCACAAAAAGTTCGGGATATGTGGCTTTCTGGTGAAATGTATGGAAAATGTAAAAAGTTCCCTCTACAGTAATATATTATAATACAAGTAGGGCGTTTAAGTAGAAGCATGTAACGGTGATTTCCTCATCTCAAACCATTTATTGAAACAAATGCCAACAACAGTGGTGGGTATACCCCAACAAAAAATGTCAATGTCTCAATAACTTGTCATGTGGCCTTGAGCAGCATCAATTACAGCTCGACAATGAATTCTCCTGCTGTTCACAAGTGGAGTTATTGTCTGCTGAGGCATGGCATCCCACTCTTCTTGGAGGGTGCAGGGCTGTGGAGTCTGAGTCGGTGTCTATTTTGGTGGAGTCGGTATAAAATGGACCCACTCCGACTCCTAAAATATAGAATAAATTGGGTGCAGCAGTACAATACAGGATGTGCTGTAAATGTTTCCATAAGAATTTGTGAAAGTTATGAAATGTCCTATAAATGTCTGTTCTGTTCCTGATCTAAGGATCTCGGCTTTTAGTTCAGATGAATCTGTGCTGCACTTTATGTACACGCTCAGTCGTGACCAGGGCTGTGGAGTCAGAGTCGGGAGTCGGAAGTTTGGCTTACTGACACCACAGCCCTGGAAAGGGCGGTTCTCAGGTCATTGAGGTTCTGGGGTACAGAGTTACGAGCCTCTACACAGCGACTCAGCTGATCCCATAGGTTTTCTATGGGATTCAGGTCTGGAGAAAATGCAGGCCACTCCATTTGAGGTTCCCCTGTCTCCAGCAGCCATTCCCTAATGATGCAACCTCAATGAGCTGGAGCCTTGTGATCCATGAAGATGAAATTAGGCCTGTGTTGTGAATGCAGAGGGACAATGACAGGATTAATGTTGTTATTCAAGTAGTAGGGGCTGTTTAATACCAATTCTAATTGAACCCCAAATTTTATTGGGCGATACATGGATCAAACACCTGATGTGAATTTTGCCATTAAGCTCCTTGTTAGAGAACAGCAAGTTGTGCAAAAAGTACTGAAACATTGAACAGTTGGACATGTGCATTCAAAAGTTTAGAGAAGGTCACATTAAGTTCACCTGAAAAGGTTAGAGGGCATTTTAGGTTCATCCTGAAATTTCACCCAAAAGCCAAATATTCCTAACTTTTTGTGGGTAGTGTATATACACACACATACATATACATGGTGGTAAAAATAGTATTTGATACACTGCCGATTTTGCAAGTTTTCCCACCTACATAGAATGGAGAGGTCTGTAATTTTTATCGTATATCCACTTCAACTGTGAGATACAGAATCTAAAAATAAAAACCAGAAAACCACATTGTTTGATTTTCAAATCATTAAATTGCATTTTATTGCATTGAATTAGTATTTGATTTCCTACCAACCAGCAAGAATTCTGGCTCTTACAGACCTGTTAGTGTTTCTTTAAGAAGCCCTCCTACTCTGCACTCATTACCTTTTATTAATTGCACCATATAAACCTGTATAAAAGACACCTGTCCACATGCTCAATCAATCACACTCCAACCTCTCCACCATGGCCAAGATCAAAGAGCTGTCTAAGGACACCAGGGACAAAATTGTAGACCTGCACAAGGCTGGCATGGGCTACAAGGCAGTAGACAAGGAGCTTGGTGAGAAGTCAACAACTGTTGGCACAATTATTAGAAAATGGAAGAAACACAAGATGACTGTCAATTCTCCTCGGTGTAAGGCTCCATGCAAGATCTCGCCTTGTGGGGTAAGCATGATTCTGAGAAAGGTCAGGAATCAGCCCATCACTACACAGGAAGACCTGGTCAATAACCTGAAGAGAGCTGGGACCACAGTCTCAAACAACAGCACATGTCCAGGCCCATTTCAAGTTTGCCAATGACTATCTGGCATGGGAGAAGGTCTTGTGGTCAGATGAGACCAAAATAGAACTTTTTGGTATCAACTCCACTCGCCATGAGAAAGAAGGAGGATGAGTACAACCCCAAGAACACTGTCCCAACCCGTGAAGCATGGTGGGGAAAATGTCATACTTTGGGGGTGCTTTTCTGCAAAGGGGACAGGATGACTGCACCATATTGAAGGGAGGATGGATGGGGTCATGTATCGCGAGATTTTGTCCAACAACTTCTGTCCCTCAGTAAGAGCACTGAAGATGGGACATGCCTGGGTCTTCCACCATGACAATTACCCGAAACACATAGCCAAGGAAACTAAGGAGTGTCTCTGCTAGAAGCATTTCAAGGTCCTGGAGTAGCCTAACCAGTCTCCAGACCTGAACCCAGTAGAAAATCTTTAGAGGGAGCTGAAACTCCAATGTTGCCCAGCGACAGCCCCGAAACCTGAAAGATCTGGAGAAGATCTGTATGGAGGAGTGGGCCAAAGTCCCTGCTGCTGTGTGTGCAAACTTGGTCAAGAACTACAGGAAACTTCTGACCTCTGTAATTGCAAACAAAGGTTTCTGTACCAAATATTACGTTCTGTTTTTCTATTGTATCACATACTTATTTCAATCAATAAAATGCTAATTAATTATGTAAAAATCATACAATGTGATTTTCTGGATTCTTCTTCTGTCTCTCACAGTTGAAGTATACCTACGATAAAAAAAAAATACAGACCTCTCCATTCTTTGTAGGTGGGAAAACTTGCAAAATCGGCAGTGTATCAAATACTTATTTTCCCCACTGGATATACACAGCGGGTGAAATACTCACACTTCACCAATTTTCTAAGTAACTATGTTACTAAAGGTGCTATAGGCATGAAATTCTCCCCAGATATCAGTAACAGACCATCCAATCCACATAGGCAAAGAAATCAAACAATAGATGTCCATAAATTAAGTTATGTGTAATAATGAGAAATTACACGGGGAAAAAGTATTGACTATGCTTACTGAAATGTATTTAATACTTTGTACACAAGCCTTTGTTGGTGATGACAGCTTCAAGATTCATCCTGTATGGAGAAACTAGTCGCATGCATTGCTCAGGTGTGATTTTGTCCCATTCTTCCACACAAACACGCTACAAATCCTGAAGATCCCTTGGGCTCCTTCTATGAACTCTGAGCTTCAGTTCCTTCTATAAATATTCTGTTGGATTCAGGTCAGGTGATTGGGTGGGCCATTTTAGCAGCTTTAATTATCTCTCTCTGAAAACAATTGAGCGTTTCCTTGGCTGTGTGTTTGGGATCATTGTCTTGCTGAAATGTCCACCCTTGTTTCATCATCATCCTGGTAGATTGCAGCCGATTTTTATCAAGAATGTCTCGTACATTTATCCATTCCTCCTTCCTTCATTAATATGAAGATTGCCGTATGCTGAAAAACAGCCCAACACCATGATGTTCCCACCTCCAAACTTCACTGTTAGTATGGTGTTTTGGGGGTGATATGCAGTGTCTTTTGGCCTCCAAACCTGGTGTGTATTATGACATCCAAAGAGTTCAATTTTGGTCTCATCTGACCAGACTATATTCTCCCAGTATTTCACAGGCTTGTCTAAATATTGTTGAGCAAACGTTAAACACGCGTCAACATGCTTTTTGTTCAGCAATGGAGTCTTGCGTGCTAAGCGTGCATACAGACCATGGAGGTTGAGTGCATCACTTATCGTTTTCTTTGAAACAATTGCTGATTCCTGGTCTTTCTGTAACTCTCCACAGGTGGTCCTTGGTCATGGACAACTCTTTTGATAATTAATTTCACTCCTCTGTTTGAAATCTTGCGGGGAGCACCTGGTCGTGGCTGGTTTATTATGAAATTATGTTCTTTACATTTCTGGATTATGGCCCCAGCAGTGCTCACTGGAGCCTTCAGTAATTTAGAAATTCTTCTGTAACCAATACCATCAGTATGTTTTGCAACAATTAGGTTGCGGAGGTCTTGAGACAGCTCACTGGTTTTACCCATCATGAGATGTTTCTTGTGTGGCATCTTGCTAACGAAACAGCTTTTTATAGGCCATCAGTTGAACCACCTAATATTATTTTTCACTAAGTGGCAGGATGGGTTTCTAATTACTGATAGATTTCAGCTGGTGTCATGACTTTCCATGGCTTTTTGCCTCTCTCTCTCTTCATGTGTTCAGTACCTTTTTCCTGTGTCATTTCTCATTATTACACATAATTCATGGACATCTATGATTTGATTTCTTTGCCTGTGTGGACTGGATGGGTTGTTACCGACATCTGGTGAGAATTTCATGTCAATAGCACCTTTAGTAATATATTTACTTAGACAATTGGTGACATGTTCAATACTTATTTCATCCTCTGTATGCACTGTAAGGGAGCCATGCAAGAATTGGCTGAATATTGAAATATTAGTATATGTATGATGTCGCTACTAGTGATGAGCGATTGTGCTTGTTTAACCCTTAAACGAGCACACTCGGGTACTCGCCAAGTAGTTTCGGCGTGCTGTGCATATCGGTTGCAGCCGCAGCAGCTGCATGTATTGCGGCTGTTACACAGCTGTGACACATGCAGAGACTGGCTAACAAACAGGCAATCCCTGCATGTGTCACAGCTGTGTAACAGCCGCGATACATGCAGCCGCCCCGGCTGCAACGGAAATGCTGAACACGACGAAACTACTCAGCGAGTACCCGAGTGTGCTCGTTTAAAGGGTTAAACGAGCACGCTCGCTCATCACTAGTCGCTACATGTTCCCAGATTGCCACTATAGTCCTATACATTGTTTTCAGCATCATCTCGCCCAGTTTTCCATATAATACACATTTTTATATCAGCTGATCTTTTCTACTAGACAGATGATAGGTCCAATTGTCCAGACTTGTATTTAATCCTGATGATTAGTACTGTGAGGTTATAGCATGTGAATGGTACATGACCAGATGCTTTCACAGCAGCCAACCAGAGCTTGGCTTTCATTTTTTAGGAACAGTTTGAGGAATGAAAGCTGCATTATGATTGGCTGCAATGGACGATCTGTAAATGAGCCCCATTTGCTGGGGAAACCTACTGCCGCTAGTAAAATAGGTGAGTCCCTGTGCCATATGGGATGAGGTGTAACGTCCTGCTCCTTCCCCCCTCGCAGAGCTGCGGTCTTAGTGCACTACAGGCCAGGTTAAAGGTCGCTGCCCACCAAGCTGAAGAGGACTCTGACAATTTTGCCGAAAATTTCCTTGAGGGAAAAACAGAAATAGATGATTTTTTAACTCTGTTCATGGAAAAGAGAAGAGTAAGTGCTGTGGTATTGGTTTAATAGTGGTGCACCTTATACTGGGGAATTGCATGAATAGCAGTTCCCTAAGATATGTCTGTATACAGGGAATTGCTGCCATTAATGATTCAGTGTCTGGGCTGGTCAGCCTTGGATCCATAGAGCGAATGTTATCTGCGGTCTGGATCTGGTGGAGCAGCGGACACGGCTTGTACCGATGAGCGGGAAGCCATGGCCTCCACATTGTATGTCCTCCTAGAGAGGAAAGAAGAGGTTAATCCAGCTCCCCTGCTGATTGTGCATACTCCCCCCAGCAGGGCAAAATGACTACAAGAGGGGTGCACCCAGCACCAGGGCCGAAGAAAATCATTGTAAAAACCATTTATTGAAAAAAATGTTACAAAGAATTCATCTAATAAAAAAAGCATTTCTCCGAGGCATGCACGACTACCGCGCTTCACACGATGTGTTCTCCTAGTATGTTCTAGCTCTCCAGCGCTAGGTGGGGGGAAATAATGAAGGTATAGGGTATCCGGTGCCTCCACATCAGCACAATGGTGATGTCAGAAGCCTCGGGGTTAATGCGGCTGAGAAAGTTCCTCCACCCAAGAGAAGAGGCGATGGATCACGTAGTACAAAACATAGAGGCTTCATGGCTCCTCACATTAAAGATCAGAGAACCAGATGGCATGCATGCTGGAACTGATTTAATGGATATTAACGAAATAAAGAATTGATTGGAGAAACAAATGTCTATATATTCAGTTCAAGAACTAATGATCTGTCTACATCATATCCTATACCTTCATTATTTAACCACGACCTAGCGCTGGAGAACTACGCCATACTAGGATTAAGAGCGCAGAGTCTGAAGTGCGTCAGTTTTAAAAACTTTTCAATAAATCGTTTCTCTGCTTGTTTATATACACCATCCATACCATGCACCGCTATAGGTACGATAATATACCGCCATCTTGTCTGCATGTTTATATACACCATCCATACCATACCATGCACCGCTATAAGTACGATAATATACCGCCATCTTGTCTGCATGTTTATATACACCATCCATACCATGCACCGCTATAGGTACGATAATATACCGCCATCTTGTCTACATGTTTATATACACCATCCATACTATGCACCGCTATAGGTACGATAATATACCGCCATCTTGTCTGCATGTTTATATACACCATCCATACTATGCACCGCTATAGGTACGATAATATACCGCCATCTTGTCTGCATGTTTATATACATCATCCATACCATGCACCGCTATAGGTACGATAATATACCGCCATCTTGTCTGCATGTTTATATACACCATCCATGTCATGCACCCCTATAGGTACGATAATATACCGCCATCTTGTCTGCATGTTTATATACACCATCCATATCATGCACCCGCTATAGGTACGATAATATACCGCCATCTTGTCTGCATGTTTATATACACCATCCATATCATGCACCCGCTATAGGTACTATAATATACCGCCATCTTGTCTGCATGTTTATATACACCATCCATACCATAACATGCACCGCTATAGCTACGATAATATACCGCCATCTTGTCTGCATGTTTATATACACCATCCATACTATGCACTGCTATAGGTACGATAATATACCGCCATCTTGTCTGCATGTTTATATACACCATCCATACCATACACCACTATAGGTACGATAATATACCGCCATCTTGTCTGCATGTTTATATACACCATCCATACCATACCATGCACCGCTATAGGTACGATAATATACCGCCATTTTGTCTGCATATACATATACACCATCCATACCATACCATGCACCGCTATAGGTACGATAATATACCGCCATCTTGTTTGCATGTTTATATACACCATCCATACTATGCACCGCTATAGGTACGATAATATACCGCCATGTTGTTTGCATGTTTATATACACCATCCATACCATGCTCCGCTATAGGTACGATAATATACCGCCATCTTGTCTGCATGTTTATATACACCATCCATACTATGCACCGCTATAGGTACGATAATATACCGCCATCTTGTCTGCATGTTTATATACACCATCCATACCATACACCACTATAGGTACGATAATATACCGCCATCTTGTCTGCATGTTTATATACACCATCCATACCATACCATGCACCGCTATAGGTACGATAATATACCGCCATTTTGTCTGCATATACATATACACCATCCATACCATACCATGCACCGCTATAGGTACGATAATATACCGCCATCTTGTTTGCATGTTGATATACACCATCCATATCATGCACCGCTATAAGTACGATAATATACCGCCATCTTGTCTGCATGTTTATATACACCATCCATACCATACCATGCACCGCTATAGCTACGATAATATACCGCCATCTTGTCTGCATGTTTATATACACCATCCATACCATACCATGCACCGCTATAGCTACGATAATATACCGCCATCTTGTCTGCATGTTTATATACACCATCCATACCATACCATGCACCGCTATAGGTACGATAATATACCGCCATCTTGTCTGCATGTTTATATACACCATCCATACTATGCACCGCTATAGGTACGATAATATACCGCCATTTTGTCTGCATATACATATACACCATCCATACCATACCATGCACCGCTATAGGTACGATAATATACCGCCATATTGTCTGCATGTTTATATACACCATCCATATCATGCACCGCTATAGGTACGATAATATACCGCCATCTTGTCTGCATGTTTATATACACCATCCATATCATGCACCGCTATAGGTACGATAGTATACCACCATTTTGTCTGCATATACATATACACCATCCATACAATACCATGCACCGCTATAGGTACGATAATATACCGCCATCTTGTGTGCATGTTTATATACACCATCCATATCATGCACCCGCTATAGGTATGATAATATACCGCCATGTTGTCTGCATGTTTATATACACCATCCATACCATGCACCGCTATAGGTACGATAATATACCGCCATGTTGTCTGCATGTTTATATACACCATCCATACCATACCATGCACCGCTATAGGTACGATAATATACCGCCATCTTGTCTGCATGTTTATATACATCATCCATACCATGCACCGCTATAGGTACGATAATATACCGCCATGTTGTCTGCATGTTCATATACACCATCCATACTATGCACCGCTATAGGTACGATAATATACCGCCATCTTGTCTGCATGTTTATATACATCATCCATACCATGCACCGCTATAGGTACGATAATATACCGCCATGTTGTCTGCATGTTTATATACACCATCCATACCATACCATGCACCGCTATAGGTACGATAATATACCGCCATCTTGTCTGCATGTTTATATACACCATCCATACCATATCATGCACCGCTATAGGTACTATAATATACCGCCATCTTGTCTGCATGTTTATATACACCATACATACCATACCATGCACCGCTATAGCTACGATAATATACCGCCATCTTGTCTGCATGTTTATATACACCATCCATACCATACCATGCACCGCTATAGGTACGATAATATACCACCATCTTGTCTGCATGTTTATATACACCATCCATACCATACCATGCACCACTATAGGTACGATAATATACCGCCATCTTGTGTGCATGTTTATATACACCATCCATATCATGCACCGCTATAGGTACGATAATATACTGCCATCTTGTCTGCATGTACACCATCCATATCATGCACCGCTATAGGTACGATAATATACCGCCATGTTGTCTGCATGTTTATATACACCATCCATACCATACCATGCACCGCTATAGGTACGATAATATACCGCCATCTTGTCTGCATGTTTATATACACCATCCATACCATACCATGCACCGCTATAGGTACGATAATATACCGCCATCTTGTCTGCATGTTTATATACACCATCCATACCATACCATGCACTGCTATAGGTACGATAATATACCGCCATTTTGTCTGCATATACATATACACCATCCATACCATACCATGCACCGCTATAGGTACGATAATATACCGCCATCTTGTGTGCATGTTTATATACACCATCCATATCATGCACCGCTATAGGTACGATAATATACTGCCATCTTGTCTGCATGTACACCATCCATATCATGCACCGCTATAGGTACGATAATATACCGCCATGTTGTCTGCATGTTTATATACACCATCCATACCATACCATGCACCACTATAGGTAGGATAATATACCGCCATCTTGTCTGCATGTTTATATACACCATCCATACCATACCATGCACCGCTATAGGTACGATAATATACTGCCATCTTGTTTGCATGTTTACATACACCATCCATACCATACCATGCACCGCTATAGGTACGATAATATACCGCCATCTTGTCTGCATGTTTATATACGCCATCCATATCATGCACCGCTATAGGTACGATAATATACCGCCATCTTGTCTGCATGTTTATATACACCATCCATACCATACCATGCACCGCTATAGGTACGATAATATACCACCATCTTGTCTGCATGTTTATATACACCATCCATACCATACCATGCACCACTATAGGTACGATAATATACCGCCATCTTGTGTGCATGTTTATATACACCATCCATATCATGCACCGCTATAGGTACGATAATATACTGCCATCTTGTCTGCATGTACACCATCCATATCATGCACCGCTATAGGTACGATAATATACCGCCATGTTGTCTGCATGTTTATATACACCATCCATACCATACCATGCACCGCTATAGGTACGATAATATACCGCCATCTTGTCTGCATGTTTATATACACCATCCATACCATACCATGCACCGCTATAGGTACGATAATATACCGCCATCTTGTCTGCATGTTTATATACACCATCCATACCATACCATGCACTGCTATAGGTACGATAATATACCGCCATTTTGTCTGCATATACATATACACCATCCATACCATACCATGCACCGCTATAGGTACGATAATATACCGCCATCTTGTGTGCATGTTTATATACACCATCCATATCATGCACCGCTATAGGTACGATAATATACTGCCATCTTGTCTGCATGTACACCATCCATATCATGCACCGCTATAGGTACGATAATATACCGCCATGTTGTCTGCATGTTTATATACACCATCCATACCATACCATGCACCACTATAGGTACGATAATATACCGCCATCTTGTCTGCATGTTTATATACACCATCCATACCATACTATGCACCGCTATAGGTACGATAATATACTGCCATCTTGTCTGCATGTTTATATACACCATCCATACCATACCATGCACCGCTATAGGTACGATAATATACCGCCATCTTGTCTGCATGTTTATATACACCATCCATACCATACCATGCACCGCTATAGGTACGATAATATACCGCCATCTTGCCTGCATGTTTATATACACCATCCATACCATACCATGCACCGCTATAGGTACGATAATATACCGCCATCTTGTCTGCATATACATATACACCATCCATACCATACCATGCACCACTATAGGTACGATAATATACCGCCATCTTGTCTGCATGTTTATATACACCATCCATACCATGCACCTCTATAGGTACGATAATATACCGCCATCTTGTCTGCATGTTTATATACACCATCCATACCATACCATGCACCGCTATAGCTACGATAATATACCGCCATCTTGTCTGCATGTTTATATACACCATCCATACCATACCATGCACCGCTATAGGTACGATAATATACCGCCATCTTGTCTGCATGTTCATATACACCATCCATACCATGCACCGCTATAGGTACGATAATATACTGCCATCTTGTCTGCATGTTTATATACACCATTCATACCATGCACCGCTATAGGTACGATAATATACCGCCATCTTGTCTGCATGTTTATATACACCATCCATACCATACACCACTATAGGTACGATAATATACCGCCATCTTGTCTGCATGTTTATATACACCATCCATACCATACCATGCACCGCTATAGGTACGATAATATACCGCCATCTTGTCTGCATGTTCATATACACCATCCATACCATACCATGCACCGCTATAGGTACGATACTATACCGCCATCTTGTCTGCATATACATATACACCATCCATACCATACCATGCACCGCTATAGGTACGATAATATACCGCCATCTTGTCTGCATGTTTATATACACCATCCATACCATGCACCGCTATAGGTACGATAATATACCGCCATCTTCTCTGCATATACATATACACCATCCATACCATACCATGCACCGCTATAGGTACGATAATATACCGCCATCTTGTCTGCATGTTTATATACACCATCCATATCATGCACCGCTATAGGTACAATAGTATACCACCATTTTGTCTGCATATACATATACACCATCCATACAATACCATGCACCGCTATAGGTACGATAATATACCGCCATCTTGCTGCATGTTTATATACACCATCCATATCATGCACCTCTATAGGTATGATAATATACCGCCATGTTGTCTGCATGTTTATATACACCATCCATACCATACCATGCACCGCTATAGGTACGATAATGTACCACCATCTTGTCTGCATGTTTATATACACCATCCATACCATACCATGCACCACTATAGGTACGATAATATACCGCCATCTTGTCTGCATGTTTATATACACCATCCATGTCATGCACCCGCTATAGGTACGATAATATACCGCCATCTTGTCTGCATGTTTAGAAGGGCATGACATGCCTATATCTGTGTCTCCCCCTCCTTTTACTCCTCCACCTCTTTTATTTTCGCATGACTATATGTACTTGTCACTTTTCCACGTGTTAGTTAAGTCTTCTGAGCAGTTTGTCAGCTTTTGGACACCTTTGAAGGTGTTTTCTATGTGTTTCTATGTGTTTTTGTTTGCCTGCCATTGGTTTTAACGGTGTTCGAAGGTGTTCGACGAACAGTTCGACGAACAGTTCGACGAACAGTTCGGCAAACACACGGGTGTTCGACGAACCGAACCGAACTCGAACACTATGGGGGTGGCTCAACACTAATCACGACCTCCGGTCTTTGGCTGAGGGCTGTTTCTCCTCCACCAACTTGGGATCCGGTACCCTTAATCTGCCTGACCCTTCACCCTGTATTCTCGTGGGTTCTTAGGGTCCCTTCTGCCGTCTTGTCCCTGAGCCCTTCTGTTTCTCTCTTTCTCTTTCTCTTCTATTCCTTTCTGTTCTTGTTCCTTTCTGTTCTTGTTCCTTTCTGTTCCTGGCCTTCACCCTAGGCCTGCCTCGTGGAGCTGGGCCCAGACTGAGCCACAGCTCCCTGTCAGCCCTCTCTGGCTGAACTCCTTCTCTTACTCCACTCACTGAACTTCTCTTCTTCTCTTCTCTCTGTGCTGGCTGGGCCTCAGAGGCTAGGCCTGCCTACGGAGCAGAGCCACTTGCAGAGGCCCCCACTCTGTCACTTCTTCTCTCTGACTGAACATTGTTCTAAGATGGTGCCCACCTTTTATACCTCCCTCTAGAACATGAGCCCAGGTGACCAGCAACCAATGGACTCCTATCTACGCTCAGGAACCAACCCCTATCTGCTCCTACATCACTGGGTATTCCTACCCCCTCCCCACTCCAGCCAGGGACATGGTCTGTTGTGCCTGCATTTCTGTCTAATGGGAGCTGTCCCTCGGAAATGGGGTTAGTGTGCTAACTGAACCCTGGTCCATACTCCATCCTTACCCGGGAGTGGAATATCACACCTCTGGCAGAGGTGCAATACCCCTGTAGCGGCCGAGCCCTCGGGGCGCTACATTTTTATGATGCCCGTAAAAAATTTTTTTTATACAGTATGTTCATGTATACCCCCCAGGAGTAAATGTTTGTCAGCCCATACACTTAGTGCATGGCATTACAAGTATAGGAGGCCCGCTCCTTTCTAATGGTAAAAAATTTTTATGATGCGCTCCTCCACGTCTCTTCCAAGGGCCATTGAAGTGCCTCCAAATTTTTGGCAGCCCTTGCAGTCACTGCATAGTCCAACACTATGGGAGACTCTCTCCTTTCTAATGGGAATTTGTCATTACTGTGGCCTGGTCTATGTGTCTTTAAATTCTTAGTGGGCTTTTTCCTAAACTTGGTCAGCCGGTGGACTCACTGCATACCCTATAACTGTATAGCAGACCCTCTCCTTTCTAATGGGAACATGTCGTACCTTGTTACTGTGGCCCTGCTCTGTGTGTCCTTAAATTCTTAGTGGGGTTTTTCCTAAAATTTGTCAGCCGTTGGATTCACTGCATACCCTATAACTGTATAGCAGACCCTGTCCTTTCAAATGGGAGCATGTCGTACCTTGTTACTGTGGCCCTGCTCTTTGTGTCTTTAAATTGTTAGTGTTTTTTTTCAAAAATTTTGGCCACCCTTGCAGTCACAGCATGGGCATTACCACTCTAGAAGACCCGCTCCTTTATAATGGGAACATTTTTTTTACTGAGAACCTCCTCTATGTCTCTTCAAAGGGGTATTAGGTTGCGTCCAAATTTTTGACAACCCTTGCAGTCACTGGATGCGCAATAACAGTATAGGAGACCCACTTGTTAATAATGGGAACAACAATGTATAGCCCTCTGATGGCTCTCTAACAATAGCTAGGGCCGATTGCTGGCCTTTTAAGAATAGTAAGCGCCGTCTGATGTTCCTATAAAAATAGGCTTTATGACTTTCAGAGTCCCTCCATCATAAATAAAACAGGATGTGTCTGATGACACCACATTGCCAGATGAGGTTGTAAAATGTTAAAATGACATTTCCCGGTGAATGCATTTGTCATAAAAAATAACATAAAAAAACATAACAATAGGATCTTTCTTTAGTATAAAAAACAGCATCACCAATTTAACCTCAATGTAATCACATTGTTCAGCTCATGCACCTCCTCCTCCATCTCCGAAATGACCACATCAGTCACAAGCTGACAGCACTGCAGCACTGCCTTGGCCAAACAGCAACAGGCTGTGCTGAAGATAACATGCTTAATGCTTAATTGACAAACCGCCCAGCGCTGCATAGTTGTTGAAAGCTGTAACACAGCAGCTTCATCTGTGGCTCTCACCGCTGAACATACAGCCAGGCATGGTTGTGTGTTACAATGGGCGGAACCTGGTGACGGAGAAATGACAACCGGGGTAGATAAGGTTTCCCTATATGCCAGTCCTTTCACAGAGCTAAAGAATATGGCTGTGGTGAAATACAACTCCCACTGAGAAGCTGTTTCAGATTGAAAAACATTGTGCCCACCAGAGGATTTGTTTCTGAGGGCTAACCTTTCTCACCCGCTCAAGAGCCCCATAGCAGCTGCAAAGTTAGCGCTATCATGAACTCTCCTGAGGTAGAAGCCAAGGCACACCAGAGAATTCTCTGGTGGGACTGTCCAACCCTGCCGAGAAGCAGTCCTGCCTAAGAAAAGTGTGTGGGAAGATTCCAGGACACTCTATTTTTACTGAGGAGGAAACACATGCAAACATGGGGAGAATATACAAATTTCTTGCAGATGTTGTCCTTGCTGGGATTTTAACCCAGGATCCCAGTGCTGCAAGACTTCAGTGCTAACCACTAGAGATGAGCGTTGTTCTACTCGAACTGTTCGCCAATCTCAAATTCGAGCTGTTTTGGGCGGTGTTCGAGCCGGTCGGCGAACACGAACAATTTGAGAAAAATTCGGCTGTTCGAGGTTATGTTCGATAACTGTTCGTGCACCAAAATCATAACTGGATTTTTTCTCAGTAATGATGAAAATTAATGTTAATACGCAGTTTGAGTGTACAGCGGGGCGGGGGGAGGGGCAGGGGATGGATCTCTGCAGGAACAATGAAGATCTCCATTTTTTTTTCTCTTTCCCGCATTTGCAGTGGGGAGGTGCAATCTGTCAGCCTATCAGCAGCGCACACACGGAGCGAAGTGCTTTTTTTCACACAAGCAAGGGCATGTGTGATTGGCAGTGTATGTCACATGTCCTTGCCCTATAAGACCAAGCCATTTTCCCTGTCGCCACCATTTTCTCACTGCTGCAGCTGCATGTTAGACGGCACCGCTGTTGCTGTGTGCGCTATACCTTGTTAATTTCAAGCCAATTTTCGCACAAATATACAGATAGCTTGGGAGTAGGGAATAGTTGTGATTGCAGTCCTTTTAAGGACTAGGTTACAGCATTTCCTACGACTTTTATCAAGCAGGTCTGTGCTCTTAAATAGATAGATTGTGGGAGTAAAGACTAATTGTAATTGGAGTCCTTTTCAGGACTAGGTTACATCAGTTCCTATCAGTTTTTGCCAGGCAGGTCTGTGCCAGTGCTGTGCAAGTTTTTTTCACAGCATTTGGCTGAATCTAGCAAAGCTAATCCTTTTTGGCCTATTGCAGAGTGTGTTAGTCAGTGGAGTAGCCTATCTGTGTTGCAAGATATACCACCTGTGTATAGAATACCAATTTTTTTACTGCACCTAGTGAAGTAAAATCTTTTGGGCATAGCATCATTCTATTAGTCCATCTATACTGACCTCCATCAGGTTGCAAACTGAATATAATTTTTTTCTGCATCTAGCTCTGAAAAAATATTTGGGCTTCTAGCAGTGTGTGGGACTTGGTCTATTAGTCCATCTATACTGACCTCCATCAGGTTGCAAATTAAAAATAATTTTTTTCTTCATTTAGCTCTGAAAAAATATTTGGGCTTCTAGCAGTGTGTGGGACTTGTTCTATTAGTCCTTCTATACTGACCTCCAGCAGGTTGCAAATTGAATATAATTTTTTTCTGCATCTAGCTCTGAAAAAATATTTGGGCTTCTAGCGGTGTGTGGGACTTGGTCTATTAGTCCATCTATACTGACCTCCATCAGGTTGCAAATTAAAAATATTTTTTTTCTGCATCTAGCTCTGAAAAAATATTTGGGCTTCTAGCAGTGTGTGGGACTTGGTCTATTAGTCCATCTATACTGACCTCCATCAGGTTGCAAATTAAAAATAATTTTTTTCTGCATCTAGCTCTGAAAAAATATTTGGGCTTCTAGCAGTGTGTGGGACTTGGTCTATTAGTCCATCTATACTGACCTCCATCAGGTTGCAAATTGAATAAAAAAATTTTCTGCATCTAGCTCTGAAAAAATATTTGGGCTTCTAGCGGTGTGTGGGACTTGGTCTATTAGTCCATCTATACTGACCTCCATCAGGTTGCAAATTAAAAATAATTTTTTTCTGCATCTAGCTCTGAAAAAATATTTGGGCTTCTAGCAGTGTGTGGGACTTGGTCTATTAGTCCATCTATACTGACCTCCATCAGGTTGCAAATTGAATAAAAAAAATTTCTGCATCTAGCTCTGAAAAAATATTTGGGCTTCTAGCGGCGTGTGGGACTTGGTCTATTAGTCCATCTATACTGACCTCCATCAGGTTGCAAATTAAAAATAATTTTTTTCTTCATTTAGCTCTGAAAAAATATTTGGGCTTCTAGCAGTGTGTGGGACTTGTTCTATTAGTCCTTCTATACTGACCTCCAGCAGGTTGCAAATTGAATATAATTTTTTTCTGCATCTAGCTCTGAAAAAATATTTGGGCTTCTAGCGGTGTGTGGGACTTGGTCTATTAGTCCATCTATACTGACCTCCATCAGGTTGCAAATTAAAAATTTTTTTTTTCTGCATCTAGCTCTGAAAAAATATTTGGGCTTCTAGCAGTGTGTGGGACTTGGTCTATTAGTCCATCTATACTGACCTCCATCAGGTTGCAAATTAAAAATAATTTTTTTCTGCATCTAGCTCTGAAAAAATATTTGGGCTTCTAGCAGTGTGTGGGACTTGGTCTATTAGTCCATCTATACTGACCTCCATCAGGTTGCAAATTGAATAAAAAAATTTTCTGCATCTAGCTCTGAAAAAATATTTGGGCTTCTAGCGGTGTGTGGGACTTGGTCTATTAGTCCATCTATACTGACCTCCATCAGGTTGCAAATTGAATAAAAAAATTTTCTGCATCTAGCTCTGAAAAAATATTTGGGCTTCTAGCGGTGTGTGGGACTTGGTCTATTAGTCCATCTATACTGACCTCCATCAGGTTGCAAATTAAAAATAATTTTTTTCTGCATCTAACCCAGCCAATAGTTTTGGCCTAATACCACAGTTTGGCCACTCAGCTCTGCTCGGTTACCATCCATTGTTTTTTTGTGCAAACAACTCCAGAGTTGTGAATTAGTTAACCACCAAAATGAGTGGAAAAAGGCCTGCTGCTGGTGGAAAGGGGAATAGGCGTGTTGGGAAGGGGAAAAAAGGTTGTGTCCGTGGGGTAGGTGCAGAAGAAAGACCATCTTCCAGCCAAACTAAAATGTCTACTTCTTTTAGCGGACAATGTGATAAGATCCCTTTCTTACGGCCACGCCAATCGCTACAAATTCCAGATGAGGCACAAAAACAGCAGGTGCTTCAACGGATATCAAGTGCTCCTTTAAGTGGGCTCTCCTCCACATCAACTTCAACATCACAAATACTCCAGTCCTCAAAGGTGTCACCCAAATCGCACTTGCTTCCTCACAGCTCCCAAATCTCCAGCTGCCCGTCTGAGTATGAGGTAGAACAGATGGTTGAGTCTGCAGAGCTGTTTACTCATACTATAGCCTGGGAATCAGAGGTCGACTCCAGCGCTTCTGTGAATCCAGACGAGGAAATGATCTGCACTGATGCCCAGAATCTTTATGAGTCGGATCCAGGACCAGACGCAGAAGGTTCTGACCATAATGTAGACCCTCATTCCCAAACTGTAACTCCTGTTGGTGGAGACAATGAGGAAGACGATGATAAGACTCAAATACCTGATTGGAGCGACAACTTTAGTTTTTTGTCAGGGCAGGAACAGGTTGGCTCTGAGGACGACGGGTGTGATAACGCACAGGGTGATGATGATGAGGTCGGAGATCCCACTTACTGTCAACCCACAGTCAGCCAAGAGATGAGGTCAGCAGAGGAGGTGGAGGAAGATGCTAGTGACGACGAGGTCAGGTTGCGCCTTCCTGGACAGAGACGTAGTACTGGAAGCACGTCAACAACTGCATCCTCAAACACAACTCTGCCTCTCACCACAAGTCGTGGTGGCTCTTCAGGTCGCATGGGTGCTAAGCCTTGCATAGCCTGGGCATTTTTTCAGATCGATAAAGATGACCCAACTCGTGTTATCTGTAACATTTGTCAGCAAAAGCTAAGTAGAGGCCAAAAAATACATAGTTTGAGTACTTCATGCATGAACCGGCACATGGACATGAAGCATAAGTTGCAGTGGGAAGCTCAGTGTGCTACAATGCGGCCTAGCCGGCCGGGCCAACCACCGTCTGCCATATCTTGTGCATCCGCGGCCTCTTCATCCTCTGTGACTGGGGGGACAGCAGTCACACCTGTTTTGGGGCGCAGACCTGCCACCTCTTTACCCGCAACAGCCAGCGTGATTGGCAGGTCATCATTTTCTTTGGAGGTGGTAACACCAGCTGGTGTTGAGCGCTGTCCGACATCGATAGCACCACCTTTGGATCAAGGCAACCTAACATGTCCGCCTGCATCTTCCTCACAGACCGGCAGTTTGCCGGGGACACCCTTATCAACCCCGTCTAAGCACAATAGCCAGCCCTCGGTCCCTCAGATGTGGACAAGTAAAAGACCATTTCCTCCTAGCCATGAGAAAGCTAAGAGGTTGAATTTCACCATCTGCAAGCTCTTGGCTACAGAAATGCTGCCTTTCCGCCTGGTGGACACAGAGGATTTTCGAGACCTTATGTCCGTCGCAGTGCCCCAGTACCAGATGCCCAGTCGGCACTACTTCTCAAAGAAAGGTGTGCCTGCGCTCCACCAGCATGTCGCACACAACATCACCGCTTCTTTGAGAAACTCTGTGTGTGACAGGGTGCATTTCACCACAGACACTTGGACGAGTAGGCATGGACAGGGGCGTTACATGTCGCTGACTGGGCACTGGGTAACTATGGTGACAGCAGGACAAGGGGCTGCTGTCCAAGTCTTGCCGTCCCCACGAGTTGTGCGTCAATCCTCTTTATGTCAAAGTTCCTCCACTGCTTCTGCCTCCTCAACCTCCTCTCGGTCTTCCACCTGCACCCAAAGCCTGTCTGGTCATGCCACAAGCTTTCTAACTGCGCAGAAGGGATCCTGCACACCTCCTTACTATGCTGGCAGTAGGGCTCAACGTCATCAGGCGGTTTTTACATTGAAATGTCTGGGAAATGTGAGTCACACAGCTGAGGAGTTGTGGTCAGCTCTGGAGAACCAATTTCATGAATGGTTGTCTCCACTGGACCTGAAACCAGGGAAGGCCGTGTGCGACAATGCTGCAAACCTGGGTGCGGCCCTTCGCCGGGGCAATGTCACACACGTGCCTTGTATGGCTCACGTGTTGAACCTGGTTGTCCAGCAATTTTTAGCCCACTATCCCAGACTAGATGGCCTTCTGCAGAGGGCACGGTCGCTGTGTGCTCACTTCCGCCGTTCGCATCCCGCAGCTCAGCGACTTACATCTCTACAGAAGTCGTTGGGCCTGCCACTTCACCGGCTAAAATGCGATGTGCCTACCCGGTGGAATTCAACTCTGCACATGTTGCAGCGACTGTGGCAGCACCGACAAGCCCTGGTGCAATACGTTCTGACGTATAGCCTGGGCCAACGAGATTCAGAGGTGGGGCAAATCACGCTGGAGGAGTGGTCTCAGATCAGGGACCTATGCACCCTTCTGCACAGTTTTGAAATGGCGACGAAGATGTTTAGTGCTGACAATGCCATTATCAGCATGACTATTCCGGTGATTTACATGCTGGAGCACATGTTAAACAGAATTCGGAGTCAGGTGGTGGCACAAGAGGAGGTGGAGAAAGTAGAGGAGGAGGAGTTGTATGCGGAAGGGCTAACATCTGCAAGGTCCAGACGGTCGGCAGCACCAAGGCGGCAGGCATGTGAGGGTGGGGGAGATGATTTTACCAGGGTGCATGGTAGCAGCCAAACTAGTGAGGAAGGTGCAGGAGCCCAGGAAGAAGTGGAGGACGAACTGATGGAAGACTCATCAGATGAGGGAGACCTTGATCACATTTCTGTTGTGCGAGGTTGGGGGGAGAGGACAGAGGAAGGAAGCATGATTGTTACCTCGCCACCAACACAACAGGGACTTGGTGCTCCTGGATGCGCAACACACATGAGTGCCTTCTTGCTGCACTACCTGCAACATGACCCTCGAATTGTGAGAATTAGAAATAATCCTGACTACTGGGTTGCCACACTGTTAGATCCCCGGTACAAAAGTAAATTTGCAGAAATTATTCCTGCCATAGAAAGGGATGCACGCATGCAGGAGTATCAGCAGAGACTGTTGCAGAATCTTACATGTGCTTTTCCACAAAATACCAGTGGTGCACGTAGTGAATCTCACAGTTCCAACTTGCCAACCGTGGGACCGTCAAGTGTTCAGCACTCAAACCGTAACAGAACCACAGTATCTGGTGGTAACATCAATTTTGCGGAATCATTTCACCACTTTTTTAGCCCATCCTTTGCAAGGCCACAGGAGACAAGAAGTCTGACACATAGTCAACGCCTAGAGACGATGGTACAGGAGTATCTCCAAGTAAACATTGAAGCCACGACTGTGTCACTGGACCCTTGCTCTTTTTGGGCTTCCAATCTGGATAAATGGCCGGAGCTAGCCACTTACGCCTTGGAGATCTTGTCATGCCCCGCAGCCAGCGTTCTGTCTGAACGTGTGTTCAGCGCTGCTGGTGGTGTGCTGACAGATAAGCGCACGCGGCTCTCCACTGATAATGTAGACAGACTCACGTTCATAAAGATGAACAAATCATGGATCCGAAACGACTTTTCTACCCCTGTGTCATCCTGGGGAGAGTAAAAGCTTGATGATTGGTTAAAATCACCCTACCAACCGTCTTAAGCTTTCAAATTACTAATCATGTTTATCTGTATCTTGACTGGAAAATAATTTGGGCTTTGTAGCAGTGTGCAGCACTGATCCTATTAGGCCATCTATAATAAGCTTCACCAGATTTAAAATTAAAAATAATTTTTAGCTGCATCTAGCCCGGAAAATAATTTTGGGGCTCCGAGACGCGCAAGACACATAAGTGCCTTCTTGCTGCACTACCTGCAGCATGACCCTCATATTGTCAGAATTCGAAGTAATCATGACTACTGGGTTGCCACACTCTTAGATCCCCCAAACTTTTCGATCAACCTTTTCATTTTAATAAAGACCAAAAAAATGGTCATTTTTGAAATTATAAGCATTAGCAGGTTGTTAGAAACTGAAATCAAACAGTTTTCAACTCAAAACTTTATTCTAGGTGATGTTACATTTTCACATAGGACCCCTTGTTCGAAAGGAGCTTCTGAACTCTCTCGTCCATTGAATTTGTCAGGTTTTGGATGGTTTCTGCTTCAATTGTTTTGCATGAGGACAGAATACCCTCCCAGAGCTGTTGCTTAGATGTGAACTGCCTCCCGCCATCATAGACACTCCTTTTAATGATGCTCCAAAGGTTCTGAATGGGGTAGAGGTCAGGGGAGCATGGGGGTCACACCATAAGTTTGTCCCCTTTTATGCCCATATCAGCCAGAGATGCAGATGTTTTATGTGCAGCATGAGATGGTGCATTATCATGCAGAAAAATGATCTTGCTGTGAAATACACGGTTCTTCTTCTTGAACCATGGCAGGAAGTGCTGTTTGAGAAAATCCACATACATTATGGAGTTCATCTTTAGCGCCTTCAGGGATCCTAAAGGGGCCGACAATCTCTCTCCCCATGATTCCAGCCCAAAACATTACTCCACCTCCTCCTTGTTGGCGCTGTAGCCGTGTTTGCGTGGGGTGTCCATCAACCAGCCATCCTCCACTCCATTCATCTGGACCATCGAGCGCTGCACGGCTCTCATCCGTGAACAAAACAGTTTTGAAATCAGTCTTCATGTAATGTTTGGCCCACTGGAGCCGTTTCTGCTTGTGTGAAGTGGATAGAGGAGGTCGACAGGATGGCGTATGCACAGCTGCAAACCTCTGAAGGACCCTGCATCTTGTTGTTCGGGGGACGTTGGAGGCACAAGCAGCTTCAAAAACTTGTCTGCTGCTATGACAAGGCTTTTTTGCCGCTGCTCTTTCAACCTGACGTAATTGCCTGTAGGAAAGAGTCCTCAATTTGCCCTTATCAGCACGCACACGTGTGTACTGTGAATCAGCTACATACTTCTTGATTGCCAAGACACTTCATCCTGATCATCGCACAATGTTGATTGTAGTCATGCCTTGACCTAAACACTCCACAATTTGTTGCTTCTCAGCAGCCGACACATCCTTTTTCTTTCCCATTTTGGCAGAAAATTTACTGCTTAATAATGTGAGAGAGCCTTCTTAAGTAGTCTTGCCTTTCATTGGACACACCTGCCAAACTAATTAGCACAGGTGTCTGCAATTGCTTACAGTGATATAAAGAGCCCTGACACACATCACCATCAATGAGTTTAACTGACAAACAAACAAATTCTTCCCTTATCACTCCTAAACACTTTTTGCATAATAATTTGGAACGCGGTGTACATGTGCTTTTCCACAAAACACCAGTGGTTCACGTAGTGAATCTTACAGTTCTAACTTGCCAACCGTGGTCTGTATGGAATTGTTCAATAAAGGGCCCAAAATTAAGATAACATAGATGGGAGAGGTCTCTATGAATAGGAATTCCTAAGTATTTGATACCCTGTGAGGGCCAGGCAAAGGGAAAGTTGGACTGGATGGAATCCTATATGGATTTAGGGAGGGAGACATCGAGGGCCTCAGACTTCGCTACATTGATTTTAAAATTTTACCATGTAACAAAGTGATCTATTTCAGCCATAACAGCAGGGATGGATATATGTGATTGAGTGATATATACTAGGACATCATCAGCAAATAGAGAGCACTTGTACTCGGTGCCTCCCACCTCAATCCACCTAA
Organism: Phyllobates terribilis; assembly: GCF_046119375.1. NCBI lineage: Eukaryota > Metazoa > Chordata > Amphibia > Anura > Dendrobatidae > Phyllobates > Phyllobates terribilis. Next base: position 228,229 of record NW_027363990.1, on the reverse strand, counting down.
TATTGGGGTTATGGCGAATTGATGAGAGCAGGTGCTCCGTCACTAGGATGTATAAGAGAGGGGACAGAGGACATCCCTGCCTTGTCCCATTGGTGATTGTGAAAGGTGATGAAAATGTTCTGACGCACCCCCTGGGCCTTGGGACACCCGGAGCCGGACCCTTTTTGGTGGATGCTGGTGGTTGTAGTCTTCGTGGCGGCGATCCGGTTCCGTGGCTCAGGGCGGTCAAACCAGTGGCGGAACTATTTATGTGGTTTTGATGTTTAAATGTCCGACTACGCCACCCGTGGATTGCGGTCAGAGTGAACCGCCGCTACAGGGCAGACCGCTAAGGCTGGTGTTGTGGGTGCAGCAGAGCGTAGCATAACTCCCCACGGGAGGAGTATAGCCTCAGGGCAGTGTATGCGGAGGATGGGGGTGATGGTGCAGGGCAGCAGCAGTAACGACACGGAGTCAGTGATGCAGTTCAGGGCCTTTACTCACAGTTCTTATTATCCAGACCACGTCTGCAGGTAACGGCTGCCCACGTCGTACTGTGCTCACCAGGTGAGGGGCTCAGACAACTCCCAGATAACTTTGGAGCGCTTCACAGGACCCCCTTTGTGTGTCCTTTGTCTGGCCTTTCTTACCAACACTTCTGTCCGGCTGCCTCGGGCCTCCTCTTGGTAAACTTGGCGCCAGTTTCCCTGACCCTATGTGGTGCCTTCCTAGCGGGTGGAGCAAGGGGCTGCGCCACATAAAATGTCAGAGCCTCCGGTTTCTAGCTGAGGGTCGTTTCCTGCCTCCACTAGTTCGGGGACCGGTCTCCCCCTTTGGCCTGACCCCTCCATGCAGGTGGATTCGGGCGTGCGGTGGTGACTCGCTCGTCCGCACCCCTGGGATCCCTTCATTCCTCGTTCCTGGAGCCTTCTCCGCTCCTCTTCCTTCCTTCTCCCTCTTGCAGGCCTGGGCCTCTGTTACTAGGCCCGCCTCCAGAGCAGAGCTCATGCAGAGCCCCTGCTCCCTGCCACTTCTGCTCAGACTTCTCTGCACTGAACTAAGATGGTGCCCACCTTTTATACTCCCTTCTCAATGCACCCAGGAACTGCTTCCTCCCTGCTCCTGCACTACAGGGTTCCCCTTCCTCAGTGTTCCCTCCCCCCACTCCAGCCAGGGACAGGGACTGTCGTGCCCATCTCAGGGGCATATTGGTCGCCCTGCCCCACGGCAATGTGGTGTAATGCATGCAAGTGTCGGGTCCTGATCCACACTCCATCCTTACCTGAGAGTGAGATATCACACCTCTGGGTGAGGTGCAATACGTCTGTAGCAACCGAGCCCTCAGGGTGCTACAGTTCCATTTATCTTCAGCCTAGGTGACGTATTGCGATACAGGGCCGTGATTTTGGCTATAAAAGGGTCCCCTAGACCCCTACCCCAAGCTCTTTAAGAGAATCATATATGGCGTGCCAGGAGACTCTATGGAATGCTTTCTCAGCATCCAACGAGAGTATCTAATTACAAATTTTTAACTGCATCTAGCCCAGGAAATACTTTGTGCCTAGTAGCAGTGTCTGCTAGTCAGCGGATTATCCCGGCTGTTAAGCAAGCTACACCACCTGTAGTTTAGACACTTAATTTTTTCAAAGGAAATGGTTCGGGACCATGGGATACTTAGTGAAGAGCATCAGGAGGCACCCCAAGGCATAGGGGCTGGGACTGGCAGTAGGATGCCTTGCGGTGGACAGCCGAGCTCGATCCTTATAAAAGCTTTTTAACTGCAGCAGCTTTAGTGGACGCTACTGGAGCTGGAATTACCGCGGCTGCTGGCATGAGACTTGCCCTCCAATAGATCCTTGTAAATGGATTTAAAGTGTATTCATTCAAATTAGAGAGACAATTTAAATTAAAAAGCTTAGAGCTGCCTCCACCACAGGGGGGCTCGCTCGACCCACCAGCGGACAGGCACCAGTATTGGGAGAGGGGGGCTGGCCGTCAGGGTTCACCGCGGCTCTGGCACAAACCCGGCGACACGGAGGTGGCACGGGCAGGAGCGGACTGGCCGTGTCGGCTTCTCACTTTTTGGATTTTAGAAGGGCATGACATGCCTATATCTGTGTCTCCCCCTCCTTTTACTCCTCCACCTCTTTTATTTTCGCATGACTATATGTACTTGTCACTTTTCCATGTGTTAGTTATGTCTTCTGAGCAGTTTGTCAGCTTTTGGACACCTTTGAAGGTGTTTTCTATGTGTTTCTATGTGTTTTTGTTTGCCTGCCATTGGTTTTAACGGTGTTCGAAGGTGTTCGACGAACAGTTCGACGAACAGTTCGGCGAACACACGGGTGTTCGACGAACCGAACCGAACTCGAACACTACGGGGGTGGCTCAACACTACTAACCACTGATCCAATGTGCTGCCGTTCACCCTCTAATATCTAACAGGCTGGAGAAACTTGAACCTACTGCCACTCTATCATCAGCTCCTTTGTGAGAAAATGTATTTTGGCAGCCACTCAGTCTACCAAATAAAATTCCAGAGAAGGAAATTGAGGATGGCTTCGCTGCTGGTACTGGGGGCAGTGCTAATACCATGGTGTTGTACCATAGTTTGCTGGAAATATTCCAGGCTGGTAGGAGGCAAGAAAATTCCCACAGAAATGTACCAGCAGTAATGTTCAGGCCACATTTCAAGTGCAAGCAGCTTTAGAGGACTTCCTGGGAGAAATGACACTCAGGGTAGATACGGTTTCCCTCTATGCCAGTCCTTTCACTGAGCTAAATACAACTCTTATGAAAAAAAGTTGTGGACTGGCTCCGTACCGTCCCTGGCCACATTCACCTGTCCACGTGTTTGTGGTGAGGCAGTCCTTCTTAGTAAGTGCACTGGGTAGGGCATGGGTAATGTTGTGGGACCCGTGCTTGTGGAAGGCGAAGGCGATACCGGGAAAAATACTGGCGGCTGGGGACCGAGTATGGACACCCGGCCGCCGCCTGCATGAGGTTGTGAAAAGCTTCCACCTCCACAAGCTTAAAAGGCCATATTTCAAGTGCAAAGAGCTGCCCAGAAATCTGTCAGTTTAGTGTTGCGGCCTGTAGGTGGGTGGGTGGATGGCTGCATACTTGCAATTGCATTCCAAGTAACAGAAAACTAAGCAGATGATGGCCTCTATCATCATCATGGCCTCACCTCGGCACTATGAACTCTCCTGAAGGAGAAGCCAGGGCCCGCCGGAGGAGTCTCCGGTTCTCTGGTGGGCCCGTGCAACCCTGCCGAAAAGCAGCCCTGGCTAAGAAAAGTGTGGGGGAAGGTTCCTGGACACTCAATGACTGCTTTTTTAATGCGGATCGGCCATGCTTATGCATGTTATTTCTCAAAACGCATTACGGATCAGGCCATTTTCCAACTCTGTATTCAAGAAATTAAATGCGCAAAGAAAGATGTGTGTGTGTCAAAGCACCATTGACAAGTGCGAGTTGATGTTGGATGGGCTGCCATTGCTTCTGCAACAAGCTCAATTACAGGATTTTCTGGGAGAAATGACACGCAGGGTAGATACGGTTTCCCTCTATGCCAGTCCTTTCACCGAGCTAAATACAACTCTTAGCAAAAAAAGTTGTGGACTGGCTCCGTACCGTCCCTGGCCACATTCACCTGTCCACGTGTTTGTGGTTAGGCGGTCCTTCCCAGTAAGTGCACTGGGGAGGGCACGGGTAATGTTATGGGACCCGTGCTTGTGGAAGGCGGAGGCGATACCGGGAAATATAGTGGCGACTGGGGACCGAGTATGGACACCCGGCCGCCGCCGGCATGAGCTTATGAAAAGCTTCCGCCTCCACGAGCCTAAAAGGCCACATTTCAAGTGCAAGCAGCTGTCAAAAATTTGGCAGTATCGTATTGCAGCCTGTGGGTGGGTGGCTGCCGGCATTCTTGTGCTTGCATTCCAAGGAATGGGGTAGGGACAACTGAACACTGCAGTGGGACAAGGACGTGGACGGTGATTGTTGCAAGTCTGCAATGACAGGTGCATGGCGGGAGGCATCTTCGCATGTGCCAAGGATCACTTATGATGGGCACACATTTAGGCAGTGACCTGGGAGTCAGAGATGTTTCCAGAGGTCTTCCCCTTGCTGTTCCCATGTCTTTTCAGCACTGTCTGCATGTGTCTGATGATGTGTCACACACCACATGGCCAGATAAGGTTGTAAAATGTTAAAATGACATTTCCTGGTGAATGCATTTGTCTTGGTTGAAAGCAATGCAAAAGTGCAAAAACGTGTCAAAAATGCTACGTGTGAACATAGCCCAAGGTGTGTAGGAGTATTTTTGTTTTTGTTTATTTATTTTGCCTTATATACAAGTCATCACCCTGGAAAGGATGTTCCTTACGCCGTAAAAGTGGCGTAATACTCTGACGACGTTGTTGACAGCAGTGATCTGGGAGTCAGAGATGCTTCCAGGGGTCTTCCCCATGCTGTTCCCATGTCATTTGAGCACAGTTCCCATCGATTTGGGCAATTTTTAGGCCCTCTGCAGACCGCCGTGGGGAGCCACCTGAAAAATGCTCAAGTTTCCCCTAGACTTATATTGGGCTCATTGCTCGGGTTGAGCACCCGAGTATTTCAATTTGCTCGACCCGAGCAACGAGTACTCGAGCATTTTAGTGCTCGCTCATCACTAATGACAACCAAAAACATCCAAATAATCCTGATCAAAAAGTTCACATACCCTGGTGATTTTGGCCTGATAACATGCACAGAATTTGACACAAATGGGTTTGAATGGCTACTAAAGGTAACATCCTCACCTATGACCTGTTTGCTTGTAATCAGTGTGTGTGCATAAAGCTGAGTGAGTTTCTGGGATCCAGCCACTGAAGTTTCTGGATTTTGAGATGGGGAAAGCAAAAGAATTATCAACGGATCTACGGGAAAAGGTAGTTGAACTGTATAACACAGGAAAGGGAGGCAAAAAGAGTATAACACAGGAAAGGGATACAAAAAGATATCCCAGGAATTGATAATGCCAGTCTGCAGTGTTCAAACTGTGATTAACAAATGGAAAATCAGATGCTCTGTAAAAACCAAACCACAGTCAGGTAGACCATCAAAAATTTCAGCCACAACTGCCAAGAAAATTGTTCGGGATGCAAAGAAAAAGCAACAAATAACATCAGCTGAGAACACACTTAGGGGTGTACTCACTTTTGTTGCCAGCGGTTTAGACATTAATGGCTGTGTGTTGAGTTATTTTGCAGGCACACCAAATTTACAGTTAAACAAGCTGTACACTGACTACTGTACATTGTATCAAAGTGTCACATCTTCAGTGTTGTCCCATCAAAAATATATATATGTATTCCGGCCCATTTTTGGAGTTTTGTGTGAAATTATGTCCAATTTGCCTTTTTTTTCTCAGTTTTTTTGTGTTGTTCCAATAAACACAAAGGAAATAAACATGCGTGTAATAAAACATGTGTAATTTTCTGAAACAATTTCAAGGGTGCCAGCACTTTCCGCCATGACTGTATATGCAGGTAGAGTCCTTAACCCCTTTACAACCCAAAGTGGTTTGCACGTTAATGAGAAGGCCAATTTTTACAATTCTGACCACTGTCACTTTATGAGGTAATTACTCTGGAACGCTTCAATGGATCCCCCTGGTTCTGAGAATATTTTTTCATGACATATTGAACTTTATGATTGTGGTAAAATTTCTTCGATATCACTTGTGTTTATTTGTGAAAAAAACAGATATTTGGCGAAAATTTTGAAAATTTTGCAATTTTCAAAATTTGAATTTTTATGCCTTTAAATCGGAGAGATATGTCACACAAAAAAAGTTAATAAATAACATTTCCCATATGTCTACTTTACATCAGCACAATTTTGGAACCCAAATTTATTTTTATTAGGGAGCTATAAGGGTTAAAATTGACCAGCGATTTCTCATTTTTCCAACAAAATTTACAAAACCATTTTATTAGGGACCACATCACATTTGAAGTCACTTTGAGGGGTCTTTATGACTGAAAATACCCAAAAGTGACACCATTCTTAAAACTGCACCCCTCAGTGAATCGGCAACATCCGGGAAGCCGCGGCACACATTGCTGGACGCCGGCAGGAGAGGTGACTATCCCGATCACCTCCCCTTGCCCCCGCAATGCTGCGAACGACTTCGATCGCAGCATTGCGGGGGTTAATGTGCGGGACCTCTCCCAGCACATAGCACCGGGTGTCAGCTGTGACAATCAGTTGACACCCGGCGGCGATCACGCCCGCACAGCCTGTGTGCGGGCGCGATCGCAAAGATGTACTAATACGTATCAGGCTCTTAAGTCCCAGGGCGCAGATACGTATCAGTACGTCTTGGGCTTTAAAGAAGTTAAAATTATGTGAAAATGGGAAAAGTCACAAAACTTTGCAACTTTTCAAGAGCTTTATGCCAGTTTTCTGGCAAAAACACTGGTGAATCGGGTTCATAATCTCTAATCCTTTCAGCTCCCTTTAATTAGACTACTTTCAACAAACTAATTATAAGTATTGGGTCTGTTTTTTTTTAATGCTTTTAAAATAATTGTTAATATTTTCAATCCCCTTTTGTTATAAGGATTTCCCAAAAATTAGCTAATCATAGGTTGTCCTGCATTCGTGACAGTGATTGACTGCGCGGTCACTTGGAAGTTTACATTGGCATCACTACAGGGCCGGTAAAGAAGGACTGTCAGGGACCCCCAGAGTGTGGTAAAATGCGCCAACTAATTCATAATTCATTTAATTCTCACACAATATACTAAGTTAGTGTAAGTCTACAAAAAAGCAACAAAACTTGGTGCTAAAAAAATTGAGCATAACTTTTTGAAAAATGAACCAGGTTATGCCAAATCTTACATATTTTGTGACTTTGTGATCAGTTATCAACACAAATATTTTACTCAAATTACCAGATCGATGGATAAGAATTGGGACTTTTCCCTAAATCTCTCCAAAACTTCACCGCTTATAGAAGACCACCCTCATATCCAGATCAGATTTTCTGTGAGAGATGCACAGATTCACAATATAGTATGCCTACTGGCCATCTATGAGAAGTCCACCCCAATGGAAGTCCAGTTATTAAAGAGGATTTTACTGTTTATATAAGGGGCAGACAATGACAGTGAAGGGCCCTTAATCAGGACTTCTTATCTGGGCCCCCCACCCTCCATCAGGCACCACCTACATATACATTTCCATGTATATTTATATTAGGCACACATATAAAATTTGCACATGCTAATACTCTATACACATTTTAACGTATGCATATACATAGTGCACACAAACATAAAATACGGACATACACATAAGATGCACATACACAGTATAGAGTCCCGGTAGTCCTCATAGTTTTAAGCATGGACCCTGGCAAATTGTAGACGGACTTTTATTGTTCATGGGCTTTAAGGGAGAGAGGCTTCCTTTGTGGAGGACACTCATGAATGCCATTCATTTGCAGTGTACACCGTGTCGTGTCATGGAAAACACTCGCCCTAGTTTGGCTTTCTACTTCTTCAGCTAATAGCAATGAATTTGCCTGTCGATTTTCTTCTCATCAGAAGATGCTTTTGTTTAGATGTTAACTTCCATCTGACTGATAAGAAAAGCTTTGCTGATCTTCTTGTAGACTTCACATTTTTTGTAAAGAAATTATTTTCTTTCTCAGAAATGTCTTGTGACATTTCTCTTCTATGTGGTGCCACTTACCCTTCTCATCAGAGGACGCTTTTGTTTAGGTGTTAACTTCCATAGTCGGCCTGGACGTCTCTGTAAGATGGTTGCAGTTCCATCTTTGTTATAGTTTTGCATCACTTTTGCTACAGTATTCTGACTGATAAGTAAAGTTTTGCTGATCTTCTTGTAGACTTCACATTTATTGCAAAGAAATTATTTTCTTTCTCAGGTTTTGTGACATTTCCCTTCTATGCGGTGCCATTGCTGATAGCATGAAATGGGAAGGAGTTTTCTTTATTAAGTAACTTCCTTTTACAGACAAATGTCTGCTGGACATCTGTTTAACCCCTTAAGAACATTTGACGTACTAATACGCGTCTGTGCCCTGGGACTTAAGAGCCAGACCCGTATTAGTACGTCATGGCGATCGCGCGCGCACACAGGCTGTGCGGGCGCGATCGCCGCCGGGTGTCAGCTGATTGTCACAGCTGACACCCGGTACTATGTGCAGGGAGCGGTCCTGCACCGCTCCCAGCACATTAACCCCCGCTATGCTGCGATCGAAGTCGATCGAAATCGATCGCGGCATTGCGGGGGCAAGGGGAGGTGATCGGCGATACTCACCTCCTCTTCCGGCTTCCAGCGCAGACTGCAGCGGCTTCCCGGGTGTTGCCATGACGACCCGATGTCGTCATGACAACATCCGGGTCACCAGAGAGCAGGAAGATTGCTTGGACATGCGCAGTGCATCTCCAAGCAATCTTAACACTGTGCACTTCTGACAGCCTGCATGGCATAGGGATGGTGCTCCATTCCTATGCCATGCAGGCGATCAGAAAAAAAAAAGTGAAAGTCCCAGAGTGGGACAAAGTAATAAGGTGTACAAACTGTCTGAAAGTGGAAAAAAAAAAAAAAATGTGCAAAAATATTATAAAAAAATAAAAAAAATAATACACCAAAAATAAAAATATAATGTACCCATCAATAAATATTATTATAAAAAAAATAAAAAAAAACAATAAAAGTACACATATTTGGTATCGCCGCGTCCGGAACAGCCTGACCTATAAAACTGTCCCACTAGTTAACCCCTTCAGTGAACACGGTAAAAAAAAAAAAAAAAAAACGCAGCAAAAAGCAATGCTTTATCACCATACCGCCAAACAAAAAGTGGAATAACACGCGATCAAAAAGACGCATATAAATAAAAATGATACCGCTGAAAACGTCATCTCGTCCCACAAAAAACAAGCTGCCATACAGCTCCATCAGCCGAAAAATAAAAAGTTTCAGCTCTCAGAATAAAGCGATGCTAAAAAATATTTTTTTCTATAAAATAGCTTTTATTGTGTATAAGCGCCAAAACATAGAAAAATTATACAAATGTGGTACCGCTGTAAACGTACTGACCCGAAGAATAAAGCTACCTCATCAATTTTACCACACGCGGAACAGAATAAAAAAAAAAAAAAAAAAACAATTCCTGAATTGTTGGTTTTTGTTTATTCTGCCTCCCAAAAATCGGAATAGAAAGCGATCAAAAAATGTCACGTTCCTGAAAATGGCACCAATAACAACGTCAAGTCATCCCGCAAAAAACGAGCCGTCACATGACTGTCTGCCAAAATCTGGAAAAATTATAGCTCTCAAAATATGACGATGCAAAAACTAGATTTTACAAAAAATGCGTCTTTTAGTGTGTGACAGCTGTCAGTCATAAAAACCCCATATGATTCTGGCATTGCTGTAATCACACCGACCCGAAGAATAAAGTCGTCTAATCACTTATACCGCACAAGGAACGGCGTCAAAAATAAACTCTTGGGTTAGGATTGGGCTAGGGTTAGGGCTGGGTTTGGGGCTAGGGTTGTGCTGGGGCTAGGGTTGTGCTGGGGCTAGGGTTGTGCTGGGGCTAGGGTTGTGCTAGGGCTAGGGTTGTGCTAGGGCTAGGGCTGGGGTTGGGATTTTTTTCAAAAGTAAGAAAAAAAGATGACGATATGGTGACTAGTGTTGAGAGCAAGTGCTCGCTACTTGAGTTTGCATCGGGTGCTCTGGTATGCATTGAGTATCGTGGGTATTTGAGTGACATGCTCGAGTCTCTGCCCCATATGCTTCGCGGCCAAAAAACTTTACAGGGATTGCCTGCCATGCACGAGCGATCCCCGCATGTTTTTTTTTGGGTGCCTAATAACCGTGAAACATGCGGAGCAGGGACTCGAGCATGTCACTCATGCACACGCTGTACATGGTGCATACCTGAGTACCCGATGCAAACTCAAGTAGCGAGCACTTGCGCTCAAGAATAATGACAACTTATTCAATATGATGACCTAATGTAAACAAATTCTGTGCCGTACCTCTGGGTTCAAAATGTTCACTATACACCTTAATAAAATCCTTGAGGGGTATAGTTTCCAAAATGGGGACACTTGTGGGGGAGCTCCACTGTTTAGGCACATCACGGGCTCTCCAAACGCGACATGGTGTCCGCTAACAAATTGAATGGAAAATCGGCTCAAATTGTTAGCGGACGCCGTGTTGCGTTTGCAGAGCCCCTGTGTGCCCAAACATTGGAGCTCCCCCACAAGTGACCCCATTTTGGAAACTAGACCCCCCAAGGCACCTATCTAGATGCATAGTAAGCAATTGGAACCCCCAGGTGCTTCACAAATTGATTCGTAAAAATGAAAAAGTGAAAAAAAAAACACTTTTTCATTTTTATGAATCAATTTGTGAAGCACCTGGGGTTCCAAGTGCTCACTATGCATCTAGAAAGGTGCCTTGGGGGGTCTAGTTTCCAAAATGGGGTCACTTGTGGGGGAGCTCCAAAGTTTGGGCACACAGGGGCTCTCCAAACAGAACATGGTGTCCGCTAATTATTCAAGCAAATTTTACAATCAAAAAGTCAAATGGCGCTCCTTCCCTTCCGAGCCCTGCCGTGCGCCCAAACAGTGTTTCTTCCCCAAATATTGGGTATCTGCGTGCCCAGGGGAAATTGCACAACAAATTTTGGGGTCCATTTTTTCTTGTTACCCCTGTGAAAATAAAAAAAATTGGGTCTAAAGTAACATTTTTGTGAAAAAAGTTAAATGTTCATTTTTTTCTTCCACATTCCAAAAATTCCTGTGAAGCACCTGAAGGGTTAATAAAGTTCTTGAATGTGGTTTTGAGCACCTTGAGGGGTGCAGTTTTTAGAATGATGTCACTTTTGGGTATTTTCTGTCATAAAGACCTCTCAAAGTGACTTCAAATGTGATGTGGTCCCTAAAAAAATGGTTTTATAAATTTTGTTGGAAAAATGAGAAATCGCTGGTCAACTTTTAACCCTTATAGCTCCCTAACAAAAAAAAATTTTGGTTCCAAAATTGTGCTGATGTAAAGTAGACATGTGGGAAATGTTATTTATTAACTCTTTTGTGTGACATATCGCTCTGATTTCAGGGCTTAAAAATTCAAATTTTGAAAATCGCAAAATTTTCAAAATTTTCGCCAAATTTCCGTTTTTTTCACAAATAAACGCAAGTGATATCGAAGAAATTTTTCCACAATCATGAAGTACAATATGTCACGAAAAAACAATCTCAGAATCAGGGGGATCCGTTGAAGCGTTCCAGAGTAATTACCTCATAAAGTGACAGTGGTCAGAATTGTAAAAATTGGCCCGGTCATTAACGTGCAAACCACCCGCGGGGCTTAAGGGGTTAATGAATAATTACACTTACCTGTGGTTCAGTTCTTGTTAATTAGAATTTTGTTGTCTAAACTTAGCTTTTCTCTTAAGACTGTTACTGGGATGTTCTCATTTTTTAAACATGATCTTGAATGAGTTTGTTAAGAAAATTACTTTTTTGGGGTCTGCAAAATACCAAATCTTGTTTGCATTCAATGGCTCAAATTTGCGAGAGTATTTTGTAGTATGGTATCCCATATAAAATGATGATTCTGAAAGGAAACTACAGGTTTGCTGACAAATCTATTTGGGTGTACTGATTTATGCTAAACACTGTAAATATATATATATATATATATATATATATATATATATATATATATAAACCTTATAAGTTTGGTATCACAGTAATCGTACTACTGACTCTGAATCATTTTGTCAGTTTGTTTTTACAACACAATACACACTGTAAAATGAAGGAACCCAAACCTGGCATTTTTTCTCATTTTTCAACACATTATATGATAAAATGAATGGTGTTGTTCAAAACTACAACACTAAGCGTCAGCACACTGTGATTTGCTGATCTGTAAGATGCGTTCTTTGTGCTGTGAAAATACACAGCTGTGATATCTCATCAAATATTCATAGTGGGAACTTAAAATTATGTTTTTCTGCCATGATTAAGGATGGTTTGGATGTATGAAACATGTTGACCTTTTATTTCTATCTTTGTGGAATTAAGGCTGCATGAACCAGTCACCAACCATTATCTGTATATGTACAAATATTAAGTGCTACTGAGTGCTGTAGGAAAAACTTAGAATAGTGAGGTGATTTGATAGTCCTGCCACAAATAATCTGTTTCTACTGCACACTTAAAATTTCTGATAGTGGGAATAAACCTGATTGCCTGCAGTAGTGCACTCCTGAGAGCTGGTGCAGCAGAGAAAATGTCTTGGACATGAGAGTGGGAGGTCCTGATTATGGAGGATGTTAATCTTAGCTCATTGGAGTGTAGATATGGTAGAGATGCAGGACTGTGCAGCAGTGTGGAGAGGTTTGTGGATGAGTGTAATGACTGGTACAGGGTGGAGGCACCAGTGTAACTGCTGGACAGAAATATGAGACTGACTGCTGCATTAAGGATAATGAGAAATACATTTAGTGAGAAGAAGAGCAATTAGTGAGTTACAAGTATTTGTGAATTCAAGACAAAAAGGAATCAGAGCAACAGTAACAGATTTTACTTTTTTTTAATTAATAATGGGATGAATAAAATCGTGAACATTATCAAAAGACTAAATCAAAGTCAGGAAGATAGCCGAGGTCAGATACCAGGTGATCAGTAAATGACAAGTCAGACGAGCAGTATGAATACCGCGGAGCCCGATGACAGAGGCGTTACTGAAACTTGTCCAGGTTGACCAGTCAGAAGGCCACAGGTAGATGGTGAAGGTCCTTCTATACAGCTCCAGCAGTGATGGTGGATCTGCTGGACTTCAGGGCGCTAGATGCTTAGGTGTCCCGTCTTTTAGATGGTTTTAGGGCAACAGTGACAGCATGCAAATGCGCGAGCAGCCCTGGATAATCCACGCCGGCAGGATGATAAGATCCGGCGGAAGATGGAACCTATGAGAAGAGAAATAAATATAATGTAAGTGATGGGACTCCATATTACATGATAATACTGTGCAGTCACTGTGGCCGGACGGCAGAGGAATATTATCATACAGAGGTCAGGGGTCATTGTCAGCAATCATACATGTGACAATCCCATCACTGACAGATGACATCTACTCCACATGAATTATTCTCACTGACATCACACAACATGGAGTTGATTCTCACACTTACCTCGTCTCTTTTTCCCATTTTTTCCATTTTCTGAGTTTTGTTGCTCCATACTCAGATTTATTGCCGATTTTCTTTCTTCATGAGATGGAAATTCTGATGAAAAATTAAAAAAAAAAATCAGTAACAATATATTCTTATAGGATCTGCTTTGTCATAATATGGATAACATAAGAGACCTATAGTATTGTATAAAACCATGTGGGAATATTTGAGCCTTGAAGTCAACATTCACATTGTTGGTGCTGTAGACATGTACATACCTGGCAATGGGGACGAGGGTGGCAAGATGGTAACAGCATCGTCTGTATTACATACAGGAACAGATACTTTCTGCCTGTTTGAAGAAGAAAAACATGTAAATCTCAAGTAAACGCCGTATAAAAGGGGTTGTCTCACTAGAAGAACACCAACTATAAGGCCTAGTAGGACATATGACTGTCATAGTGGGGAAGGTCTTCTGCTCAAGACTACCTTTTATAGAGAGCTGAGAGGAAAACAACTACCAAGAATGGCCGGCATTTCATACTACATCTCTCCTACAGTGAGGGCAGCACTAAAAGTGCATGACCGGCCACAATTATGGGCTGTTATCTCCAACAATTCCGAAAGCTGAAAGCACAATGACCCATAACCATGGGGCGGTGGATGCTGCATTTGATATTATGGTATTTATGTCCTATATTTGGTGTTGTGCACATATATCAGCCTGGAGCTCCCAGTAATGACCCCATAATCTACTCACATTTCTGAGATGTTTGTGTTGGATTCTGGTGTACACTCTGGAGGGGCCTTGGGATCCTCGTTGTTCACCATCCCGTTAGTGGTGGTAGAGTGCTAAATGTGGATAACAATAAGTTATTAAATATACATACTTTTTAATTTTATAGATCCTTTTTTGTACATATTTTGGATTTATCGATCACATACTTACTTTAGAAAGCCTCTCAGAAGATGATGATGCAAATATTCGGAAGATAAAGTTCTCATGGTCCTCACTTGTGCCCTCCTTATCCTCTGAGACCAGATGGTTGTTTTCATCAGAGTGATCTACAAGACATAGGTAAGGAAGGATTGTTAGAGGGTGTCAGTATAACACAGTCGCTATATCTCACTAGGTTAATAGATGATGCAACGTAATATACAGAATACATGAAAAAAAACTCCTGTACAAAATTAGGGAAATAGGGATACAGTACGAACCCATGGTCAACATAGCTGAGATCCATGAAACATGGATAACATAGTAGACCAGAAAAACCATGTGGAAATATTTGAGCCTTGAAGTCAACATTCACATTGTTGGTGCTGTAGACATGTACATACCTGGCAATGGGGACGAGGGTGGCAAAATGGTAACAGCATAGTCTGTATTACATACAGGAACAGATTCTTTCTGCCTGTTTGAAGAAGAAAAACATGTAAATCGTAAGTAAACACAGTATAAAATGGGTTGTCTCACTATAAGAACACTGACTATAAGGCCTAATAGGACATATGACTGTCATAGTGGGGAAAGTTTTCTGCTCAAAACTACCTTCCATGGATCAGAACACAACTACCAAGAATGGCTGGCAAGTAATACTACAGCTCTCCTACAGAGTAGGCAGTGCTAAAAATGCATCACCTGCCACAATTATGGGCTGTTATCTTCTGCATTTTCTGAAGCCAAAAGTACAATGACTGTTAACCATGAAGCGGTGAATGCTGCATTTGATATTCTGATATTTATGTCCTATATTTGGTGTTGTGTACATAGATCAGCCTGGAACTCCCAGTAATGAAGTAATGACCCTTTATAATCTACTCACATTTCTGAGATGTTTGTGTTGGTTTCTGGTGTATACTCTGGAGGGGCATTGGAATCCTCATTGTTCACCATCCTGGTAGCGATGATACAGAGCTAAATACGGATAAAAATAAGATATAAAATATTTTTTTTACGTGCTTTTAGAGATTTTTAAAAATTTTTTTACATATTTTGGATTTATTAATCACATACTTACTTTACAAAGCTTTTCAGAAGATGACGTAAAATTTTGGAAGTCAAGGCTCTCATTGTTCTCACTTGTGCCTTCCTCATCCTTTGAGACCAGATGTTTGTTTATATCAGAATGATCTACAAGAAATAGGTAATGAAGTATTATTAGAGGTTGTCAGTATAACACAGTCACTATTTATCACTAATATTAATGGGAACAGATGATCACATATTAGGGAAGATGAGACAAACAGTCGCTTAGTCTAGATGACGTCTCCTTCTACTTACTGATAAATAAGCTGGTGTCTGCGTCTGAAACAAGCTGAGGAACATACTCCAGCTCCTGGCTCAGAATGTTGTCAAAGTCCAAGTCACTCAGGAATGGATGAACCTTGATCTCAAATGCTCCTCCTAGAAAAAGAAAAACAAAAGTGATGCGGACATAGTCAGGGATGGCTCCATATCTGAACAGTTTATCGTAATCTGAACTAATGACAAAACTGAGCCGACATGAAGGAAATAAACTGAAAGTCTTAGTGTGGAGAACTAGAAATACAGTAGATGAGCTGATAGAGAAATGCTGATCTTCATGGACATGAGCGATATGTCCTTGGTCTAATAAGGGAATATTAATACTAGTATATCTGTTACCTGTCCCAAGTCTACGCACAGGATTTCTTCTGAGCAGCTCAGTGATGAGATTCTGAGCATCCAGGGGTGGAGCGCGATCACAATTCCAAATTAGTTCTCCTGTTACATAGAAAATTACAGAAAATAAAACCTCTTTACTGGACTGTAACATAAAGCAAAGGAAATAACTAAACAAATGTAACCAATCAACGCAATGATCGGTTTATTCTACTCACCAATGACAACTCTTTTATAAAGCTCAGTGAGGGAATCAGCATCAAATGGTACACATCCCAGCAGGAATTTATACAGGATGATCCCCAATGACCACCAGTCAACAGGTCTTCCATAGCCTTCTTTCAGGATGATCTCTGGGGCTATGTAACATGGGGTGCCACAGAACTGGAAACCAACAGAAGATAGAGATGAGAATCGATGAAACAATTATTATGACAAGTTATCATCGTTAAAACACAATGCAGAAGATAAAATATTAGTGGACAAGTTCTCTAGAAAGGAAGAACGTAGAGAAGAGACAATAGTGTGATGAGATTTGCAAATAACAAGCTAAGTTCTTGTAGGTGATGCTGACCTCACGGTCCTGGAACTCTCTGGAGATGTCCACTGCTAATTCCTTGTAGGTGTTGGTTTTCGGTATCATTAGACCAAGTTTTGAAATCCCAAAATCGGTAACTTTAATATGTCCAGTAGATGTAATCAGGAGGCTGCAAAAGAGAAGATGGTTTTAGCCTCACAGACTGAATGATAATAAATGACAACTTTCCCCACTTTATTATACTACGGGGGCACTTACTTTTCCGGCTTCAGGTCTCTGTGCACCACACCGTAACTGTGCAGGTATTCCACGGCAAGTACCGCCTCTGCAAAGTACAAGCGGGCCATGGGAACAGAGAAAGGACCCCTGGTGCTTAGAAGGGTCCCACAGTCTCCACCTATAGAAGAAAGGAAATATGACCGGTGAGGGGTTTATACAGAAGATAACCATGATATACCACGAGCAGATAACCATGATGTATAATGAGCAGTGAGCGGAAACATCCTGGGGAGATCACACAGATAGTGGCGCAAATAGAAATCACAAGACCCCATATCAAAAGTTGTAATTGCCCCCCACCCTAAAAAATAAAAAAGAAATATATTTATATCCCTGTTGAAGCAGCTTGGTGTTCTCACCAGCAATACAACTTTTATGGCCATTTTAGAGTATGATGCTCCCAAAAATGCCCACACCCACACTCAATGAGTATGGTATCCCTACAGTGAATCCTCCTAAGGAGGCCACCACTTAGAAGGAGGCCAGCCACAACCCCCTACTCGGTGTGATGGCACCCACAGCAACCCTCCCACTCAGGATAATGGTTCCCACAGTCCCTCACACGATATAATGGTCCGCATAACTCCCCACTCAGTATGATGTCCCCACACAGAATGGGGGCCTCCATATAGAGTGAGGACCCCCACAGCACCCCACTTAACATGATGACCTCCACTCAGCATTCACAGTCCCCCCATATCTAGTCATACGGCCCCCTTTCAGTATTTTGGCCCCTACTAGCCGCCTACTCAGTATTTTTGCCCCCACCAGCCCCACCTCCTTGAAGAAGCAAATAACGCTGAAATTGTAATGACAGGTGGAGGGATGCGGCCCACTGCCGAGCATCGACAGACCCCCTCCGACTGATGAGCCCCATAGCGCCCCTGCACCAAGATCAATGAATTTATGAGCATCTTGGTAATAGATAACCTATAGTAAATGCTCTGTGGGGAAGTAACCAACAATGTCCTAATGATATGAGCAGTGATAAGATGAAAGCAGACATGGGCTGAATATAATACAATAGATGTGTCTTACCTCCTACATACTCCATGACCATACACAGGTGAGATCTAGTTGGAAAGGAGCAGAGCATGGAGACCACAAAGGGACAATCAGCAAATGTTAAGATGTCCCTCTCCAGAAAGGCCCATTCCAATCTCTGTGCAGTATTTAGGTTCCGCTTAGCCATTTTCTTCATAGCAAAGGTCTGGTGTGAGTCTTTATGATGCACTAAGTAGACGGCCCTGAAGAGAAGGAGAATCCATCGGTTATAATAAATCCTTATTAATAATCCATCTATAGAAATCATTATATGTTTAATACTGGTATCCAAGGGGTAACATTTCTCCTTGCGGAGAGTGACATGTTAAGCTTGTCAAGGTGAGGAGACTTTTAAGCCTCAATGATCCTCTGGGAAATGTGCAAATTGTCTCTTCAGAGAGGAAGAGAACTAGAACTCTAGGGCCACCTATAGGAAGTAGTAATCCTAAAAGTCAATATCGACCCTTTAACGAGCCTTATCACATGACATGGAATAATAGCCATAACCAAAATCTCAATTTTCGGACACTATGTTTTGGGGTACAAGCACTCATCAGTGCAAAGTGTGTGATATGGTTTGGCTGGGTGAGAGGCATCTGACCGGGATCCAAGCGGTAACGTTTCTCCTTGCGGAAAAAGCCATGTTAAGCATGTCAAGGTGAGGAGACTTTTAAGCTGCAATGCTCTTCTGGGAAATATGCAAATTGTCTCTTTTCAGAGAGGAAGAGAACTAGCACCCTAGTGCCACCTATAGGAAGTAGCAATCCTATTTCCTAGAGGAGCATTGCGGCTTAAAAGTCTCCTCATGTCCGCAAGGAGAAACGTCAACCCCTTGGATACCGGTCAGACACCTCTCACCCAGTCAAACCATATCTCACACTTTGCACTGAAGAGGGGCAGTACCCCAGAACACAGTTCCTGCAAATTGAGATTTTGGTTTTGGCTATTATCCTAAGTCATGCGACAAGGCTTGTTAAAGGGTCGATATTGACTTTTAGGATTGCTACTTCCTATAGGTGGAGTTCTAGTTTGCTTCCTCTCTGAAGAGACAATTTGCATATGTTTAATACTAGAAGTCTGGCCGCCACTATAAATCCACATCTAGAAATACATAAAATAGCACTACATAGATCACCTATGGGAGGTCTCCACAATGCCACTTCTGCCGGAGCCATCACCCAGGTCACATTATAGATACGAGAATCTATCGAAATTCTCTTTGGGCAGATTCGCTATAACTGACCAAATACAATTTAGTGCAAATAAAATTGGTCCAAAATGAATGTGCTCCAGGGCTCTCTTCTGCTGCTGAGGCCAGTGATTGGGCCCACATGGTCATGGTGCAGGGTGTAGATGTCATTGACGTCAAGATGGTGTCACCCTTCATGTGACCATGTGTAGCCAACTTCTCTGATCAGCTTCATAATGGAGCCCCCCCATCAAAACAAAGATCAGAGTGGAAAGCAGAAAAGCTCAGGTGGAGGAGGCAGCATAAGAACAGATGAGGGTCTAGCACAGGCGAATGTAATAATATTATATTATTATATATTATATTATATGTAATTATATTATTTAAATCGCTTTCCTTACAGTTTGATTTGCTACAGATCATATCATTTCCCTATGATAACACTGAATGGCAGAGTGCAGGGGCAGAAGCATTGTCATAGGGAACCCTGAGAAATGTGGATTATGGCAACAGAAATCTCACCCAAAATTTCCACTGCTGATGAGTTTGGAAGTTTCATAGTCGCTCATATGCGGCTTTCTCGCCGGAACCAATGAATCGATCACGCTCTATAAAAGAATAAGAAATAATACTGATTTATTGAAGATGCAGGGAAAAAGTTACAGATGCAAAAACTTCTCCCCCCATATTATGTCCCAGATAATTTACACTGATATGATGTTGGGAGGATACAAACCGGACGCTGGGCAGACCTGGCGCTAGCACCCAGCGCACCCAGGCAAGTGCCGGGGCGCTGAGTAGGCGAGGGGCCCACTTGCTGTCGGGCACCCTGGCGCGCTATGGGACCGGTGAGCAGAGGAGAGTGGTGCCAGCGCCAGCTAGTGGGCCTTGCTTCCCCCCCCTTAATGCTTGCCCAGGACCACGGCCGGCACAATACTTACCTCTCCACAGCTGGTGAGCAGTGAGGTGAGCATTTGATTTTTTTTTTTTATGTATGGAGATATGGGGCATTATATGGGGGGAGAAGTGACATCCTGCATGGGGCATTATATGGGGGGGAGGTAGGGACATCCTGCTTGGGGTATTATATGGGGGGAGTGACATCCTGCATGGGGCATTATATGGGGTGAGAGGTGACATCCTACATGAGGCATTATATGGGGGGGACATCCTGCATGGGGCATTATATAGGGGGGTGACATCCTGCATGGGGTATTATATGAGGGGGAGAAGTGACATCCTGCATGGGTCATTATATGGGGGGGGGAGTGACATCCAGCATAGGGCTTTATATGGGGTGAGAGGTGACATTCTGCATGGGGCATTATATGGGGGGTGACATCCTGCATGGGGCATTATATGGGGGGAATGACATCCTGCATGGGGTATTATATGGGGGGAGAAGTGACATCCTGCATGGGGCATTATATGGGGTGAGAGGTGACATCCTACATGGGGCAGTATGTGTTGGGGGGACATCCTGCATGGGGCATTATATGGGGGGGTGATATTCTTCATGGACATTATATTGGGGGTGACATCCTGTATGGGCCATTATGTGGGGTGGGACATCCTGCATGGAGCATTATGTGGGGGGGACATCCTGCATGGGGAATTATATGGGGGGTGACATCCTGCATGGGGCATTATGTGGGGGGGATATCCTGCATGGGGCATTATGTGTGGGGGACATCCTGCATGGGGCATTATGTGGGGTGGGACATCCTGCATGGGGCATTATGTGGAGGGGACATCCTGCATGGGGAATTATATGGCGGGTGACATCCTGCATGGGGCATTATGTGTGGGGGACATCCTGCATGGGGCATTATGTGGGGTGGGACATCCTGCATGGGGCATTATGTGGAGGGGACATCCTGCATGGGGAATTATATGGGGGGGCACAGCCTGCATGGGGCATTATGTGGGGGGCACAGCCTGCATGGGGCATTATGTGGGGGGTCACAGCCTGCATGGGGTATTATATGGGGGTACAGCCTGCGTGGAGCATTTTATGGGGTCCATTATTCTATATGGAGCAATATATGGAGCTCATAATACGGTATAGAGGACTATGTGGTGCCATTATACTGTGTGGAGGACATTACTGTCCGGTCTGCACTGTGAGCTGTGAGGATTGGCCGCTTTCTGAGTTATTGTGGAATTTACAATAGATATCGCTCATGTAATGTAAGAAGTGAAATCTTCGGGCTTGTACTAGATATATATATATATATATATATATGTATATTTATCTGCGGTATCTGTGCATCATGAATCGTGGTATGTGTTAAAGGGGCCACTGATACTCTTTCGCCCAGGGCCCACGAAATCCTGGAGCCGCCCTGCAACGGTCATCATACATTACTATAACATTCTGGATAATGTGGGAGATCACACAGAGGAGGACTTACAGGTAATCTGTCACCAGGTGTTGGCTATGTATTCTGAAAGCACCATGATGTAGGGGCAGAGACCCTGATTCCAGTGATGTGTTACTTACTAGGCTGTGTGTGGCTGTTTCAATAAAAGCAGTAGATTATCACTAGAAGACTATCTGTCTAGCCAGGTAGTCCTATTGCTCTGTACCCCTGCCTCCACCACTGATTAGCAGCTTTCTACCTATGCACAGTGTACACAGAAAGCTGCCAATCAATGGTGTGGGTGGGGTTATACAAGACTCAGCATTCAGAGCTCTGCAGCAGAAAAAAATAGTGATTTTATCACAACTGCTCCACCGAGTAAAGTAATCAACACATGGAATCAGGGTCTCTGTCCCTGCATCATGCTTCTCTCCGACCAAATAGCATAAACCTGGTGACAGATTCCCTGTAATTCAAATGTAATTAACACCATAGGGTCATCTACACTTAGAATAGAGACGTCCCATGGTTGTATGGGGGATAATACTGGACGAGTCATTCACACCCCATGATCTGATGACACACACGCATCCCCCTCTATGATACTTACGGATTCTTGGATCTCCGGGATCTCACTAATTCCATTGTTAGGATTCGACAGCTCAGTTGTTTCTAAAATAATGATGAAGAAATGAAATGTATTAGAGGATATTATTCCTACATAGATAATACAGCAATATAACGGAGAAATGACAAGATGTCTGTAAATGGGATTAATACTCGTTATATGGGGATTCTAAATATGAGAATATACGGGGAATCCATAGATAAATGTAATGTAAATGATGGAGGAACCCCTTCATAAATAACAAAAGACTGACCATCACTTCCGAAAAGAAAATGGGTGTGAACAGGTGCATACTAAGAGTAGCCATCCAAATATATAACTAACAAAGTTACACTCTGTAATGCTATAGCATGTAAACATGAAATAAATGAAATTTGAATTGCATTACTGCTGTAGAAAATAGGATAAAAGGAAGATACTTAGCGCATAATTTGGCCAATTCATGCATGGCCAGCAGTCACGGCAAGGCGACCTTTTTTGCTGGGAACCTATCTCCACCCATCAGCCCGGGGTGGTTTTAATTACAACAGGATCCTACCTACCCATATAAATGTAAGCTTCAGCCTAGGAGAGGATTCACATTAGGAGAGGATTCCAACAAAAAGATCGCCTTGTCATTTGCTGCTGGGCATTCATGAATTGGCCAAATTATGTGCTCAGTATCTTATTTTTTTCCCATTTTTTAGAGCAGTAATGCAATTTAAATTTAATTTATTTCATGTTACTTGCTACAGCACTGCAGAATGGACCCTCCATCACATGAATGAGGAAGCCCCCACCCACGCTGCACATATGAGTGATGGTAAGAGAGCTGAAACATAGGAGAGATTTGCAAATTAGCCTGGAAGTGCACTGGGGGCGTGTCACTGCACTTGGATTTCTTCTTTCACGCCCCCAGCGCACTTCCATTCTGATTTGTATATGGTGTCTACTTTACATTTCTCCTGACTGGCACATTGGATTTCTACAAACAATTATTATTAATGGACAATGGCCTATACCGTCACACCACTACTTCTATATGTAACAATGTGCTGCCAGGTTCCCATTACACAGAGTAGAGAGTAAATCTAACATTATCCTCCGTCCTCTGTAATATCTGGACATTCCTTGTAGAAGGTCGGGTGATCGCTCACCTGTAATCAGATCGCTGTTCAGCTCCGGCTGACTCCTATTAGGGTCAGGGATTTTCGGGGTCACATTTTGCCCATATTTGGCGTCGCCTCCTGTTGTTTCCTGATAGATATAATATATATAATTAATATGTGGAAGATTTCACTAAATCACCAAATACATAAATCATGAAGGACTAAACCAACATTTACAGATGCACCAATTGTAACGATACAAATCCCGCGCCATCTTCAGACCTTTTCTCAGAAAGTCTCCTCAGATACGGTGGATTAAGATACGTCTATTAATATTGATCCTTACCGGGCGTTCCAATGAGCGTTCTAGTATAGACAGGACTTTTTCGGCCAGTTCTTTAAAGACAGACAAATCTTCAGTCTGAGATCTTTCTTCAGCCTATAAAGAAGGAAAAATGGAAAGGAGAATTTTGAGATGAGAGCGGTCAGAATGGAGGCGGAAATTGTATGTGACATCGGTTCTCTCTCTGCAGATACAATGACTACATACTGTATTTGGGGACTCGTTGTGTTTTACCGTATTTTTTGGACTATAAGATGCCTTTTTTTCCAAAATTTTTGACCTCCCTTCTAACACTCTCGCACCTCTCCAATCTATCCTAAACTCTGCTGTCTGACTAATCCACCTGTCCCCCCGCTATTCCCTGGCTTTTCCCCTCGCTCCGCCAATCCCTTCACTGGCTCCACATTACCCAGAGACTCCAGTTCAAGAGCCTAACCTTGGCATGCAAAGCCACCCACAACCTGTCTCCTCCATATATCTGTGACCTAGTCTCCCGGTACTTACCTGCACGCAACCTCTGATCCTCACAAGATCTTCTTCTCTACTCCCCTCTTATCTCCTCTTCCCACAATCGCATACAAGATTTCTCCCATGCATCCCCCCTACTCTGGAACTCTCCACCCCAGCATATCAGACAGATTATTAATAATAATAATTGTCTGAATGTAGCTTACCAGGGGGGTGGCTGTGGTGAAGTGAGGTCACAGGAGGTAGGGTCACTGCTGTAGGAAGCCGGCAGTAGAAGTGGGGCGCTGCTGCGGGCCCCGAGCTGGGAGGAGCGGGGTATCCAGGAGGTGCGAGGCTGCGGGCCCTGGGCTTCAAGGAAATGTTAGCGGTGATTTAGGAGGGGAGTCCCCGCTCTGCCCATTGATTTTCTGGTGGTGGGCTTCAGGCAAATGGCCGCTGGAGGCAGTGCATGTGCAGATTTAGATCTCGGCTCAATGACGAGCTGAGATCTCAATTTGCGTATTGGCCATCTCCAGCAGCCTACTTCTTGAAGCCCACTGCAGAGAAATCAAAGCAGAGCAGGGCCTCCCCTCCTGAATTACCGCTAACATTTCCTTGAAGCCCAGGGCCCGCCGCCTCGCACCTTCTGGACACCCCGCTCCTCCCAGCTTGGGGCCCGCAGCAGCGCCCCACTCCTACTGCCGACTTCCTGCAGCAGCGACTCTGCCTCCTGTGACCTCGCTCCACTGCCACCACCCCCCTCAGTAAGAAACCGAAAATTCGGACTATAAGACAGGACTATAAGATAGACCCCCATTTTATTATAATAAATGTTTTTCCTATTTACCTCCCAAAAATTTTTGGTGCGTCTTATGGTCTGCGAAATACGATATATTAGAAGAAAAAGCTTCTATCCCTCCATTATTTTCTATTAATATTGAGATGTTCTGTGCAGAGTGTCCGCCACTTACCTGGTGTAGTAATGTCCTGATGTTCTGAAGTAAATCCGTCAGATAGTCTGACGTTAGACGACGTTGTCGGTGTTTGGTCAGGCAATCCTTTACTAGCTCCATCACCAGCCGGTGAGTGAAGCTGAGGACGCCATCGGGTGGTAGAAGCACACTGTTAGGACGATTGATCATAAGGATCAACAATAGTGCTTTTACCTGAGGAATGTCCAAAACAATTCCAGCCATAGTGAAAAACTGCAAGTGCTATCAGTCACTATAGAGCCAAGAAAGGCATGGGTGAGCCTATGTGCATTGTATATATAGCGCCTGTGAGCAGTGATGTCACCATCACCTGTGATGTCATCACGGAATCTTGTGATGGAATCTTCACGGAGCAGCTCTGCGCAAATAGAATGTGGCCTGGTAATATATAAAGTGAAAACACCATACGATTAACTACCCATGTTATCATGACCATTCTATTTTATATCCAATTAGAACACAACCAGGATAAAGGTGTGTTCACAAGTTGGATTTTGGCAGCATTTTTTTTCTACCTCAAAAATCAAAGGAGGCAGGAAAAACGCTGCTTAAAATTACAGTTGTTTTTACTTGTTTTTTTTTTTCCATTCATTTGAATGGGTGAAAAATGCTGCAAAACCTCTGAAAGACTTGACAAGCTGCAGATTTAAAAAAAATGCAAAAAACAGCATGTGAATGAGATTTCAGAAATGTCATTCACTAAGATGGTACTGTAAAACACAGCATTTTTGCTGCAGAAGAAAAAACAGTGAATACACCCTAAAGATATCCTCAGTCATATTATGGGAAATATTGTATATTTCGCATTTATTATCTCACGTGTTTTTCTTCACCATAGAACTTTTAAGGCTGTGTGCCCACTATGCGTTTTTTAGGCGTTTCTGCAGCATAACTTCCGCCGTGGAAACACTTAAAAAACGCTTGGTGATAGGTCTGCAATGGTCCCCAATGATAATCCGCATGTGCTGTGCACATGCCGCGGAGATTTCCGCTGCGGATTATCATTGCGGAAAAATCCGCAGCACGTCCTTTAATTTTGCAGAGTCGCTGCGATTTAGCCGCCATTGACTTGCATTGGAACGCATAACATCCGCATGACTACAAATACACATGTGGATATTATGCGACTCAATGCGTGGATGGTACCCGGGTCTGGAGATGAAGAGACTCTCCTCCAGACCCGGGTACCATAGTACCTGCAGTTAAAATAGAATTCAAATAAAAAATAAACATATACTTACCTTCTGATGGCCCCTGTCTGCTCCCGGCGGTGCTGCTGGCTCTTCGGGTGCTCGCGGTGGTAAAAGGACCTTCCATGACGCCATTTAGTCATGTGACAGGTCACGCGACCGCTGACATCGGCGGTCGCGTGACCTGTCACATGACTAAATGACGTCATGGAAGGTCGTTTTACAGCACCGTGATCCGCCGAAGACACCGGACGCACCGGAGAAGGAGATCGAGGACCATCGGAAGATGAGTATAATGGGTTTTTTTTATTTTTCACCATTATTATTCTTTTTTTTTATTATTGATGCTGCATTTGCAGCATTGTAACTTGGTCACACTATATAAATCCATGCCGGTTGCATGGAATTATATAGTGTGACCAAGTTGTCAAGCACTTTTCCAAGTGATGCTAAAATCACTTGGCAAAGCGCTTGACAACCCAGGGAGATGCAGAAACGCTTAGGAAAAATCCGCAGCATTTCTGCATCGTGGTCATATATCCTAACTCATTGGCAAACTGTTATACAAGGCTATATTCACACTAGACGTTTTTTTAGCGGGCTTTTTTATGCAAATTTTCAGCTGCGTTTTACAGTACCAACAAAGTCTATGAGATTTCCGAAATCTCATACACAAAGCTTGCTTATTTGTCCTCAGTATTTTGTGCTTTCCATGGCTTTTTGCAATAGAGCTATGTCACTTGTTTCAGCGTTTTTCACCCATTAAAAAAAAGGGTGGTGGAAAAAAATGCTGAAAAAAAGCCTAGTGTGAACATTTTGCTGCGTTTTTAGTGAAAAAAGCAAGTATGTGACACACATTTACTTTTGTGATTTTCCAAAGTTTAAACCATCTTGTCTTGGTCACCTGAGATAGCAGCTTGGATTATTGCAGTTTAATTAAATTAGTGATGCCTACAAAGTAAACATTGGTTGAGCTAGGTGTGAGATTGAACAACACGTGTGGCCCAGGGAGGTGTGAAAATGAACAATGCCTGAGCAACTCAATAGCAAACCATAATGTGAAAGTAAATAGTGTCCTACAAATTCAATGCACTGCCAGGGTCTTAGATAAACCATTCCAGACCAATTCACCCCCCCCTGTTACATTTGTAATGTGTACTTTTTCATGAACATATGTCTTGCAATGGTGACCTGTTTTCATGTGTCTATGGTGCAAGCAAAGCTGAACTTTGGGATCCTGAAAAACGCACCAAAAATGCACCAAGAACCACTGCAAAAAAACACACCAAAACCTGCGTTTTTGACGCTACTTCTTTCCTGCCAAGAGATTATGTTTTGCTACAGAAAAAAAACACCTAGTGTGAATATAGCCTAAGACTTACTCTGCCAGCATTAATAGTCAATATTCTATATACAAATAGGACTCCAATCCAAGTATTCAGTTTATCATAAACATGCCTGAGTTAATCTGCCAAATACACATAGTATGCTTTCTCATAGGTGAAATATAAATCCTGTTAAAGGTCCAAGTTGCAGCAGTTAAGTAGAACAAAACAGACCTCTTCATTCTTTGTAGGTGGAAAAACTTTCGAAATTGTCAGTGTATCAAGTACTTATACTCCTGACTGTATATAGTATAATTGCCGCACTGCTACATACAGGTGCTTCTCAGAAAATTAGAATATCATCAAAAAGTGAATTTATTTCAGTTCTTCAATCCAAAAAGTGAAACTCATATATTATACAGAGTCATTACAAACAGAGTGATCTGTTTTAAGTGTTTATTTCTGCTAATGTTGATGATTATGGCTTACAGCCAATGAAAACACAAAAGTCATTATCTCAGTAAATTAGAATTAACAAGAAACACCTGCAAAGGCTTCCTAAGCATTTAAAAAGGTCCCTTAGTCAGTTTCAGTAGGCTCCACAATCATGGGCAAGACTGCTGACTTGACAGATGTCCAGAAGGCAGTCATTGACACACTCCTCAAGGAGGGTGAGCCACAAAAGGTCATTGCTAAAGAAGCAGCTGTTCACAGAGTGCTGTATCCGAGCATATTAATGGACGTGGAAGGAAAAAGTGTGGTAGAAAAAGGTGCACAAGCAACTGGGATAACCGCAGCCTTGAAAGGATTGCTAAGAAAAGGCCATTCAAAAATTTGGGGGAGATTCACAAGGAGTGGACTGCTGCTGGAGTCATTGCTTCAAGAGCCACCACACACAGACGTATCCAGGACATGGGCTACAAGTGTCGCATTGCTTGTGTCAAGCCCCTCATGACCAATAGACAACGCCAGAAGCGTCTTACCTGGGCCAAAGAGAAAAAGACCTGGACTGATGCTCAGTGGCCCAAGGTGTTGTTTTCAGATGAAAAGTACATTTTGCATTTCATTTGGAAATCAAGGTCCCAGAGTCTGGAGGAAGAGTGGAGAGGCCACAATCCAAGCTGCTGGAGGTCTAGTGTGAAGTAGTGTTGAGCCACCCCCGTAGTGTTCGGGTTCGGTTCGGTTCGTCGAACACCGGGATGTTCGAGGAACTGTTCGTCGAACTGTTCGTCGAACACCTTAGAACACCGTCGAACACCGTTAAAACCAATGGCAGGCAAACAAAAACACATAGAAACACATAGAAAACACCTGCAAAGGTGTCCAAAAGCTGACAAACTGCTCAGAAGACACTCTCTTTAAAAAAGCCGGCCGGCAAATTCAGCAGCGGCATACACCGGTACCCGACAATTTAGACAAGAAGGAATAGAGCATCACACATAGATTAGATAGATAGAAACATGTCAGTCACACATATAAGAAGCACAGTGACAGTGTTGGTTACTGCACTTGTCATTTAGTGTAAAGGATTTATTAAAAAAAATATTAGTGTTTTCATGCACCGTCTCTTTAAAAAAGCCGGCCGGCAATTCAGCATCTGTACCCGACAATTTAGAACAGAAAGAATAGAGCTTCACACATAGATTAGATAGATAGAAACATGTCAGTCACATATATAATAAGTACAGTGATAGTGTTGCTTACTGTACTTGTCATTTAGTGTAAAGGATTTATTTAAAAAAATAATAGTGTTTTCATGCACTGTCTCTTTAAAAAAGCCGGCCGGCAATTCAGCAGCGGTACCCGACAATTTAGAACAGAAAGATAGAGCATCACACATAGATTAGATAGATAGAAACATGTCAGTCACATATATATGAAGTACAGTGATAGTGTTGGTTACTGTACTTGTCATTTAGTATTAAAATAAAGGATTTATTATTAAAAAAAATTGGCGTGGGGTTCCCCTTAATTTTAGGCTCTAGCGGAGGTTAAGCAGACGGCTGGGGCAGATGTTTGAAGCCTGGGAAGGGGGTAATACCCACGGAGCTTCCCAGGCTACTAATATCAGCCCCCAGCTGAATACATAGCCTTTACTAGCTATTAAAATGGGGGACCCCCCCAAAAAAATGACGTGGGGTCCCCCCTAATTTAATAGCTAGCAAAGGCTAGGCAGACAGCTGGGGGCTGATATTAATAGCCCAGGAAGGGAGCCATGAATATTGGCCCCCTCCCAGGCTAGAAACACCAGCCGTCAGCCGCCCCAGAAATGGCGCATTCATAGGATGCGCCAATTCTGGCACTTAGCCTCGCTCTTCCACGCTGCCCTGGTGCGGTGGCAGGGGGTAATAGGGTTGGGGTTGATGTCAGCTTATAATGCCAGCTGACATCAAGCCCAGGTTAGTAATGGAGAGGCGTCTATAAGACACCCCCATTACTAACCCCATAGTCAAAGTTAAAAAAAACACAAACACCCAGAATAAAGTCCTTTAATTGAAATAAAGACACAATCCTTTATTGTTCTAAATTAAACCATACTTACCATCACGCCCATTCCAGCTGAAGCCAACGATCTCCTGCAATAAAAGAAAAATAATAAAGCAACCTCATCCTTACCTTTCCATGGTTCCCACGACAGCTTCAGCTCTGCTACATCGAGATGACAGGCTGGACCGCAGCAGAACGCTGCCATCCAGCCTGTCATCCCGCAGACACTGAGAAGCGCGGGCTTGCTTGCCCTGCTCAGCGTCTCTCTGTGACGACATCCAGATGAGCCGAGTTCATGTCCAATGAACTCGGCTCACCTCATGCACGTCACTGACAGCGTGGGAAAATTCTCACGCTGAAGCGCTGATTGCAGGAGAATTTTCCCACGCTGTCAGTGACGTGCAGGAGGTGAGCTGAGTTCATTGGACATGAGCTCACCTTATGCACGTCACTGACAGCGTGGGAGAATTCTCCTGCACTCACCGCTTCAGCGTGAGAATTTTCCCACGCTGTCAGTGACGTGCATGAGGTGAGCCGAGTTCATTGGACATGAACTCGGCTCATCTGGATGTCGTCACAGAGAGACGCTGAGCAGCGCAAGCAAGCCTGCGTTTCTCAGTGTCTGCGGGATGAGAGGCTGGATGGCAGCGTTCTGCTGCGGTCCAGCCTGTCATCTCGATGTAGCAGAGCTGAAGCTGTCGTGGGAACCATGGAAAGGTAAGGATGAGGTTGCTTTATTATTTTTCTTTTATTGCAGGAGATCGTTGGCTTCAGCTGGAATGGGCGTGACGGTAAGTATGGTTTAATTTAGAACAATAAAGGATTGTGTCTTTATTTCAATTAAAGGACTTTATTCTGGGTGTTTGTGTTTTTTTTAACTTTGACTATGGGGTTAGTAATGGGGGTGTCTTATAGACGCCTCTCCATTACTAACCTGGGCTTGATGTCAGCTGGCATTATAAGCTGACATCAACCCCAACCCTATTACCCCCTGCCACCGCACCAGGGCAGCGTGGAAGAGCGAGGCTAAGTGCCAGAATTGGCGCATCCTATGAATGCGCCATTTCTGGGGCGGCTGACGGCTGGTGTTTCTAGCCTGGGAGGGGGCCAATATTCATGGCTCCCTTCCTGGGCTATTAATATCAGCCCCCAGCTGTCTGCCTAGCCTTTGCTAGCTATTAAATTAGGGGGGACCCCACGTCATTTTTTTTGGGGTGTCCCCCATTTTAATAGCTAGTAAAGGCTATGTATTCAGCTGGGGGCTGATATTAGTAGCCTGGGAAGCTCCGTGGGTATTACCCCCTTCCCAGGCTTCAAACATCTGCCTCAGCCGTCTGCTTAACCTCCGCTAGAGCCTAAAATTAAGGGGAACCCCACGCCAATTTTTTTAATAATAAATCCTTTATTTTAATACTAAATGACAAGTACAGTAACCAACACTATCACTGTACTTCATATATATGTGACTGACATGTTTCTATCTATCTAATCTATGTGTGAAGCTCTATTCTGTCTGTTATAAATTGTCGGGTACCGCTGCTGAATTGCCGGCCGGCTTTTTTAAAGAGACGGTGCATGAAAACACTATTATTTTTTTTGATAAATCCTTTACGCTAAATGACAAGTACAGTAACCAACACTATCACTGTACTTCATATATATGTGACTGACATGTTTCTATCTATCTAATCTATGTGTGAAGCTCTATTCTTTCGGTTCTAAATTGTCGGGTACAGGTGTATGCCGCTGCTGAATTGCCGGCTTTTCATGTTTCACTGTTGGCACTGTTCCCATCGATTTGGGCAATCACTGTAATGCCACAACCACCATGGCTGTGGCATTACAGTGAGTGGCAGACAATCCCTGCATGATTGGTGCTCTAAATAGCGCCAGACATGCAGGACACGCTTTTGGTGCACGAACAGTTATCGAACATAACCTCGAACAGCCGAATTTTTTGCAAATCGTTCGGGTTCCTCGAACAACTCGAACACCGCCCAAAACAGCTCGAATTTGAGATTGGCGAACAGTTCTAGTCGAACACCGCTCATCTCTAGTGTGAAGTCTCCACAATTAGTGATGGTTTGGGGGGCCATGTCATCTGCTGGTGGAGGTCCACTGTGTTTTATCAAGACCAAAGTCAGCGCAGCCGTCTACCAGGACATTTTACAGCACTTCATGCTTCCCTCTGCAGACAAGCTTTTGGAGATGGAAATGTCATTCTCCAGCAGGACTTGGCCCGTGTCCACACTGCCAAAAGTACCAATACCTGGTTTACACACAACAGTATCACTGTGCTTGATTGGCAGCAAACTCGCCTGACCTTAACCCCATAGAGAATCTATTATAGAGAATCTATGGGGTATTGTCAAGAGGAAGATGAGACCCCAGACCCCACAATACAGATGAGCTGAAGGCTGCTATCAAAGCCACCTGGGCTTCCATAACACCTCAGCAGTGCCACAGGCTGATCCCTCCATGCCACATTGCCGCATTGATGCAGTAATTGATGCACAAGGAGCCCGAACAAGTATTGAGGGCATTTACTAAACATACATTTCAGTAGGCCAACTTTTCGGATTTTAAAAACATTTTTCAAGCTGTTGTTATGAAGTATTCTAATTTACTGAGATAATGACGTTTGTGTTTTCATTGGCTGTAAGCCATAATCATCTACATTAACAGAAATAAACACTTAAAATAGATCCCTCTGTGTGTAATGACTCTATATAATAGATCCCTCTGTGTGTAATGACTCTATATAATAGATCTCTCTGTGTGTAATGACTCTATATAATAGATCCCTCTGTGTGTAATGACTTTATATAATAGATCCCTCTGTGTGTAATGACTCTATATAATAGATCCCTCTGTGTGTAATGACTCTATATAATAGATCCCTCTGTGTGTAATGACTCTATATAATAGATCCCTCTGTGTAATGACTCTATATAATAGATCACTCTGTGTGTAATGACTATATATAATAGATCCCTCTGTGTGTAATGACTCTATATAATAGATCCCTCTGTGTGTAATTACTCTATATAATAGATCCCTCTGTGTAATGACTCTATATAATAGATCACTCTGTGTGTAATGACTCTATATAATAGATCACTCTGTGTGTAATGACTCTATATAATAGATCACTCTGTGTGTAATGACTCTATATAATAGATCACTCTGTGTGTAATGACTCTATATAATAGATCCCTCTGTGTGTAATGACTCTATATAATAGATCCCTCTGTGTAATGACTCTATATAATAGATCACTCTGTGTGTAATGACTCTATATAATAGATCCCTCTGTGTGTAATGACTCTATATAATAGATCCCTCTGTGTGTAATTACTCTATATAATAGATCCCTCTGTGTAATGACTCTATATAATAGATCACTCTGTGTGTAATGACTCTATATAATATAGGAGTTTCACTTTTTGCATTGAAGAAATGAAATAAACTAACTTTTGATGATATTCTTATTTTGTGAGAAGCACCTGTATATAGTATGAAGCCCCACTGCCCCATATGTGTATGTATAATTTGATGCACATGACTCGCCCCCTGGGCCGTGGGGTACACGGAACCGGGCCTTCTAGTGTACGGTGCTGATGGGGGTAGTAGTGGCAACCCGATCCCGTGGCTCAGGGTGGTCAGACCAAATGGTGGCAGTCTATTTATCAGTGTTTTCAATGTCCGACTACGCCACCCGTGGATTGCGGTCAGAGATAACCGCCGCTGCGAGGCAGACTGCTGAGGCTGGTGTTGGTGTGCAGCACAGGTGTAGGATAACTCCCCACGGGAAGAGTGTAGCCTCAGGGCAGTGTAGGTGGATGTTGGGGGTGATAGTGCAGGCCGCAATAGTAAGAGTTCAGAGTCCGCTTCAAACAGTTCAGGGTCTTTATTGTAGATATTATTAATGACCCAACAGTACCGGTTAGGAATGGGCCTGGGTGTCTGAGAGCATTCGTGCGAGCCCCACTGGTCAGGGTGAGTGTGTAGGCCTACCGTTCTCTCTATGCTCTTTCTGACTATCCCCCTTTTCGTGGTGTAATAGCCCACGTCCCTGAGCTGGCCGTGTACTTCTCGCCTGTATGGCATGCGACTAGGGCCTTGGGTACCTGTTGCTTGCTCCTCGCTGTACTGGTCCCTCTGTGTGGCGGAGCCTCCAGGATTCTTAGGCCAAGGGACCTGAAATCCCTCGCACTTTGGTTCTCTGCTGCTGGGCTTGTAACCCTGACAGCCCCGGACCCCAATGCCCGGTAGATTGGTTCTCTGCCAGGACCGGCTCTCGTCGCCTCTGACCCTGGCTTGCAGTTTCTCCTCTGCCTCACGGACTCCTCAGCTACAGCTGAACTGTCCCTCCTTCTCTGGGACTAGTCTCACTCCTGAGCTAGGTCTTCCAGTTCTCTCTAACCCTGCCCCCAGTTCCAGCTTTTATAGGGGCAGCCAGCTCCCCCTGCTGGCCTGGGACAGGAGGTGCTGTATGCTAATTGTCCCTAACCAGGGGACCTCCCTCCTGCTCTCAGACACAGATTATTGTTTGTGGCATCCAGGCCTGGGGTGACACATTCTCCCCTAGTAAAATTTAGTACTTCGGACTAAACAGGAAACACAAATACAGGGTATAAATGACAACATAACATATATACAAGTATATTTTGTCCTTGAGGTCACGGCGCTTCCGTGACCGGGTGTCCATGTCACCCAACAAGTTGAAGTTTTCCACGGTGTGGGGACCTGTTTCCATAAACCCCAAGTTCCTGGCCTTGGGCGTGGCGACAAGGCTGAGCTCTCTACTTTGGGCCACAAGGAGGCCACACCGGACAGATTTTTCTTCCGTGGCCATCTTCGAAAGAGGGCACCAAGTGCAACTATCTACAAGACAGTTCCGGTTATTCAGCGTCCATAACCTGTTAGTCCATGAACTAGAAAGACTGGAAAAACATAATTAGCAACCAGGCAACAAACATAAAACATTTACAATATACAGCATTTAGATCTTCCAGCGAGCTGGTATTTGTCCCCTAGTGCTCCGGGTTGACCTGCGTAACCCACTGTTTGGTGGTGGTCTAACCTGACTTTCCCCACTAGCATTCAGGGTACAGCTACTAGCTGGGTTTACAGGCAGTGCAGGCAGCTATCTGCGGGTCCTTTGGCTTACCGCAGGTATGGCAGGCTCACTGTCAGCAGAGGGTTGACTCTCCTGGGCTGCTGGCATGGGTTCTTCTGCCTCTAGGGCTGCTTGGTCTTCTAATTCCTCCTGCTCTCCTGTAGGTTCCTGCTGGGTTGGTTGAAGGAAGTGTAGGACGGGTACCACTATTGCATCATTTATCCGAGTCCAGGACCGGGGGAACTCTCCAAGACCTGTGCTGATCTTTTCTTTCTTGTCTTCTGCGGGTTCAAGGTCATCTTGATCTTCTCCTGCACTCTGTAGTTGCTTGGGGCACCTTTTTAGGTGGTCTCTGGAGACGGTGCTAGTGGTTTCTCCTCCATCCTTGGTAATTACACATACCTTCGGGTTGTTGTGGTTGGACTGCAGTACTGTGTATGGGTTGCTCTCCCACTGGTCATCTAGCTTGTGAAGCCTTCTCTTCCGCTTCAGGACCTGCTCACCAGGTTCCAGGGGACCAGCAGGGGCGTGTTGGTTGAAGAGCCTCTCTTGCTTTTCTCTCGCTTGAGCCAGACTCCTCTCCACACTCTCCTGTACCTTCTTGTACTGTAGCCGCCGTTCCGTATCCCTTGTCCGCGTCTGGGGAGGTGTCCTCGGGGGTCAGGACTCCCATCTCCAGGTCTATCGGCAGCTTACCTGGTCTTGCCCTCATCAGGTAAGCCGGGGTGCAATTTGTAGCATTCACCGGGATATGGTTGTATAAGTCTATCAGGTCTGGCAGCTTCTCCGGCCTGCGTTCTTCCAGGGGCAACGTTTTGAGGAGATCAATGACGATATTATTCATTTTCTCACATCGCCCGTTGGTTTGTGGGTTGTAAGACGTTGTCCGAATCTTCTTACAGCCGTAGAGGTTGCAGAACTCCTGGAAGATTTCAGCCTCAAACCCTGGACCTTGATCTGTCAAGACCTGTTCCGGATACCCGTGTGGACGGCAGAAGTGTTGTTGGAAGGCTCTGGCCGCTGTTTGGGCTGTCAAGTCTTCAACAGGAACCACCACCAGGAACCGGGAATAGTGGTCCAATATTGTCAGGGCATAGACGTAGCCCGACCGGCTTGGAGCCAGTTTCACATGGTCCAGAGCTACCAGCTCAAGAGGCTGCCTGGTGATGATGGGCATCAAGGGCGTCTTCTGGCTGGTACCGTCCTTCCTTCTGAGGTTACATAGGCCGCAGTCCCTGCACCACTTCTCTATGGCCCCTCTCATTCCGACCCAGTAGAACCGCTCTCTCAGTAGGAACTCCAGTTTCTTCCACCTGAAGTGTCCTGCTCTGTCATGGTAGGCCTCCAGGACCATTGCTGCATCTCGTCTCGGGACCACTACCTGCCAGGTCAGCTCGTGCGTCCGGTGGTTGACAAGCCTTCTGCACAGCTTACCTTCGTAGAGGAATAGCCTGCTTTTCTCCTTCTCCTTCTCCTTTCTCCTTCAAAGTACTACATCTGGGCAATAAAAATGAAAAAAGCATATACAGAATGGGAGGAATAGAGCTAAGCAACAGTACATGTGAAAAAGACTTAGGTATACTAATAGATCATAGACTGAACATGAGTCAACAGTGTGATGCAGCAGCAAAAAAGGCAAATACAATTCTGGGATGTATTAACAGAAGTATACAGTCTAGATCACGTGAAGTCATTATCGGTCTTTACTCCTCTTTGGTCAGACCTCATCTGGAATACTGTGTACAGTTTTGGGCACCACATTTTAAAAAAGACATAGACAAACTGGAGCAAGTTCAGAGAAGAGCGACCAGAATGGTGACTGGTCTGCAAACCATGTCCTATGAGGAACGGCTGCAGGATTTGGGAATGTTTAGCTTGCAAAAAAGAAGACTGAGAGGAGACTTAATAGCTGTCTACAAATATGTCAAGGGCTGTCACATTGTAGAAGGATCATCTTTATTCTCATTTGCACAAGGAAAGACTAGAACCAATGGGATGAAACTAAATGGGAGGAGACACAGATTAGATATTAGAAAAACTTTTTGACAGTTAGGGTGATTAATGAGTCGAACAGGCTGCCATGAGAGGTGGTGAGTTCCCCTTCAATGGACGTCTTCAAACAGAGGCTGGACAGACATCTGTCTGAGATGATCTAGTGAATCCTGCTTTGAGCAGGGGGTTGGACCAGATGACCCAGGAGGTCCCTTCCAACTCTACCATTCTATGATTCTATGATTCCATAACTGTTTGGCTTCCTCTGGAGCGTCCGAGCCAGGGCTAGCGTCTGCCTGGGTCAACAGGTCTTTCACCAGGCGAATTGCAGGGTCACTATCTTGCGTTTCAGCCCAGCCGTGGTGAGGTAAGGGATTGAACATGACAGTGGTCAAGTCTTTGTGTCTTACACGGTGGGAGTACTGAGTGGCCCCGTACCGGTGGAATGCAGGGAGCTCTATTTCCACCAACTCGTCTGAATCTTCTCCCTCATCAGGAAAGTGGGGCATTTTCGATAGGGCATCTGCATTGGCATTGGCTCGGCCTGCCCGGTACTTGATGGTGAAGTCATAGTTTGCTAGCCGGACCATCCACCGCTGCTCTAGGGCACCAAGTCTCGCATTGTCCAGATGTGTCTACGGATTGTTGTCCGTGTACACAGTGAACTTCACAGAGGCCAGGTAATGCTTGAAACGTTCTGTTACGGCCCACACCACTGCCAAGGACTCCAGCTTAAAGGAGCTGTAATTCTCCGGGTTTCTCTCGGTGGGCCTCAGCTTCCGGCTGGCGTACGCGATCACCCTTTCTCTGCCCTGTTGGTTCTGTGACAGTACGGCTCCCAGCCCCACATTACTGGCGTCTGTGTGGAGGATAAAAGGCTGGCCATAATCAGGGTAGGCCAGGATCTCATCCCCCGTGAGGGCCATCTTCAGCTGGCGGAAGGACTCCTCTTCCGGCTTGTCTCACTTGAAGGGTGGCTTTTGGCTTCTGGTCTTAGATTGTCCTATAAGGAGGTCCTGCATAGGGGCTGCCATCTTGGTGAACCTGGGGATGAACCTTCGGTAGTAGCCTACCAACCCGAGGAACTGCCTCACTTCTTTTATGTTAGAGGGGCTTGGCCAGTTCTTTATTGCCGTGATTTTGTCAGGGTCGGGGGCTACTCCTTCTGCACTCACCACGTGTCCCAGGTACTGTACCTTCGGCTTTAACAGATGGCACTTGGAGGGTTTCACCTTCATGCCAAAGCCTGCCAGGGCCTCGAACACCTCGGCCAGGTGCTTTAGATGGTCCTCGTAAGTCTTCGAATAGACAATCACGTCGTCCAGGTAAAGTAGGACCGTCTCAAAGTTTCGGTGCCCTAGACAGCATTCCATCAGCCTCTGGAAGGTCCCGGGTGCGTTGCAGAGCCCGAACGGCATATAGTTGAATTCACTTAATCCCATCGGGGTGGTGAAGGCGGTCTTCTCCTTATCAGCCTCTGCCACAGGAACCTGCCAGTACCCACTAGTAAGGGCCAAAGTAGAGAAGAAATTAGCTGATTTTAGTGCGACCAAAGACTCCTCTATTCTAGGCAACGGGTATGCGTCTTTATGGGTGATACGATTGACTTCTTTATAGTCCACGCACATTCTCATAGTACAGTCTTTCTTTTTTACCAGAACCAAGGGGGCTGCCCAGGGGCTACAACTGTCTCTAATGACCCCGGCTTCCTTCATTTCTCTCAGCATGCCCTTTGCGTTCTGATAGTGTGCGGGGTGGTACAGGTCTGTATCTTTCTTTTATTGGTGGGTGGCTCCCCGTGGGGATGTGGTGTTCTACCCCTTTCACTCTGCCGAAGTCTAGCGGGTGCTTACTAAAGATTCTCTCGTACTCTTGAACCACCCGGTAGACTCCTTATTTTTGGTGCAAGGGAGTGGAGTCAGCACCCACGTGGAGTTTCTGGCACCAGTCCTCCTTGGGTTTCTGGGAACCATTACCCTCTGCCTGGGGAGATGGAGGCAAGGGTTCCATGGCCCTGACAGCATTGTGTTAAACAGTATACAATTTGGCTAGTGTAGCGTACCGGGGCAAGTGTACTTCCCTTTCCCCAATGTTTAAGATCCGGACGGGCAGCCTTCCATGGCGGACATCGACCACCCCCCGGGCTGTCAAAATGGTGGGCCTGCGGTCTGAGTACACGGGTTCTACCATGGCTTGGTAGTCTCTCCCTCTTAACCCGATTGCAGTCCGACACCAGATCATTTCACTTTTGGGGGGCATGGCAATGGGGAACGGGTCGCTCATCCTCACGCTACCGATCTCACCACCAGACAGTTCTACCTGTTGCCATCTCATCAGGGCTCTTATCTCCTTCTGGAGGACCCTCTGTTGGCTGGAGCTCGCATTCATCGCCACCTGCTGCAAAATAACAATTGCTTCTGAAAGACAATTTTCAATCACATTAGTACCCAAGGTTATTTTAGGGTGACTTTCTCGACGGTCAATGTCCACAATGATCACTCCCTGTGCCGGCAGTTCAAGTTTACCAATCTTAATGGTCATCTCTCTGAACCCCACCTGTGGCACGGGTTGACCATTGCTGGCGATGATGCTCAAGTCATCGTCTGGATAACGAGTTATATCAGTGTCACTCCAGTACTGCTTGAAAAGTACATAGGGGATGGTAGTCACTTGGGACCCGGTGTCCAGCAGTGCACTCATGGGGATACCGTCCAGCACTACGGGTAAAACCGGGCGTCCCCCTACGTACTTATCACGCCAATTAGATGGGCCTGATGACCTTATGCCTGGGGGTTGGCCCTTTGCCCCAGGTCGGACCCATTTAAAGTACAGTACCTGGCTACGTGTCCCGGCTGGCTGCAACGGCGGCAAATCGGCTGTCCATCCTCAGTGTAATGATCGGTGGGCCTCCCTCTGAATGACGGGATCCTCCTCCGTCGACGCCACGGGACATCCTCCGGACTGGAAGCCAGCTTGATTGGTCCTGACGGGTCCATCTGTAACGACTATACGGTCCTGGTCAATGCAGCAACACTCTTTGTTAGTTCTTGGACCTGATGGTGCAGGTTTGCAGGCGGGGATCGATTTAGGGCCTGCGCATCAGCCCCCACAAGGTCTGCAGGATAGGGCGCCGCCCCCTGGTGGTAAGGGATGGCAGGGCGCCGGGAAGCTACAGCGCCACCCGGTGCAGGTTCTCGGAGCACCCGGATGGCCCTATCTTTGAACTGTGCAAAAGTCAAATCGGGGTTCTGTAGGGCCATGAGGCGCAGCTGGGTTCTGTGGGCGCTGGACAGCAGACCTTCTATGAACTGGTCAGTCAGTAGTTTATCTGTATCCTGCACGCTGCCAGGGTCAGCTTCCTTAATTGCCCCCAAGGCTTCCTGTAAATTTAGGGCATAATCTCGGATGCTATCTTGAGCTCGCTGCTTACATCCATAGAACCGCATTTTGATTTCTGCTGAGGTACGGGTATCAAAGGTGTCCCGTAGACGGGTCAGAACCCCCCTTACAGTCCTTTTCTCCTCAGCTGTCCAAGACTTTACCTCCCGCTGGGCCGCACCAGTTAACTGCCCTATCAGTATGCTTACTTTCTGTTCTTCTGTCAGGGGATAAACTTTGAACAGTCTATACAGCCTTTCTTTAAAGTCGCCCAAGGTATGCGACTCGCCGGCATACTGGGGCAGCCAGGCCGCTCCGGGGATATAGGCAGGGGTGGATTAAGAGTGGCAAGGGCCCCGGGCAGTTTAGAAGGCGCGGGCCCCCTCCACACACCTGATTTATCACGTGACATGTCACATGATCCCCTGTGATAGATCATGTGATAGTTCACGGGAAATTTATTTGGCATAATATTAATTGTGCTGCCTCATCTGAGAGCAGCACAATATTGGGGCAGATACCCTGATTCCAGCGATGTGTCACTTTTTCAGCTGCTTGTTGTCATTTTGAGAAAATCACCGTTTTATCTGCTGCAGATCTAGCAGCTCTCTGAATGCTGCGCTCTGTATAGCCCCGCCCACACCACTGATTGGCAGCTTTCTGCCCATGCTCAGTGTACACAGAAATCTACTGATCAGTGATGGGGGTGGGGTCCTACAGAACTTACTAGTCATCTAGTGATAATTACCTTCTGACAAATCAATGATTTTATCAAAACAACACTAAGCAGCCCAGTAAGTGACACATTACTGGAATCAGTGCCTCTAACCCTACATTATGCTGCTCTCAGATTAGGTGGCAAAAACCTGATGACAGATTCCCTTTAAAGGAGCTGTAAAGACAAAAAAGTTTGTATTAAAAAAAATACAAGCCATTTGTTAAATTAACTTTTTTTCATTGTTAATTCACATTAGACTGTATCTTCAACACTTTTGTCAGCAGGTCTTATTACAGACTCTGAATAGGGCAGCTCTCTCCCTCTCCCTCAGGAGAAAGTCACAGCATGGTTAAAAAACGGGATCTTTTATGATTTTCTCATAATAAATAAAAAAGGACATGCAAGTCCTCCAAACTATTTTCCGTTTCTCTATAGGGGAGGTCCTAAATCTTTCTTGTTCTTTAGTTGATCACATGTCAAAAATGCAAAGCATTTACTATGAACTCGCCTAAAAAAATATACACTTGGAGAGTAATGTCATCATCTGCATGTAAATATTCCTTGACTCTAAGGGCTCGCTCACACTGTCGTATAACACGGCCGAATGCTATGTGATGTTTTATCGGATAGGACTCGGCCCTATGTTATACTATGGGACAGTGCGATTATTGGCATGAGAAAATAATCTCATTCGATATTCGGACCATGTGCACCCATACAAGTCTATGGGTGCACATAAAACATTGGACTGCACTCGGATGTCATCCAAGTGCAGTCCGATGAACACTCACAGAGACTATGGAGAAGATGGATAAATTAAGTTATCCATCTTCTCCATATTTGTGCTGCGAGCGAATCGGATCACACTCAGTTGAAGCTCTGACAGAGTTTGAGCCCAGTGTCATTAGCATAATTGGCCCTATTCTCTTGCATGAGAGAATATATGGCTTAGTGAGTGGACCCTAAAACTGAATAGTAGTGACGGACAGGCACCTCACAAGCGGGATCCATGTAGCTCTCAGATGTCATGTAGGTAGGGCTTCATTCCATGGGGTAGGGCTTAATTTCAAGGTATATAAAAAAAATGGACTTCAAATAAAAATTAAATGAACACAAAAAGCACTAATTGAATTATTTTTTTCGTATTTATGTTTGCAGCCCCTTTAAAAACCCTTTGAGGACCAAGGCACATATATGTCCCATAGTTTTAAACTGGAAAAAAAATTGATTGAATAAAATTTAAGGTCCTCGAAGGTTTAAGTAGGTCATAAATTCATATGAATACTTGCTCATACAATTGCACATGCCAAAAGATGAAGAAGAACAGAATCAAAAATATGACATTAAGTGGAGCACTTACAGGTATTCAAGGTGAAAGAGACCAGCAAAGGCATCGTCTCGAATGACAGTAAATGAGTTAGAATTCAGCAAGCTGAAAATGAAGACAGCAGGTTAGAAGCGAACCAGACTTTATGGTGCTCAGAATTAGTCAAGCAGAATTTATTGACTGCTCTTGCAAAGCACTGAGACTGCCGCTGTGTATAGATGGCGCCGTGCGGCCTCCCGCTGTGTATAGATGGCGCCGTGCGGCCTCCCGCTGTGTATAGATGGCATCGTATAGATGGCTACGTGCGGCCTCCTGCTGAGTATACGTGTATAGATGGCTACGTGCGGCCTCCTGCTGAGTATAGATGCCGCACGGCACTCCCCCCAGAGACAGCAGGAGGCCGCACAGCGCCATCTATACTCAGCGGGAGACCGCACGTAGCCATCTATACACAGCAGGAGGCCGCACGGCGGCATCTATATTCAGCGGGGGGCCGCACGTAGCCATCTATACACAGCGGGAGGGTGCACGGAGCCCCCCCAGAGACATCAGGAGGCCGCACGGCGCCAACTATACTCAGCAGGAGGCCGCATGCAGTCATACACACACACAAACATATACAGACACGCATAAATACATTTGAAACACAAAAATACATACAAACAGACATCACACAATGACATCTGCCCACACACACACACACACACAAACAGACAGACATCACACACACACACACACCTGCCCACGCACACACACACCTGCCCACACACCTGCCCACATACACATCTGTGTGTGTGTATGTATAGTGTGTGTGTATAATGTGTGTGTATGTATAGTGTGTGTGTATGTATAGTGTGTGTGTGTATAATGTGTGTGTATGTATAGTGTGTGTGTATGTATAGCGTGTGTGTATGTATAGTGTGTGTATGTATAGTGTGTGTGTGTGTGTGTGTATAATTTGTGTGTGTGTATTTTTTTTTTAAGTTAAAAACAAGTAAAATGCTTGTGGCATCAATATCAAGACTCCAGATATAAGGGCCTATTCACACTGAATTTTGCAATGCATTCATCTCCTCTTTCCAGGCTTCTATCTAAATCCCTGAAAAATGGCATTCAGATGTGCCTTGACATAGCCATTGATTTGAACAAAGGCAAACCGAGGCTAAAGTCTGAATCTTTAGGCTCCATTTTCTCTGCTTTCAGATGTCTCATTTCAGACAGCACAATCCTGAATTTCAGGGATTCAGTTGTAAGCCTTGTGTAAAGACCTGAATGCAGAGCTGAATGTAGTGTGAATAGGTCCTTACATCCTACACCACCTCAGGGGATTGTTGTTATGGAGTATTGCCCCTGGGTGGCCGCAGTTATGACCACCACCAGGGCTCGCGGTCACCCACCCTAACTTTGGTATTCTGGGGAGCTGGTATAATGAATATCTGAAAAGAGCCCTAGAGAAGCAAGAACATTGGACAACCAAGAGGTGGTGGCCTCAAGTCAGGTGTAGTGTTCAACAGGGCAAGACTTTCTAACCTGCCCACACACACACACACACACACACACACACACACACATATACACACACACACACCTGCCCACACAGACACACATACACACCTGCCCACACAGACACACACACACACCTGCCCACACACATACACACCTGCCCACACACACACACACACACACACCTGCCCACACACATACACACCTGCCCACACACACACACCTGCCCACACACACGCACACCTGCCCACACACAAACACACCTGCCCACACACACACACACACACCTGCCCACACACATACACATCTGCCCACTCACACACACACACCTGCCCACACACACACACACCTGCCCACACACACACACACCTGCCCCCACACACACACACCTGCACACACACACACCTGCCCACACACACATCTGCCCACACAGACACCTGCCCACAAACACACACACACACCCATATACGCACACCTGCCCAAACACACACCTGCCCCCCCCCACACACACACCTGCCCACACACACACCCACACCTGCCCACACAGACACCTGCCCACACAGACACCTGCCCACACACACACACACA
Source organism: Phyllobates terribilis (assembly GCF_046119375.1). NCBI lineage: Eukaryota > Metazoa > Chordata > Amphibia > Anura > Dendrobatidae > Phyllobates > Phyllobates terribilis. Next base: position 183,840 of record NW_027363990.1, on the reverse strand, counting down.
CACATATACACACACACACACATATACACACACACACCTGCCCACACAGACACACACACATATACACACACACACATATACACACACACACACACCTGCCCACACAGACACCTGCCCTCACAGACACCTGCCCACAAACACACACACACCTGCCCACACACACACACACACTCACCATCCCCCGGCTCAATTCATCCTGCCTGCTCTCTCTCTTTTCCGGTGTAGCACTGCAGGCCGGGGCGCACTGCGTGACGTCACAGCTAGGAGACACAGCCGCGCACAGGGCCATGTCTCCTAGCAGTGACGCGGCCGGGCCAGCACAGGGAAGTTAACTGCTGCAGTGCTGGCCCGGCCGATGAAGAAGTAGCGGCGGCCGCTGCTGGGGGAGCGGTCCGGGCCCCCCCCTCCCGCCACTGCTACCGCTATGTGCCGCGGCGGCCCGCACATATAATGAGGGCAATCCGGCATTAGACACCCCGCCTGGAGCCGCGGGCCCCCTGCAGGCTCGGGGCCCTGGGCGGTCGCCCGGATTGCCCTCATTATAATCCGCCTATGGATATAGGGCATGGAAAACGGCATCACAGCTGCAGCGGCTACGCTGGTGGTAGAGGGTCCCTCCGCGTTCGACATCTTCCTCCCCCCTAGTTAACCGTGGCCTACCTTCTGGCGATCCTCTTCTTTAGGCCGCGGCTCCGCTCGCGATGCTCTGGGCGAGGACCTTGCGTTGCTCGGTGATGACGTCGGCATCCGCTGGATCTCGCGTTGCTCGGTGATGACGTCGGCATCCGCTGGATCTCCTTCCAGGACCTTGAGCAGCGTCTCAGTGTAGGGCGGGGCTTCAGGTCTCGCGCGTTTTTGGACGTCCACGCCCCTCTTCTTCCCGCGCGGCCTCACGAAGATGGCGCCCGATGGCGGGAAACGGCTCCGATTGGCGGGAAATGGCCCCGAATGGCGGGAAACTTCACTCAGATATGTATAGAGTCTTTTCCAGGCAGGCAATACCCGTTTGTGGCGGGTTGGTCACAATTCTGCCAACTACGCCAAAGCTGACTCGCCCACTGGGCCGTGGGGTACCCGGAACCGGGCCTTCTAGTGTACGGTGCTGATGGGGGTAGTAGTGGCAACCCGATCCCGTGGCTCAGGGTGGTCAGACCAAATGGTGGCAGTCTATTTATCAGTGTTTTGAATGTCCGACTACGCCACCCGTAGATTGCGGTTGGAGATAACCGCCGCTGCAAGGCAGACCACTGAGGCTGGTGTTGGTGTGCAGCACAGGGGTAGGATAACTCCCCACGGGGAGAGTGTAGCCTCAGGGCAGTGTAGGTGGATGTTGGGGGTGATAGTGCAGGCCGCAATAGTAAGAGTTCAGAGTCCGCTTCAAACAGTTCAGGGTCTTTATTGTAGATATTATTAATGACCCAACAATACCGGTTAGGAATGAGCCTGGGTGTCTGAGAGCATTCGGGCGAGCCCCACTGGTCAGGGTGAGTGTGTAGGCCTACCGTTCTCTCTATGCTCTTTCTGACTATCCCCCTTTTCGTGGTGTAATAGTCCACGTCCCTGAGCTGGCCGTGTACTTCTCTCCTGTATGGCTTGCGACTCAGGCCTTGGGTACCTGTTGCTTGCTCCTCGATGTACTGGTCCCTCTGTGTGGCGGAGCCTCCAGGATTCTTAGGCCAAGGGACCTGAAATCCCTCGCAGGTTGGTTCTCTGCTGCTGGGCTTGTAACCCTGACAGCCTCGGACCCCAATGTCCGGTATATTGGTTCTCTGCCAGGACCGGCTCTCGTCGCCTCTGTCCCTGGCTTGCAGTTTCTCCTCTGCCTCACGGACTCCTCAGCTACAGCTGAACTGTCCCTCCTTCTCTGGGACTAGTCTCACTCCTGAGCTAGGTCGTCCAGTTTTCTCTAACCCTGCCCCTAGTTCCAGCTTTTATAGGGGCAGCCAGCTCCCCCTGCTGGCCTGGGACAGGAGGTGCTGTATGCTAATTGTCCCTAACCAGGGGACCTCCCTCCTGCTTTCAGAAACAGATTATTGTTTGTGGCATCCAGGCCTGGGGTGACACACACACACTGCTCTATATTTAGTATGATGCCCCCACTCCTCCATATATATAGCATGATGGTCCCACTGCTCCATATACAGGTGCATCTCACTAAATTAGAATATCATCAAAAAGTTAATTTATTTCAGTTCTTCAATACAAAAAGCTGTCTTTCAGCTCATCTGCATTGTTGGGTCTGGTGTCTCTCATCTTCCTCTTGACAATACCCCATAGATTCTCTATAATAGATTCTCTATGGGGTTAAGGTCAGGCGAGTTTGCTGCCAATCAAGCACAGTGATACTGTTGTGTGTAAACCAGGTATTAGTACTTTTGGCCGTGTGGACAGGGGCCAAGTCCTGCTGGAGAATGACATTTCCATCTCCAAAAAGCTTGTCGGCAGAGGGAAGCATGAAGTGCTGTAAAATGTCCTGGTAGCCGGCTGTGCTGACTTTGGTCTTGATAAAACACAGTGGACCTACACCAGCAGATGACATGGCCCCCCAAACCATCACTGATTGTGGAGCCTTCACACTAGACCTCAAGCAGCTTGGATTGTGGACTCTCCACTCTTCCTCCAGACTCTGGGACCTTGATTTCCAAATGAAAATTGGAACTCTAGGACCTTGTGGAGTGTGTCAATGACTGCCTTCTGGACATCTGTCAAGTCAGCAGTCTTCCTCATGATTGTGGAGCATACTGAAACAGTATTGAAGAACTGGAATAAATTAACTTTTTGAAGATATTCTAATTTAGTGAGATGCACCTGTATATACTATGATGGTCCCACTGCCCCACATACATATAGTATAATGTCCCCACTACTCCATATGTAGTATGATGGATCCACTACTCCAGATATATAGTAGGATGGCTCCACTGCCCGATCATTTAAAAAAATAAAGTTTATTCTCACTTAATTCTGATTCCCTACATCATGGCCTCTGTCTCCTCTTCCATGGCGGGACTGCAGAGCAGAACGATGCAATGATGTCATCGAGCCACCTGCGTGAGTATGCTGACATCTCGTTAACCGCAGGCCTATGGCGATCTGTGGCATATGAAAGAGATAGTGATAGGGCAGGGAGCTTGTGTCTCACTGCTTTATCATGTGACGCCTCAGCATAAGAGACATTAGGGCTATATTAGCTACGTCACAGAAGACACTGGAGCTGGAGTATATAGAATAGGAGACACTGGGGCTGGCGTATATTCATCACGGGATACATTGGGGCTAGAGCATATACATCACAGAAGAAACTGGATTATATAGAATAGGAGACACTGGAGCTGGAGTATATAGAATAGGAGACACTGGGGCTGGCGTATATTCATCACAGGATACATTGGGGCTAGAGCATATACATCACAGAAGAAGCTGGAGTATATAGAATAGGAGACACTGGGACTGGAGTATATAGAATAGGAGACACTGGGGCTGGCGTATATTCATCACAGGATACATTGGGGCTAGAGCATATACATCACAGAAGAAGCTGGAGTATATAGAATAGGAGACACTGGGGCTGGAGTATATAGAATAGGAGACACTGGGGCTGGCGCATATACAGTTCTGCTCAAAAGTTTACATACCCCGGCAGAATTTTTGCTTTCTTGGCCTTGTTTCAGAGAAAATGAATGATAACAAAAACACTTTTTCTCCACTCATGGTTATTGGTTGGGTGAAGCCATTTACTGTCACATTTCTGTGTTTTCTCTTTTTAAATCTTAATGACAACTAGTGATGAGCGAGCATGCTCGCTACTGCTTGGTGCTTGCCCGAGTATCTCACTGCTCGAGATGCTCTGCGCTCACCGAGTATTTCCGGGTTGATCGGGCTGGAAGTCGGGTCCACTCCCTGCATGTTTGGCGCTCTTTACAGAGCCAATGAACATGCAGGGATTGCCTGCCATGCACTGTAATGCCATAGCCATGTTGGTTGTGGGCATTACAGTGATTGGCTGGCCGCACAGCGTCATCAGGTCTATATCTGACCTGGCGCCCCCATGCTCGTCACAGTCACTCTGGATCAGACAGTGTAGGGAGAGCTGCTGCTGCGTTAGGGAGAGATTTGATCGTGCATTAGGTAGTGTAGTGAGAAAAACCGCACATTACACATATCCATCTCAACAAACAGTCCTTCTGAGGACTAATCCATCTGCAGAGATATCAGGCAGGCAGTGTATATAGGCCGGCAGGCAGTGTATATAGCAGACTGCAGTGCATATAGCACAAGAGGCTCCATTCCAATTCTGCCTTCTGCTGCTGTTAGATATTTCTATACAAAGGCCCAGGTATCAGGGGCGAGGAATACTTTTCTTTGGATCTTAATCCTCATTATTTGCTTATAAAGCAATCCAGAGAACACCGTTTTTCTGCGCCATTTGCTTGTTGGCACTGCAGAATACAGCCAGGTCCTTTTCATATTAGAGCGCTAGAAATCCAGCTATTTAAAACTGTGTTTTCTCCGTCACACGGAGCACATATACGTTGTCAGAAAATACTGCCATTTCTGGCCTCCATTTTTTCAGTGTGTCAGTGAAGCAATTCACAGCAGTTTGCTGTTCACACTACTTACCTACAGGCCAGGTATTTAAAACTCTGTTTTCTCCATCACACCGATCACATATAACTTTGCTTCAAACTCAGTCATTTGTAGTGAGCGTGGAAGATACTATCCTCCATTTAAAATGGGAAAGGCATGTGGCAAGGGACGGGGAACTGGACGTGATGGTAATGGTGCATGCAGAGGCCGAGGACAAGGCCGTGGGCAAGCCGAAATTGTGCCACAACAAACACCCACATCTTCTCGCCTGACCTTCCTGTCCCAATTTCTAGGGGACCGCAGCACACCACTATTGAACCCAGATCAGTGTCAAAAGGTTGTTGGTTGGATAGCGGATAATGCTTCCAGTCACTTAGCCACCACCACCACCACCCTGTCTTCCACACGGTCAAGTCTCAGTAGCCATGAGTCTGGACCTCATATTCCTCACCCTGATCCTCCTTCCTCCCACCATGCCGAGTACCCAGAGACAACTGATCCCACACTTGGACAATCTGAAGAGCTGTTCACTTTTCCATTTATAGATTCGGGCCTCTCGCCCGGTCCACTTGAAGCGGGGCAAGAGGAGATCACGTGTAGCGATGCCCAATTATTTGAGCAGCCACGGTCACACGAAGGCGGCGGTGGGAAACTGTGACAAGAGGTGGACGATGATGAGACACAATTGGCAGAAAGTCAGGAATAATACCAGGGTGCAGAAGTGGGAGACAAGGTGGTGGATGATATAGTAACTGACCCAACCTGGCAGGAGGACATGCAGAGCAAGGACAGCAGCACACAGGGGGAGGGAGGCAGAGCACCCCAACAGGCAGGAAGAAGCAGTGTGGTGGCCGCAGACAGAAGGCAGGCTACCGTTTCCCGTAACACCAACACGAAGGAAGTTGCCACTACAACTGTTAGGTCTTCCCGAGTCTGGTTGTTTTTTAAAGACTCTGCCGATAACTCCAAAAAGGCCATTTGCATCACAAGCCAAACCAGCATCAGCAGGGGTGGCAAAACGACCAGCCTGACCACCACCAGCATGATCAGGCACATGGCAGCAAAGCACTCGACTTTGTGGGCCGAACACCAGGGTCCAGGAACAGTGTCTACAGGTGGCACCATTGCTTCTTCTGCTGTTGTGCATGCAAGTCAATCCCCTGTCCATAGTGCATGCAAAGATGCCTCCTGCCCTGCACCTGTCATTGCACACTCTCAAGTAGCAGCATCAGGAAGCACGTCCATGTCCTTGTCCCAGCGCAGCGTTCAGTTGTTCATACTCCAGTCCTTGGAATGCAAGCGCAAATATGCAGCCAACGTCCCACAGGCCACACTACTAAATTCTCACAAATGTTGCCTTTTAGGCTTCTGGAGACAGAAGCATTCCGCAACCTGATGGCGGCGGCCGTCCCTCGGTACTCTGTCCCCAGCCGCCACTATTTCTCCCAGTGTGCCGTCCCCACATTACACAAGCACGTGTCCCAAAACATTAGCCGTGCCCTCAACAACGCAGTTACCGGTAAAGTCCACCTAACCACGGACACGTGGACAAGTGCTTGTGGGCAGGGATGGTACATCTCGCTGATGGCACACTGGGTTAACATAGTGGAAGCCGGGACCCAGTCAGACCTTGGGACGGAACACGTCCTCCCGACGCCAAGGATTGCAGGCCCTAGGTCAATCAGGGTTGCCCCCACGGTCTACAGCTCCTGAACCTCATGCTCCTCAGCCTCCTCCTCCTCCTCAGCCTCCATCTCCGAAATGACCACATCAGTCACAAGCTGGAAGCACTGCAGCACTGCCTCGGCCAAGCGGCAACAGGCAGTGCTGAAGCTAATATGTTTAGGTGAAAAAACACACAATGCTGAAGAGTTATGGACAGCTCTGAAAGAGCAGGCAGATCTGTGGCTCAAACCGCTGAACCTACAGCCAGGCATGGTCGTGTGTGACAATGGCCGGAACCTGGTGGCGGCTCTGAGGCGAGGCGAGCTCACTCACGTACCATGCCTGGCCCATGTGCTTAACCTCGTGGTTCAGCGGTTACTCAAATCCTACCCGGAGCTACCGGATCTGCTTGTTAAAGTATGCCGCCTGTGTGCCCATTTTATAAAGTCAGCTACAGCTTCCGCCGCCCTTGCAGTGTTTCAGCAGCGTTTGTAGCTTCTGGCTCACAGACTGGTGTGTGATGTTCCCACACGTTGGAACTCTACATTGCAGATGTTGGGAAGGATTTGTGAGCAGAAGAGGGCAGTTGTTGAGTACCAGCATCAAAAAGGCTATCGGTATTCAGTTCAGACTCCACACATAAGACCTCAGTAGTGGACGTGGATGTCAGACATATGTACCATCCTCCAAAACTTTGAGGACTCCACCAAGATGGTGAGCGGCGATGACGCCATAATTAGCCTCACCATCCCGCTTCTCTGTCTTCTGAAACGCTCTCTGTTCACAATCAAAGATGATGCATTGCAGGCGGAGCACGATAAGATGGAGCAATTAACCATACAGGGTGATTACACACAGCCAAGCCTCATCTCATCCCAACGTGGATTGGGTGACAATGAGGAAGAGGAGGAGGAGGAAGGACAGGAACTAGTTTCATGCACTATAGACGGTGCTATCTGCACAGCTGTCATACAGTCTGTTCAGCGTGGATGGCCAGAGGACAGAGAGGAAGAGGAGGAGAGCATGGTCAGTCATCCTCTTGGTGAGGACACGGAAGTCTTGCCTGTTAGTAGTCTGGCACGCATGGCTGAGTTTATGTTATGCTGCCTTTCCCATGACCCTCGCATTCTCAAAATTTTAGGTCATTACTGGTTCTGGTTGGTGACACTTCTAGACCCACTCTACAAGGAGAACTTTATATCTCTTATTCCTGAGGCGGACAGGTGTACAAAAATGAGGCAGTACCAGAAGGCCCTTGTTGCGGAACTATTAAAAAAATTCCCATCTGAAAACGCTGGAGGCAGAGGGCACACTTCGTTCGACAACCAAGGCCCCCACTCTGTCACTTCTTCTCTCTGACTGAATACTGTTCTAAGATGGTGCCCACCTTTTATACCTCCCTCTAGAACATGAGCCCAGGTGACCAGCAAACAATGGGCTCCTATCTACGCTCAGGAACCAACCCCTATCTGCTCCTACATCACTGGGTATTCCTACCCCCTCCCCACTCCAGCCAGGGACATGGTCTGTCGTGCCTGCATTTCTGTCTAATGGGAGCACCGTTGAGCTGTCCCTCGGAAATGGGGTGAGTGTGCTGTATGCAGCTAACTGAACCCTGGTCCAAACTCCATCCTTACCCGGGAGTGGAATATCACACCTCTGGCAGAGGTGCAATACCCCTGTAGCGGCCGAGCCCTTGGGGCGCTACTTTTTTATGATGCCTGTAAAAAAAAATGTTTATACAGTATGTTCATGTATACCGCCCAGGAGTAAATGTTTGTCAGCCCATACACTTAGTGCATGGCATTACAAGTATAGGAGGCCCGCTCCTTTCTAATGGTAAAAAATTTTTATGATGCGCTCCTCCACGTCTCTTCCAAGGGCCATTGAAGTGCCTCCAAATTTTTGGCAGCCCTTGCAGTCACTGCATAGTCCAACACTATGGGAGACTCCCTCCTTTCTAATGGGAATTTGTCATTACTGTGGCCTGGTCTATGTGTCTTTTAATTCTTAGTGGGTTTTTTCCTAAACTTGGTCAGCCGTTGGACTCACTGCATACCCTATAACTGTATAGCAGACCCTCTCCTTTCTAATGGGAACATGTCATATCTTGTTACTATGGCCCTGCTCTGTGTGTCTTTAAATTCTTAGTGGGGATTTTACTAAAATCTGTCAGCCGTTGGACTCACTGCATACCCTATAACAGTATAGCCGACCCTATCATTTCTAATGGGAATTTGTCGTTACTGTGGCCCTGCTCTATGTGTCTTTAAATTCTTAGTGGGTTTTTTCCTAAAATTGGTCAGCCGTTGGACTCACTGCATACCCTATAACTGTATAGCAGACCCTGTCCTTTCTAATGGGAGCATGTCGTACCTTGTTACTGTGGCCCTGCTCTGTGTGTCTTTAAATTCTTATTGGGGTTTTTCATTAAAATTTGTCAGCCGTTGGATTCACTGCATACCCTATAACTGTATAGCAGACCCTCTACTTTCTAATGGGAACATGTCATACCTTGTTACTGTGGCCCTGCTCTGTGTGTCCTTAAATTCTTAGTGGGGTTTTTCCTAAAATTTGTCAGCCGTTGGATTCACTGCATACCCTATAACTGTATAGCAGACCCTCTCCTTTCTAACGGGAACATGTCGTACCTTGTTACTGTGGCCATGCTCTTTGTGTCTTTAAATTGTTAGTGTTTTTTTTAAAAAATTTTTGCGACCCTTGCAGTCACAGCATGGGCATTACCACTATAGAAGACCCGCTCCTTTATAATGGGAACATTTTTTTTACTGAGACCCTCCTCTATGTCTCTTCAAAGGGGTATTAGGTTGCGTCCAAATTTTTGACAACCCTTGCAGTCACTGGATGCGCAATAACAGTATAGGAGACCCACTTGTTAATAATGGGAACAACAAAGCATAGCCCTCTGATGGCTCTCTAACAATAGCTAGGGCCGACTGCTGGCCTTTTAAGAATAGTAAGGGCCGTCTGATGTCCCTATAAAAATAGGCTTTATGACTTTCAGAGTCCCTCCATCATAAATAAAACAGGATGTGTCTCATGACACCACATTGCCAGATGAGGTTGTAAAATGTTAAAATGACATTTCCCGGTGAATGCATTTGTCATAAAAAATAACATAAAAAACATAACAATAGGATCTTTCTTTAGTATAAAAAACAGCATCACCAATTTAACCTCAATGTAATCACATTGTTCAGCTCATGCACCTCCTCCTCCATCTCCGAAATGACCACATCAGTCACAAGCTGACAGCACTGCAGCACTGCCTTGGCCAAACAGCAACAGGTTGTGCTGAAGATAACATGCTTAATGCTTAATTGACAAACCGCCCAGCGCTGCATAGTTGTTGAAAGCTGTAACACAGCAGCTTGATCTGTGGCTCTCACCGCTGAACATACAGCCAGGCATGGTCGTGTGTTACAATGGGCGGAACCTGGTGACGGAGAAATGACAACCGGGGTAGATACGGTTTCCCTCTATGCCAGTCCTTTCACAGAGCTAAAGAATATGGCTGTGGTGAAATACAACTCCCACTGAGAAGCTGTTTCAGATTGAAAAACATTGTGCCCACCAGAGGATTTGTTTCTGAGGGCTAACCTTTCTCACCCGCTCAAGAGCCCCATAGCAGCTGCAAAGTTAGCGCTATCATGAACTCTCCTGAGGTAGAAGCCAAGGCACACCAGAGAATTCTCTGGTGGGACTTTCCAACCCAGCCGAGAAGCAGTCCCGGCTAAGAAAAGTGTGTGGGAAGATTCCAGGACACTCTATTTTTACTGAGGAGGAAACACATGCAAACATGGGGAGAACATACAAATTTCTTGCAGATGTTGTCCTTGCTGGGATTTGAACCCAGGATCCCAGTGCTGCAAGACTTCAGTGCTAACCACTGATCCAATGTGCTGCCGTTCACCCTCTAATATCTAACAGGCTGGAGAAACTTGAACCTACTGCCACTCTATCATCAGCTCCTTTGTGAGAAAATGTATTTGGGCAGCCACTCAGTCTACCAAATAAAATTCCAGAGAAGGAAATTGAGGATGGCTTCGCTACTGGTACTGGGGGCAGTGCTAATACCATGGTGTTGTACCATAGTTTGCTGGAAATATTCCAGGCTGGTAGGAGGCAAGAAAATTCCCACAGAAAAGTACCAGCAGTAATGTTCAGGCCACATTTCAAGTGCAAGCAGCTTTAGAGGACTTCCTGGGAGAAATGACACGCAGGGTAGATACGGTTTCCCTCTATGCCAGTCCTTTCACTGAGCTAAATACAACTCTTATCAAAAAAAGTTGTGGACTGGCTCCGTACCGTCCCTGGCCACATTCACCTGTCCACGTGTTTGTGGTTAGGCAGTCCTTCTTAGTAAGTGCACTGGGTAGGGCATGGGTAATGTTGTGGGACCCGTGCTTGTGGAAGGCGAAGGCGACACCGGGAAAAATGCTGGCGGCTGGGGACCGAGTATGGACACCCGGCCGCCGCCTGCATGAGGTTGTGAAAAGCTTCCACCTCCACAAGCTTAAAAGGCCATATTTGAAGTGCAAAGAGCTGCCCAGAAATCTGTCAGTTTAGTGTTGCAGCCTGTGGGTGGGTGGGTGGCTGGCTGCATACTTGCAATTGCATTCCAAGTAACAGAAAACTAAGCAGATGATGGCCTCTATCATCATCATGGCCTCACCTCGGCACTATGAACTCTCCTGAAGGAGAAGCCAGGGCCCACCGGAGGAGTCTCCGGTTCTCTGGTGGGCCCGTCCAACCCTGCCGAAAAGCAGCCCTGGCTAAGAAAAGTGTGGGGGAAGGTTCCTGGACACTCTATGGCTACTTTTTTAATGCGGATCGGCCATGCTTATGCATGTTATTTCTCAAAACGCATTACGGATCAGGCCATTTTACAACTCTGTATTCAAGAAATTAAATGCGCAAAGAAAGATGTGTGTGTGTCAAAGCACCATTGACAAGTGCGAGTTGATGTTGGATGGGCTGCCATTGCTTCTGCAACAAGCTCAATTACAGGATTTTCTGGGAGAAATGACACGCAGGGTAGATACGGTTTCCCTCTATGCCAGTCCTTTCACCGAGCTAAATACAACTCTTAGCAAAAAAAGTTGTGGACTGGCTCCGTACCGTCCCTGGCCACATTCACCTGTCCACGTGTTTGTGGTTAGGCGGTCCTTCCCAGTAAGTGCACTGGGGAGGGCACGGGTTATGTTATGGGACCCGTGCTTGCGGAGGCGATACCGGGAAATATAGTGGCGGCTGGGGACCGAGTATGGACACCCGGCCGTCGCCGGCTTGAGGTTATGAAAAGCTTCCGCCTCCACGAGCCTAAAAGGCCACATTTCAAGTGCAAGCAGCTGTCAAAAATTTGGCAGTATAGTATTGCAGCCTGTGGTTGTGTGGCTGCCGGCATTCTTGTGCTTGCATTCCAAGGAATGGGTTAGGGACAACTGAACACTGCAGTGGGACCAGGACATGGACGGTGATTGTTGCAAGTCTGCAACGACAGGTGCATGGCGGGAGGCATCTTCGCATGTGCCAAGGATCACTTATGATGGGCACACATTTAGGCAGTGACCTGGGAGTCAGAGATGTTTCCAGAGGTCTTCCCCTTGCTGTTCCCATGTCTTTTCAGCACTGTATGCATGTGTCTGATGATGTGTCACACACCACATGGCCAGATAAGGTTGTAAAATGTTAAAATGACATTTCCTGGTGAATGCATTTGTCTTGGTTGAAAGCAATGCAAAAGTGCAAAAATGTGTGAAAAATGCTACGTGTGTAGGAGTATTTTTGTTTTTGTTTATTTATTTTGCCTTATATACAAGTCATCACCCTGGAAAGGATGTTCCTTACGCCGTAAAAGTGGCGTAATACTCTGACAACATTGTTGACAGCAGGGATCTGGGAGTCAGAGATGCTTCCAGGGGTCTTCCCCATGCTGTTCCCATGTCATTTGAGCACAGTTCCCATCGATTTGGGCAATTTTTAGGCCCTCTGCAGACCGCCGTGGGGAGCCACCTGAAAAATGCCCAAGTTTCCCCTAGACTTATATTGGGCTCATTGCTCGGGTTGAGCACCCGAGTATTTCAATTTGTTCGACCCGAGCAACGAGTACTCGAGCATTTTAGTGCTCGCTCATCACTAATGACAACCAAAAACATCCAAATAATCCTGACCAAAAAGTTCACATACCCTGGTGATTTTGGCCTGATAACATGCACAGAATTTGACACAAATGGGTTTGAATGGCTACTAAAGGTAACATCCTCACCTATGACCTGTTTGCTTGTAATCAGTGTGTGTGCATAAAGCTGAGTGAGTTTCTGGGATCCAGCCACTGACGTTTCTGGATTTTGAGATGGGGAAAGCAAAAGAATTATCAACGGATCTACGGGAAAAGGTAGTTGAACTGTATAACACAGGAAAGGGAGGCAAAAAGAGTATAACACAGGAAAGGGATACAAAAAGATATCCCAGGAATTGATAATGCCACTCTGCAGTGTTCAAACTGTGATTAATAGAGATGAGCGTTGTTCTACTCGAACTGTTCGCCAATCTCAAATTCGAGCTGTTTTGGGCGGTGTTCGAGCCGTTCGGCGAACACGAACAATTTGAGAAAAATTCGGCTGTTCGAGGTTATGTTCGATAACTGTTCGTGCACCAAAGTCATAACTGGATTTTTTCTCAGTAATGATGAAAATTAATGTTAATACGCAGTTTGAGTGTACAGCGGGGTGGGGGGAGGGGCAGGGGATGGATCTCTGCAGGAACAATGAAGATCTCCATTTTTTTTTCTCTTTCCCGCATTTGCAGTGGGGAGGTGCAATCTGTCAGCCTATCAGCAGCGCACACACGGAACGAAGTGCTTTTTTTCACACAAGCAAGGGCATGTGTCATTGGCAGTGTATGTCACATGTCCTTGCCCTATAAGACCAAGCCATTTTCCCCGTCGCCACCATTTTCTCACTGCTGCAGCTGCGTGTTAGACGGCACCGCTGTTGCTGTGTGCGCTATACCTTGTTAATTTCAAGCCAATTTTCGCACAAATATACAGATAGCTTGGGAGTAGGGAATAGTTGTGATTGCAGTCCTTTTAAGGACTAGGTTACAGCATTTCCTACGACTTTTATCAGGGAGGTCTGTGCTCTTAAATAGATAGGTTGTGGGAGTAAAGACTAATTGTAATTGGAGTCCTTTTCAGGACTAGGTTACATGAGTTCCTATCAGTTTTTGCCAGGCAAGTCTGTGCCAGTGCTGTGCAAGTTTTTTTCACAGCATTTGGCTGAATCTAGCAAAGCTAATCCTTTTTGGCCTATTGCAGAGTGTGTTAGTCAGTGGAGTAGCCTATCTGTGTTGCAAGATATAACACCTGTGTATAGAATACCAATTTTTTTACTGCACCTAGTGAAGTAAAATCTTTTGGGCATAGCATCATTCTATTAGTCCATCTATACTGACCTCCATCAGGTTGCAAACTGAATATAATTTTTTTCTTCATTTAGCGCTGAAAAAATATTTGGGCTTCTAGCAGTGTGTGGGACTTGTTCTATTAGTCCTTCTATACTGACCTCCAGCAGGTTGCAAATTGAATATAATTTTTTTCTGCATCTAGCTCTGAAAAAATAGTTGGGCTTCTAGCGGTGTGTGGGACTTGGTCTATTAGTCCATCTATACTGACCTCCATCAGGTTGCAAATTAAAAATAATTTTTTTCTGCATCTAGCTCTGAAAAAATATTTGGGCTTCTAGCAGTGTGTGGGACTTGGTCTATTAGTCCATCTATACTGACCTCCATCAGGTTGCAAATTAAAAATAATTTTTTTCTGCATCTAGCTCTGAAAAAATATTTGGCCTTCTAGTTGTGTGTGGGACTTGTTCTACTAGTCCATCTATACTGACCTCCATCAGGTTGCAAATTAAAAATAATTTTTTTCTGCATCTAGCTCTGAAAAAATATTTGGGCTTCTAGCAGTGTGTGGGACTTGGTCTATTAGTCCATCTATACTGACCTCCATCAGGTTGCAAATTAAAAATAATTTTTTTCTGCATCTAGCTCTGAAAAAATATTTGGGCTTCTAGCGGTGTGTGGGACTTGGTCTATTAGTCCATCTATACTGACCTCCATCAGGTTGCAAATTAAAAATAATTTTTTTCTGCATCTAGCTCTGAAAAAATATTTGGGCTTCTAGCAGTGTGTGGGACTTGGTCTATTAGTCCATCTATACTGACCTCCATCAGGTTGCAAATTAAAAATAATTTTTTTCTGCATCTAGCTCTGAAAAAATATTTGGGCTTCTAGCGGTGTGTGGGACTTGGTCTATTAGTCCATCTATACTGACCTCCATCAGGTTGCAAATTAAAAATAATTTTTTTCTGCATCTAGCTCTGAAAAAATATTTGGGCTTCTAGCAGTGTGTGGGACTTGGTCTATTAGTCCATCTATACTGACCTCCATCAGGTTGCAAATTAAAAATAATTTTTTTCTTCATTTAGCTCTGAAAAAATATTTGGGCTTCTAGCAGTGTGTGGGACTTGTTCTATTAGTCCTTCTATACTGACCTCCAGCAGGTTGCAAATTGAATATAATTTTTTTCTGCATCTAGCTCTGAAAAAATAGTTGGGCTTCTAGCGGTGTGTGGGACTTGGTCTATTAGTCCATCTATACTGACCTCCATCAGGTTGCAAATTAAAAATAATTTTTTTCTGCATCTAGCTCTGAAAAAATATTTGGGCTTCTAGCAGTGTGTGGGACTTGGTCTATTAGTCCATCTATACTGACCTCCATCAGGTTGCAAATTAAAAATAATTTTTATCTGCATCTACAGTACCTCTGAAAAAATATTTGGGCTTCTAGCTGTGTGTGGGACTATTTGTATTAGTCCATCTATACTGACCTCCATCAGGTTGCAAACTGAATATATTTTTTTCTGCATCTACCTCTGAAAAAATATTTGGCCTTCTAGTAGTGTGTCGGACTTTCTCTATTAGTCCATCTATACTGACCTCCATCAGGTTGCAAATTAAAACTAATTTTTATCTGCATCTACAGTACCTCTGAAAAAATATTTGGGCTTCTAGCTGTGTGTGGGACTATTTGTATTAGTCCATCTATACTGACCTCCATCAGGTTGCAAATTCAAAATAATTTTTTTCTGCATCTAACCCAGCCAATAGTTTTGGCCTAATACCACAGTTTGGCCACTCAGCTCTGCTCGGTTACCATCCATTGTTTTTTTGTGCAAACAACTCCAGAGTTGTGAATTAGTTAACCACCAAAATGAGTGGAAAAAGGCCTGCTGCTGGTGGAAAGGGGAATAGGCGTGTTGGGAAGGGGAAAAAAGGTTGTGTCCGTGGGGTAGGTGTTAAAACAACAGTAACATCTGCAGAAGAAAGACCATCTTCCAGCCAAACTAAAATGTCTACTTCTTTTAGCGGACAATGTGATAAGATCCCTTTCTTACGGCCACGCCAATCGCTACAAATTCCAGATGAGGCACAAAAACAGCAGGTGCTTCAACGGATATCAAGTGCTCCTTTAAGTGGGCTCTCCTCCACATCAACTTCAACATCACAAATACTCCAGTCCTCAAAGGTGTCACCCAAATCGCACTTGCTTCCTCACAGCTCCCAAATCTCCAGCTGCCCGTCTGAGTATGAGGTAGAACAGATGGTTGAGTCTGCAGAGCTGTTTACTCATACTATAGCCTGGGAATCAGAGGTCGACTCCAGCGCTTCTGTGAATCCAGACGAGGAAATGATCTGCACTGATGCCCAGAATCTTTATGAGTCGGATCCAGGACCAGACGCAGAAGGTTCTGACCATAATGTAGACCCTCATTCCCAAACTGTAACTCCTGTTGGTGGAGACAATGAGGAAGACGATGATAAGACTCAAATACCTGATTGGAGCGACAACTTTAGTTTTTTGTCAGGGCAGGAACAGGTTGGCTCTGAGGACGACGGGTGTGATAACGCACAGGGTGATGATGATGAGGTCGGAGATCCCACTTACTGTCAACCCACAGTCAGCCAAGAGATGAGGTCAGCAGAGGAGGTGGAGGAAGATGCTAGTGACGACGAGGTCAGGTTGCGCCTTCCTGGACAGAGACGTAGTACTGGAAGCACGTCAACAACTGCATCCTCAAACACAACTCTGCCTCTCACCACAAGTTGTGGTGGCTCTTCAGGTCGCATGGGTGCTAAGCCTTGCATAGCCTGGGCATTTTTTCAGATCGATAAAGATGACCCAACTCGTGTTATCTGTAACATTTGTCAGCAAAAGCTAAGTAGAGGCCAAAAAATACGTAGTTTGAGTACTTCATGCATGAACCGGCACATGGACATGAAGCATAAGTTGCAGTGGGAAGCTCAGTGTGCTACAATGCGGCCTAGCCGGCCGGGCCAATCACCGTCTGCCATATCTTGTGCATCCGCGGCCTCTTCATCCTCTGTGACTGGGGGGACAGCAGTCACACCTGTTTTGGGGCGCAGACCTGCCACCTCTTTACCCGCAACAGCCAGCGTGATTGGCAGGTCATCATTTTCTTTGGAGGTGGTAACACCAGCTGGTGTTGAGCGCTGTCCGACATCGATAGCACCACCTTTGGATCAAGGCAACCTAACATGTCCGCCTGCATCTTCCTCACAGACCGGCAGTTTGCCGGGGACACCCTTATCAACCCCGTCTAAGCACAATAGCCAGCCCTCGGTCCCTTAGATGTGGACAAGTAAAAGACCATTTCCTCCTAGCCATGAGAAAGCTAAGAGGTTGAATTTCACCAGCTGCAAGCTCTTGGCTACAGAAATGCTGCCTTTCCGCCTGTTGGACACAGAGGATTTTCGAGACCTTATGTCCGTCGCAGTGCCCCAGTACCAGATGCCCAGTCGGCACTACTTCTCAAAGAAAGGTGTGCCTGCGCTCCACCAGCATGTCGCACACAACATCACCGCTTCTTTGAGAAACTCTGTGTGTGACAGGGTGCATTTCACCACAGACACTTGGACGAGTAGGCATGGACAGGGGCGTTACATGTCGCTGACTGGGCACTGGGTAACTATGGTGACAGCAGGACAAGGGGCTGCTGTCCAAGTCTTGCCGTCCCCACGAGTTGTGCATCAATCCTCTTTATGTCAAAGTTCCTCCACTGCTTCTGCCTCCTCAACCTCCTCTCGGTCTTCCACCTGCACCCAAAGCCTGTCTGGTCATGCCACAAGCTTTCTAACTGCGCAGAAGGGATCCTGCACACCTCCTTACTATGCTGGCAGTAGGGCTCAACGTCATCAGGCGGTTTTTACATTGAAATGTCTGGGAAATGTGAGTCACACAGCTGAGGAGTTGTGGTCAGCTCTGGAGAACCAATTTCATGAATGGTTGTCTCCACTGGACCTGAAACCAGGGAAGGCCGTGTGCGACAATGCTGCAAACCTGGGTGCGGCCCTTCGCCGGGGCAATGTCACACACGTGCCTTGTATGGCTCACGTGTTGAACCTGGTTGTCCAGCAATTTTTAGCCCACTATCCCAGACTAGATGGCCTTCTGCAGAGGGCACGGTTGCTGTGTGCTCACTTCCGCCGTTCGCATCCCGCAGCTCAGCGACTTACATCTCTACAGAAGTCGTTGGGCCTGCCACTTCACCGGCTAAAATGCGATGTGCCTACCCGGTGGAATTCAACTCTGCACATGTTGCAGCGACTGTGGCAGCACCGACAAGCCCTGGTGCAATACGTTCTGACGTATAGCCTGGGCCAACGAGATTCAGAGGTGGGGCAAATCACGCTGGAGGAGTGGTCTCAGATCAGGGACCTATGCACCCTTCTGCACAGTTTTGAAATGGCGACGAAGATGTTTAGTGCTGACGATGCCATTATCAGCATGACTATTCCGGTGATTTACATGCTGGAGCACATGTTAAACAGAATTCGGAGTCAGGTGGTGGCACAAGAGGAGGTGGAGGAAGTAGAGGAGGAGGAGTTGTATGCGGAAGGGCTAACATCTGCAAGGTCCAGACGGTCGGCAGCACCAAGGCGGCAGGCATGTGAGGGTGGGGGAGATGGTTTTACCAGGGCGCATGGTAGCAGCCAAACTAGTGAGGAAGGTGCAGGAGCCCAGGAAGAAGTGGAGGACGAACTGATGGAAGACTCATCAGATGAGGGAGACCTTGATCACATTTCTGTTGTGCGAGGTTGGGGGGAGAGGACAGAGGAAGGAAGCATGATTGTTACCTCGCCACCAACACAACAGGGACTTGGTGCTCCTGGATGCGCAACACACATGAGTGCCTTCTTGCTGCACTACCTGCAACATGACCCTCGAATTGTGAGAATTAGAAATAATCCTGACTACTGGGTTGCCACACTGTTAGATCCCCGGTACAAAAGTAAATTTGCAGAAATTATTCCTGCCATAGAAAGGGATGCACGCATGCAGGAGTATCAGCAGAGACTGTTGCAGAATCTTACATGTGCTTTTCCACAAAATACCAGTGGTGCACGTAGTGAATCTCACAGTTCCAACTTGCCAACCGTGGGACCGTCAAGTGTTCAGCACTCAAACCGTAACAGAACCACAGTATCTGCTGGTAACATCAATTTTGCGGAATCATTTCACCACTTTTTTAGCCCATCCTTTGCAAGGCCACAGGAGATAAGAAGTCTGACACATAGTCAACGCCTAGAGACGATGGTACAGGAGTATCTCCAAGTAAACATTGAAGCCACGACTGTGTCACTGGACCCTTGCTCTTTTTGGGCTTCCAATCTGGATAAATGGCCGGAGCTAGCCACTTACGCCTTGGAGATCTTGTCATGCCCCGCAGCCAGCGTTCTGTCTGAACGTGTGTTCAGCGCTGCTGGTGGTGTGCTGACAGATAAGCGCACGCGGCTCTCCACTGATAATGTAGACAGACTCACGTTCATAAAGATGAACAAATCATGGATCCGAAACGACTTTTCTACCCCTGTGTCATCCTGGGGAGAGTAAAAGCTTGATGATTGGTTAAAATCACCCTACCAACCGTTTTAAGCTTTCAAATTACTAATCATGTTTATCTGTATCTTGACTGGAAAATAATTTGGGCTTTGTAGCAGTGTGCAGCACTGATCCTATTAGGCCATCTATAATAAGCTTCACCAGATTTAAAATTAAAAATAATTTTTAGCTGCATCTAGCCCGGAAAATAATTTTGGGGCTCCGAGATGCGCAAGGCACATAAGTGCCTTCTTGCTGCACTACCTGCAGCATGACCCTCATATTGTCAGAATTCGAAGTAATCATGACTACTGGGTTGCCACACTCTTAGATCCCCCAAACTTTTCGATCAACCTTTTCATTTTAATAAAGACCAAAAAAATGGTCATTTTTGAAATTATAAGCATTAGCAGGTTGTTAGAAACTGAAATCAAACAGTTTTCAACTCAAAACTTTATTCTAGGTGATGTTACATTTTCACATAGGACCCCTTGTTCGAAAGGAGCTTCTGAACTCTCTCGTCCATTGAATTTGTCAGGTTTTGGATGGTTTCTGCTTCAATTGTTTTGCATGAGGACAGAATACCCTCCCAGAGCTGTTGCTTAGATGTGAACTGCCTCCCGCCATCATAGACACTCCTTTTAATGATGCTCCAAAGGTTCTGAATGGGGTAGAGGTCAGGGGAGCATGGGGGTCACACCATAAGTTTGTCCCCTTTTATGCCCATATCAGCCAGAGATGCAGATGTTTTATGTGCAGCATGAGATGGTGCATTATCATGCAGAAAAATGATCTTGCTGTGAAATACACGGTTCTTCTTCTTGAACCATGGCAGGAAGTGCTGTTTGAGAAAATCCACATACATTATGGAGTTCATCTTTAGCGCCTTCAGGGATCCTAAAGGGGCCGACAATCTCTCTCCCCATGATTCCAGCCCAAAACATTACTCCACCTCCTCCTTGTTGGCGCTGTAGCCGTGTTTGCGTGGGGTGTCCATCAACCAGCCATCCTCCACTCCATCCATCTGGACCATCGAGCGCTGCACGGCACTCATCCGTGAACAAAACAGTTTTGAAATCAGTCTTCATGTAATGTTTGGCCCACTGGAGCCGTTTCTGCTTGTGTGAAGTGGATAGAGGAGGTCGACAGGATGGCGTATGCACAGCTGCAAACCTCTGAAGGACCCTGCATCTTGTTGTTCGGGGGACGTTGGAGGCACAAGCAGCTTCAAAAACTTGTCTGCTGCTATGACAAGGCTTTTTTGCCGCTGCTCTTTCAACCTGACGTAATTGCCTGTAGGAAAGAGTCCTCAATTTGCCCTTATCAGCACGCACACGTGTGTACTGTGAATCAGCTACATACTTCTTGATTGCCAAGACACTTCATCCTGATCATCGCACAATGTTGATTGTAGTCATGCCTTGACCTAAACACTCCACAATTTGTTGCTTCTCAGCAGCCGACACATCCTTTTTCTTTCCCATTTTGGCAGAAAATGTAGGCTGCTGAATAATGTGAGAGAGCCTTCTTAAGTAGTCTTGCCTTTCATTGGACACACCTGCCAAACTAATTAGCACAGGTGTCTGCAATTGCTTACAGTGATATAAAGAGCCCTGACACACATCACCATCAATGAGTTTAACTGACAAACAAACAAATTCTTCCCTTATCACTCCTAAACACTTTTTGCATAATAATTTGGAACACAGTGTACATGTGCTTTTCCACAAAACACCAGTGGTTCACGTAGTGAATCTTACAGTTCTAACTTGCCAACCGTGGTCTGTATGGAGTTGTTCAATAAAGGGCCCAAAATTAAGATAACATAGATGGGAGAGGTCTCTATGAATAGGAATTCCTAAGTATTTGATACCCTGTGAGGGCCAGGCAAAGGGAAAGTTGGACTGGATGGAATCCTATATGGATTTGGGGAGGGAGACATCGAGGGCCTCAGACTTCGCTGCATTGATTTTAAAATTTGACCATGTAACAAAGTGATCTATTTCAGCCATAACAGCATGGATGGATATATGTGATTGAGTAATATATACTAGGACATCATCAGCAAATAGAGAGCACTTGTACTCGGTGCCTCCCACCTCAATCCACCTAATATTGGGGTTATGGCGAATTGATGAGAGCAGGTGCTCCGTCACTAGGATGTATAAGAGAGGGGACAGAGAACATCCCTGCCTTGTCCCATTGGTGATTGTGAAAGGTGATGAAAATGTTCTGACGCGCCCCCTGGGCCTTGGGACACCCGGAGCCGGACCCTTTTTGGTGGATGCTGGTGGTTGTAGTCTTCGTGGCGGCGATCCGGTTCCGTGGCTCAGGGCGGTCAAACCAATGGCGGAACTATTTATGTGGTTTTGATGTTTAAATGTCCGACTACGCCACCCGTGGATTGCGGTCAGAGTGAACCGCCGCTACAGGGCAGACCGCTAAGGCTGGTGTTGTGGGTGCAGCAGAGCGTAGCATAACTCCCCACGGGAGGAGTATAGCCTCAGGGCAGTGTATGCGGAGGATGGGGGTGATGGTGCAGGGCAGCAGCAGTAACGACACGGAGTCAGTGATGCAGTTCAGGGCCTTTACTCACAGTTCTTATTATCCAGACCACGTCTGCAGGTAACGGCTGCCCACGTCGTACTGTGCTCACCAGGTGAGGGGCTCAGACAACTCCCAGATAACTTTGGAGCACTTCACAGGACCCCCTTTGTGTGTCCTTTGTCTGGCCTTTCTTACCAACACTTCTGTCCGGCTGCCTCGGGCCTCCTCTTGGTAAACTTGGCGCCAGTTTCCCTGACCCTATGTGGTGCCTTCCTAGCGGGTGTAGCGAGGGGCTGCGCCACATAAAATGTCAGAGCCTCCGGTTTCTAGCTGAGGGTCGTTTCCTGCCTCCACTAGTTCGGGGACCGGTCTCCCCCTTTGGCCTGACCCCTCCACGCAGGTGGATTCGGGCGTGCGGTGGCGACTCGCCCGTCCGCACCCCTGGGATCCCTTCATTCCTCGTTCCTGGAGCCTTCTCCGCTCCTCTTCCTTCCTTCTCCCTCTTCCAGGCCTGGGCCTCTGTTACTAGGCCCGCCTCCGGAGCAGAGCTCATGCAGAGCCCCTGCTCCCTGCCACTTCTGCTCAGACTTCTCTGCACTGAACTAAGATGGTGCCCACCTTTTATACTCCCTTCTCAATGCACCCAGGAACTGCTTCCTCCCTGCTCCTGCACTACAGGGTTCCCCTTCCTCAGTGTTCCCTCCCCCCACTCCAGCCAGGGACAGGGACTGTCGTGCCCATCTCAGGGGCATATTGGTCGCCCTGCCCCACGGCAATGTGGTGTAATGCATGCAGGTGTCGGGTCCTGATCCACACTCCATCCTTACCTGAGAGTGAGATATCACACCTCTGGGTGAGGTGCAATACGTCTGTAGCAACCGAGCCCTCAGGGTGCTACAGTTCCATTTATCTTCAGCCTAGGTGACGTATTGCGATACAGGGCCGTGATTTTGGCTATAAAAGGGTCCCCTAGACCCCTACCCCAAGCTTTTTAAGAGAATCATATATGGCGTGCCAGGAGACTCTATGGAATGCTTTCTCAGCATCCAACGAGAGTATCTAATTACAAATTTTTAACTGCATCTAGCCCAGGAAATACTTTGTGCCTAGTAGCAGTGTCTGCTAGTGAGCGGATTATCCCGGCTGTTAAGCAAGCTGCACCACCTGTAGTTTAGACACTTAATTTTTTCAAAGGAAATGCTTCGGGACCATGGGATACTTAGTGAAGAGCATCAGGAGGCACCCCAAGGCATAGGGGCTGGGACTGGCAGTAGGATGCCTTGCGGTGGACAGCCGAGCTCGATCCTTATAAAAGCTTTTTAACTGCAGCAGCTTTAGTGGACGCTACTGGAGCTGGAATTACCGCGGCTGCTGGCATGAGACTTGCCCTCCAATAGATCCTTGTAAATGGATTTAAAGTGTATTCATTCAAATTAGAGAGACAATTTAAATTAAAAAGCTTAGAGCTGCCTCCACCACAGGGGGGCTCGCTCGACCCACCAGCGGACAGGCACCAGTATTGGGAGAGGGGGGCTGGCCGTCAGGGTTCACCGCGGCTCTGGCACAAACCCGGCGACACGGAGGTGGCACGGGCAGGAGCGGACTGGCCGTGTCGGCTTCTCACTTTTTGGATTTTAGAAGGGCATGACATGCCTATATCTGTATCTCCCCCTCCTTTTACTCCTCCACCTCTTTTATTTTCGCATGACTATATGTACTTGTCACTTTTCCATGTGTTAGTTATGTCTTCTGAGCAGTTTGTCAGCTTTTGGACACCTTTGAAGGTGTTTTCTATGTGTTTCTATGTGTTTCTATGTGTTTTTGTTTGCCTGCCATTGGTTTTAACGGTGTTCGAAGGTGTTCGACGAACAGTTCGACGAACAGTTCGGCGAACACACGGGTGTTCGACGAACCGAACCGAACTCGAACACTACGGGGGTGGCTCAACACTAGTGATTAACAAATGGAAAATCAGATGCTCTGTAAAAACCAAACCACAGTCAGGTAGACCAACAAAAATTTCAGCGCCACAACTGCCAAGAAAATTGTTCGGGATGCAAAGAAAAACCAACAAATAACATCAGCTGAGAACACACTTAGGGGTGTACTCACTTTTGTTGCCAGCGGTTTAGACATTAATGGCTGTGTGTTGAGTTATTTTGCAGGCACACCAAATTTACAGTTAAACAAGCTGTACAGTGACTACTGTACATTGTATCAAATTGTCGCATCTTAAGTGTTGTCCCATCAAAAATATATATATGTATTCCGGCCCATTTTTGGAGTTTTGTGTGAAATTATGTCCAATTTGCCTTTTTTTTCTCAGTTTTTTTGTGTTGTTCCAATAAACACAAAGGAAATAAACATGCGTGTAATAAAACATGTGTAATTTTCTGAAACAATTTCAAGGGTGCCAGCACTTTCCGCCATGACTGTATATGCAGGTAGAGTCCTTAACCCCTTTACAACCCAAAGTGGTTTGCACGTTAATGAGAAGGCCAATTTTTACAATTCTGACCACTGTCACTTTATGAGGTAATTACTCTGGAACGCTTCAACGGATCCCCCTGGTTCTGAGAATATTTTTTCATGACATATTGTACTTTATGATTGTGGTAAAATTTCTTCGATATCACTTGTGTTTATTTGTGAAAAAAACAGATATTTGGCGAAAATTTTGAAAATTTAGCAATTTTCAAAATTTGAATTTTTATGCCCCTAAATCAGAGAGATACAGTACAGACCAAAAGTTTGGACACACCTTCCCATTTTAAGATTGTTATGTATTTTCATTACTTTGAAAATTGTACATTCACACTGAAAGCATCAAAACTATGAATTATCACATGTGGAATTATATACTTAACAAAAAAGTGTGAAACAACTGAAAATATGTCTTATATTCTAGGTTCTTCAAACTAGCCACCTTTTGCTTTGATGACTACTTTGCACACTCTTGGCATTCTCTTGATGAGCTTCAAGAGGTAGTCACCGGAAATGGTTTTCACTTCACAGGTGTGCCCTGTCAGGTTTAATAAGTGGGATTTCTTGCCTTATAAATGGGGTGGGGCCCATCAGTTGTGTTGTGCAGAAATCAGGTGGATACACAGAATAGACTGTTAGCTGCTTTTTTCTCGCCATAATACAAATTCTAAGTAAAGAAAAATGAGTGGCCATCATTACTTTAAGAAATGAAGGTCAGTCACTGCTTATAATTGGGAAAACTTTGAAAGTGTCCCCAAGTGCAGTTGCAAAAACCATTAAGCGCTACAAAGAAACTGGCTCAGATGAGGACCGCCCCAGGAAAGGAAGACCAAGAGTCACCTCTGCTTCTGAGGATAAGTTTATCCGAGTCACCAGCCTCAGAAATCGCAGGTTAACAGCAGCTCAGATTAGAGACCAGGTCAATGCCACACAGAGTTCTAGCAGCAGACACATCTCTACAACAACTGTTAAGAGGAGACTTTGTGCAGCAGGCCTTCATGGTAAAATAGCTGCTAGGAAACCACTGCTAAGGACAGGCAACAAGCAGAAGAGACTTGTTTGGGCTAAAGAACACAAGGATTGGACATTAGACCAGTGCAAATCTGTGCTTTGGTCTGATGAGTCCAAATTTGAAATCTTTGGTTCCAACCACCGTGTCTTTGTGCGACGCAGAAAAGGTGAACGAATGGACTCTACATGTCTGGTTCCCACCGTGAAGCAAGGAGGAGGAGGTGTGATGGTGTGGGGTGCTTTGCTGGTGACACTGTTGGGGATTTATTCAAAATTGAAGGCATACTGAACCAGCATGGCTACCACAGCATCTTGCAGCGGCATGCTATTCCATTCGGTTTGCGTTTAGTAGGACCATCATTTATTTTTCAACAGGACAATAACTCCAAACACACCTCCAGGCTGTGTAAGGGCTATTTGACCAAGAAGGAGAGTGATGGGGTGCTACGCCAGATGACCTGGCCTCCACAGTCACCAGACCTGAACCCAATCGAGATGATTTGGGGTGAGCTGGACCGCAGAGTGAAGGCAAAAGGGCCAACAAGTGCTAATCATCTCTGGGAACTCCTTCAAGATTGTTGGAAGACCATTTCCGGTGACGACCTTTTGAAGCTCATCAAGAGAATGCCAAGAGTGTTCAAAGCAGTCATCAAAGCAAAAGGTGGCTACTTTGAAGAACCTAGAATATAAGACATATTTTCAGTTGTTTCACACTTTTTTGTTAAGTATATAATTCCACATGTGTTAATTCATAGTTTAGATGCCTTCAGTGTGAATGTACAATTTTCATAGTCATGAAAATACATAAAAATCTTTAAATGAGAAGGTGTGTCCAAACTTTTGGTCTGTACTGTATGTCACACAAAAAAAGTTAATAAATAACATTTCCCATATGTCTACTTTACATCAGCACAATTTTGGAACCCAAATTTATTTTTATTAGGGAGCTATAAGGGTTAAAATTGACCAGCGATTTCTCATTTTTCCAACAAAATTTACAAAACCATTTTATTAGGGACCGCATCACATTTGAAGTCACTTTGAGGGGTCTTTATGACTGAAAATACCCAAAAGTGACACCATTCTTAAAACTGAACCCCTCAGTGAATCAGGTCTTCATGGCAACATCCGGGAAGCCGCGGCACACATTGCTGGACGCCGGCAGGAGAGGTGACTATCCCGATCACCTCCCCTTGCCCCCGCAATGCTGCGAACGACTTCGATCGCAGCATTGCGGGGGTTAATGTGCGGGACCTCTCCCAGCACATAGCACCGGGTGTCAGCTGTGACAATCAGTTGACACCCGGCAGCGATCACGCCCGCACAGCCTGTGTGCGCAATCGCAAAGATGTACTAATACGTATCAGGCTCTTAAGTCCCAGGGCGCAGATACGTATCAGTACGTCTTGGGCTTTAAAGAAGTTAAAATTATGTGAAAATGGGAAAAGTCACAAAACTTTGCAACTTTTCAAGAGCTTTATGCCAGTTTTCTGGAAAAACACTGGTGAATCGGGTTCAGAATCTCTAATCCTTTCAGCTCCCTTTAATTAGACTACTTTCAACAAACTAATTATAAGTAGAGATGAGCGTTGTTCTACTCGAACTGTTCGCCAATCTCAAATTCGAGCTGTTTTGGGCGGTGTTCGAGCCGGTCGTCGAACACGAACAATTTGAGAAAAATTCGGCTGTTCGAGGTTATGTTCGATAACTGTTCGTGCACCAAAATCATAACTGGATTTTTTCTCAGTAATGATGAAAATTAATGTTAATACGCAGTTTGAGTGTACAGCGGGGCGGGGGGAGGGGCAGGGGATGGATCTCTGCAGGAACAATGAAGATCTCCATTTTTTTTTCTCTTTCCCGCATTTGCAGTGGGGAGGTGCAATCTGTCAGCCTATCAGCAGCGCACACACGGAGCGAAGTGCTTTTTTTCACACAAGCAAGGGCATGTGTGATTGGCAGTGTATGTCACATGTCCTTGCCCTATAAGACCAAGCCATTTTCCCCGTCGCCACCATTTTCTCACTGCTGCAGCTGCGTGTTAGACGGCACCGCTGTTGCTGTGTGCGCTATACCTTGTTAATTTCAAGCCAATTTTCGCACAAATATACAGATAGCTTGGGAGTAGGGAATAGTTGTGATTGCAGTCCTTTTAAGGACTAGGTTACAGCATTTCCTACGACTTTTATCAGGCAGGTCTGTGCTCTTAAATAGATAGATTGTGGGAGTAAAGACTAATTGTAATTGGAGTCCTTTTCAGGACTAGGTTACATCAGTTCCTATCAGTTTTTGCCAGGCAGGTCTGTGCCAGTGCTGTGCAAGTTTTTTTCACAGCATTTGGCTGAATCTAGCAAAGCTAATCCTTTTTGGCCTATTGCAGAGTGTGTTAGTCAGTGGAGTAGCCTATCTGTGTTGCAAGATATACCACCTGTGTATAGAATACCATTTTTTTTACTGCACCTAGTGAAGTAAAATCTTTTGGGCATAGCATCATTCTATTAGTCCATCTATACTGACCTCCATCAGGTTGCAAACTGAATATAATTTTTTTCTGCATCTAGCTCTGAAAAAATATTTGGGCTTCTAGCAGTGTGTGGGACTTGGTCTATTAGTCCATCTATACTGACCTCCATCAGGTTGCAAATTGAATAAAAAAATTTTCTGCATCTAGCTCTGAAAAAATATTTGGGCTTCTAGCGGTGTGTGGGACTTGGTCTATTAGTCCATCTATACTGACCTCCATCAGGTTGCAAATTAAAAATAATTTTTTTCTGCATCTAGCTCTGAAAAAATATTTGGGCTTCTAGCAGTGTGTGGGACTTGGTCTATTAGTCCATCTATACTGACCTCCATCAGGTTGCAAATTAAAAATAATTTTTTTCTTCATTTAGCTCTGAAAAAATATTTGGGCTTCTAACAGTGTGTGGGACTTGTTCTATTAGTCCTTCTATACTGACGTCCAGCAGGTTGCAAATTGAATATAATTTTTTTCTGCATCTAGCTCTGAAAAAATATTTGGGCTTCTAGCGGTGTGTGGGACTTGGTCTATTAGTCCATCTATACTGACCTCCATCAGGTTGCAAATTAAAAATAATTTTTTTCTGCATCTAGCTCTGAAAAAATATTTGGGCTTCTAGCAGTGTGTGGGACTTGGTCTATTAGTCCATCTATACTGACCTCCATCAGGTTGCAAATTAAAAATAATTTTTTTCTGCATCTAGCTCTGAAAAAATATTTGGGCTTCTAGCAGTGTGTGGGACTTGGTCTATTAGTCCATCTATACTGACCTCCATCAGGTTGCAAATTAAAAATAATTTTTTTCTTCATTTAGCTCTGAAAAAATATTTGGGCTTCTAGCAGTGTGTGGGACTTGTTCTATTAGTCCTTCTATACTGACCTCCAGCAGGTTGCAAATTGAATATAATTTTTTTCTGCATCTAGCTCTGAAAAAATATTTGGGCTTCTAGCGGCGTGTGGGACTTGTTCTATTAGTCCATCTATACTGACCTCCATCAGGTTGCAAATTAAAAATAATTTTTTTCTGCATCTAGCTCTGAAAAAATATTTGGGCTTCTAGCAGTGTGTGGGACTTGGTCTATTAGTCCATCTATACTGACCTCCATCAGGTTGCAAATTAAAAATATTTTTTTCTGCATCTAGCTCTGAAAAAATATTTGGGCTTCTAGCAGTGTGTGGGACTTGGTCTATTAGTCCATCTATACTGACCTCCATCAGGTTGCAAATTGAATAAAAAAATTTTCTGCATCTAGCTCTGAAAAAATATTTGGGCTTCTAACGGTGTGTGGGACTTGGTCTATTAGTCCATCTATACTGACCTCCATCAGGTTGGAAATTAAAAATAATTTTTTTCTGCATCTAGCTCTGAAAAAATATTTGGGCTTCTAGCAGTGTGTGGGACTTGGTCTATTAGTCCATCTATACTGACCTCCATCAGGTTGCAAATTAAAAATAATTTTTTTCTTCATTTAGCTCTGAAAAAATATTTGGGCTTCTAGCAGTGTGTGGGACTTGTTCTATTAGTCCTTCTATACTGACGTCCAGCAGGTTGCAAAATGAATATAATTTTTTTCTGCGTCTAGCTCTGAAAAAATATTTGGGCTTCTAGCGGTGTGTGGGACTTGGTCTATTAGTCCATCTATATTGACCTCCATCAGGTTGCAAATTAAAAATAATTTTTTTCTGCATCTAGCTCTGAAAAAATATTTGGGCTTCTAGCAGTGTGTGGGACTTGGTCTATTAGTCCATCTATACTGACCTCCATCAGGTTGCAAATTAAAAATATTTTTTTTCTGCATCTAGCTCTGAAAAAATATTTGGGCTTCTAGCAGTGTGTGGGACTTGGTCTATTAGTCCATCTATACTGACCTCCATCAGGTTGCAAATTAAAAATAATTTTTTTCTTCATTTAGCTCTGAAAAAATATTTGGGCTTCTAGCAGTGTGTGGGACTTGTTCTATTAGTCCTTCTATACTGACCTCCAGCAGGTTGCAAATTGAATATAATTTTTTTCTGCATCTAGCTCTGAAAAAATATTTGGGCTTCTAGCGGTGTGTGGGACTTGGTCTATTAGTCCATCTATACTGACCTCCATCAGGTTGCAAATTAAAAATAATTTTTTTCTGCATCTAGCTCTGAAAAAATATTTGGGCTTCTAGCGGTGTGTGGGACTTGGTCTATTAGTCCATCTATACTGACCTCCATCAGGTTGCAAATTAAAAATAATTTTTTTCTGCATCTAGCTCTGAAAAAATATTTGGGCTTCTAGCAGTGTGTGGGACTTGGTCTATTAGTCCATCTATACTGACCTCCATCAGGTTGCAAATTGAATAAAAAAATTTTCTGCATCTAGCTCTGAAAAAATATTTGGGCTTCTAGCGGTGTGTGGGACTTGGTCTATTAGTCCATCTATACTGACCTCCATCAGGTTGCAAATTAAAAATAATTTTTTTCTGCATCTAACCCAGCCAATAGTTTTGGCCTAATACCACAGTTTGGCCACTCAGCTCTGCTCGGTTACCATCCATTGTTTTTTTGTGCAAACAACTCCAGAGTTGTGAATTAGTTAACCACCAAAATGAGTGGAAAAAGGCCTGCTGCTGGTGGAAAGGGGAATAGGCGTGTTGGGAAGGGGAAAAAAGGTTGTGTCCGTGGGTTAGGTGCAGAAGAAAGACCATCTTCCAGCCAAACTAAAATGTCTACTTCTTTTAGCGGACAATGTGATAAGATCCCTTTCTTACGGCCACGCCAATCGCTACAAATTCCAGATGAGGCACAAAAACAGCAGGTGCTTCAACGGATATCAAGTGCTCCTTTAAGTGGGCTCTCCTCCACATCAACTTCAACATCACAAATACTCCAGTCCTCAAAGGTGTCACCCAAATCGCACTTGCTTCCTCACAGCTCCCAAATCTCCAGCTGCCCGTCTGAGTATGAGGTAGAACAGATGGTTGAGTCTGCAGAGCTGTTTACTCATACTATAGCCTGGGAATCAGAGGTCGACTCCAGCGCTTCTGTGAATCCAGACGAGGAAATGATCTGCACTGATGCCCAGAATCTTTATGAGTCGGATCCAGGACCAGACGCAGAAGGTAATGACCATAATGTAGACCCTCATTCCCAAACTGTAACTCCTGTTGGTGGAGACAATGAGGAAGACGATGATAAGACTCAAATACCTGATTGGAGCGACAACTTTAGTTTTTTGTCAGGGCAGGAACAGGTTGGCTCTGAGGACGACAGGTGTGATAACGCACAGGGTGATGATGATGAGGTCGGAGATCCCACTTACTGTCAACCCACAGTCAGCCAAGAGATGAGGTCAGCAGAGGAGGTGGAGGAAGATGCTAGTGACGACGAGGTCAGGTTGCGCCTTCCTGGACAGAGACGTAGTACTGGAAGCACGTCAACAACTGCATCCTCAAACACAACTCTGCCTCTCACCACAAGTCGTGGTGGCTCTTCAGGTCGCATGGGTGCTAAGCCTTGCATAGCCTGGGCATTTTTTCAGATCGATAAAGATGACCCAACTCGTGTTATCTGTAACATTTGTCAGCAAAAGCTAAGTAGAGGCCAAAAAATACATAGTTTGAGTACTTCATGCATGAACCGGCACATGGACATGAAGCATAAGTTGCAGTGGGAAGCTCAGTGTGCTACAATGCGGTCTAGCCGGCCGGGCCAACCACCGTCTGCCATATCTTGTGCATCCGCGGCCTCTTCATCCTCTGTGACTGGGGGGACAGCAGTCACACCTGTTTTGGGGCGCAGACCTGCCACCTCTTTACCCGCAACAGCCAGCGTGATTGGCAGGTCATCATTTTCTTTGGAGGTGGTAACACCAGCTGGTCTTGAGCGCTGTCCGACATCGATAGCACCACCTTTGGATCAAGGCAACCTAACATGTCCGCCTGCATCTTCCTCACAGACCGGCAGTTTGCCGGGGACACCCTTATCAACCCCGTCTAAGCACAATAGCCAGCCCTCGGTCCCTCAGATGTGGACAAGTAAAAGACCATTTCCTCCTAGCCATGAGAAAGCTAAGAGGTTGAATTTCACCATCTGCAAGCTCTTGGCTACAGAAATGCTGCCTTTCCGCCTGGTGGACACAGAGGATTTTCGAGACCTTATGTCCGTCGCAGTGCCCCAGTACCAGATGCCCAGTCGGCACTACTTCTCAAAGAAAGGTGTGCCTGCGCTCCACCAGCATGTCGCACACAACATCACCGCTTCTTTGAGAAACTCTGTGTGTGACAGGGTGCATTTCACCACAGACACTTGGACGAGTAGGCATGGACAGGGGCGTTACATGTCGCTGACTGGGCACTGGGTAACTATGGTGACAGCAGGACAAGGGGCTGCTGTCCAAGTCTTGCCGTCCCCACGAGTTGTGCGTCAATCCTCTTTATGTCATTTTTCCTCCAGTGCTTCTGCCTCCTCAACCTCCTCTCGGTCTTCCACCTGCACCCAAAGCCTGTCTGGTCATGCCACAAGCTTTCTAACTGCGCAGAAGGGATCCTGCACACCTCCTTACTATGCTGGCAGTAGGGCTCAACGTCATCAGGCGGTTTTTACATTGAAATGTCTGGGAAATGTGAGTCACACAGCTGAGGAGTTGTGGTCAGCTCTGGAGAACCAATTTCATGAATGGTTGTCTCCACTGGACCTGAAACCAGGGAAGGCCGTGTGCGACAATGCTGCAAACCTGGGTGCGGCCCTTCGCCGGGGCAATGTCACACACGTGCCTTGTATGGCTCACGTGTTGAACCTGGTTGTCCAGCAATTTTTAGCCCACTATCCCAGACTAGATGGCCTTCTGCAGAGGGCACGGTTGCTGTGTGCTCACTTCCGCCGTTCGCATCCCGCAGCTCAGCGACTTACATCTCTACAGAAGTCGTTGGGCCTGCCACTTCACCGGCTAAAATGCGATGTGCCTACCCGGTGGAATTCAACTCTGCACATGTTGCAGCGACTGTGGCAGCACCGACAAGCCCTGGTGCAATACGTTCTGACGTATAGCCTGGGCCAACGAGATTCAGAGGTGGGGCAAATCACGCTGGAGGAGTGGTCTCAGATCAGGGACCTATGCACCCTTCTGCACAGTTTTGAAATGGCGACGAAGATGTTTAGTGCTGACGATGCCATTATCAGCATGACTATTCCGGTGATTTACATGCTGGAGCACATGTTAAACAGAATTCGGAGTCAGGTGGTGGCACAAGAGGAGGTGGAGGAAGTAGAGGAGGAGGAGTTGTATGCGGAAGGGCTAACATCTGCAAGGTCCAGACGGTCGGCAGCACCAAGGCGGCAGGCATGTGAGGGTGGGGGAGATGGTTTTACCAGGGCGCATGGTAGCAGCCAAACTAGTGAGGAAGGTGCAGGAGCCCAGGAAGAAGTGGAGGACGAACTGATGGAAGACTCATCAGATGAGGGAGACCTTGATCACATTTCTGTTGTGCGAGGTTGGGGGGAGAGGACAGAGGAAGGAAGCATGATTGTTACCTCGCCACCAACACAACAGGGACTTGGTGCTCCTGGATGCGCAACACACATGAGTGCCTTCTTGCTGCACTACCTGCAACATGACCCTCGAATTGTGAGAATTAGAAATAATCCTGACTACTGGGTTGCCACACTGTTAGATCCCCGGTACAAAAGTAAATTTGCAGAAATTATTACTGCCATAGAAAGGGATGCACGCATGCAGGAGTATCAGCAGAGACTGTTGCAGAATCTTACATGTGCTTTTCCACAAAATACCAGTGGTGCACGTAGTGAATCTCACAGTTCCAACTTGCCAACCGTGGGACCGTCAAGTGTTCAGCACTCAAACCGTAACAGAACCACAGTATCTGGTGGTAACATCAATTTTGCGGAATCATTTCACCACTTTTTTAGCCCATCCTTTGCAAGGCCACAGGAGACAAGAAGTCTGACACATAGTCAACGCCTAGAGACGATGGTACAGGAGTATCTCCAAGTAAACATTGAAGCCACGACTGTGTCACTGGACCCTTGCTCTTTTTGGGCTTCCAATCTGGATAAATGGCCGGAGCTAGCCACTTACGCCTTGGAGATCTTGTCATGCCCCGCAGCCAGCGTTCTGTCTGAACGTGTGTTCAGCGCTGCTGGTGGTGTGCTGACAGATAAGCGCACGCGGCTCTCCACTGATAATGTAGACAGACTCACGTTCATAAAGATGAACAAATCATGGATCCGAAACGACTTTTCTACCCCTGTGTCATCCTGGGGAGAGTAAAAGCTTGATGATTGTTTAAAATCACCCTACCAACCGTTTTAAGCTTTCAAATTACTAATCATGTTTATCTGTATCTTGACTGGAAAATAATTTGGGCTTTGTAGCAGTGTGCAGCACTGATCCTATTAGGCCATCTATAATAAGCTCCACCAGATTTAAAATTAAAAATAATTTTTAGCTGCATCTAGCCCGGAAAATAATTTTGGGGCTCCGAGATGCGCAAGACACATAAGTGCCTTCTTGCTGCACTACCTGCAGCATGACCCTCATATTGTCAGAATTCGAAGTAATCATGACTACTGGGTTGCCACACTCTTAGATCCCCCAAACTTTTCGATCAACCTTTTCATTTTAATAAAGACCAAAAAAATGGTCATTTTTGAAATTATAAGCATTAGCAGGTTGTTAGAAACTGAAATCAAACAGTTTTCAACTCAAAACTTTATTCTAGGTGATGTTACATTTTCACATAGGACCCCTTGTTCGAAAGGAGCTTCTGAACTCTCTCGTCCATTGAATTTGTCAGGTTTTGGATGGTTTCTGCTTCAATTGTTTTGCATGAGGACAGAATACCCTCCCAGAGCTGTTGCTTAGATGTGAACTGCCTCCCGCCATCATAGACACTCCTTTTAATGATGCTCCAAAGGTTCTGAATGGGGTAGAGGTCAGGGGAGCATGGGGGTCACACCATAAGTTTGTCCCCTTTTATGCCCATATCAGCCAGAGATGCAGATGTTTTATGTGCAGCATGAGATGGTGCATTATCATGCAGAAAAATGATCTTGCTGTGAAATACACGGTTCTTCTTCTTGAACCATGGCAGGAAGTGCTGTTTGAGAAAATCCACATACATTATGGAGTTCATCTTTAGCGCCTTCAGGGATCCTAAAGGGGCCGACAATCTCTCTCCCCATGATTCCAGCCCAAAACATTACTCCACCTCCTCCTTGTTGGCGCTGTAGCCGTGTTTGCGTGGGGTGTCCATCAACCAGCCATCCTCCACTCCATCCATCTGGACCATCGAGCGCTGCACGGCACTCATCCGTGAACAAAACAGTTTTGAAATCAGTCTTCATGTAATGTTTGGCCCACTGGAGCCGTTTCTGCTTGTGTGAAGTGGATAGAGGAGGTCGACAGGATGGCGTATGCACAGCTGCAAACCTCTGAAGGACCCTGCATCTTGTTGTTCGGGGGACGTTGGAGGCACAAGCAGCTTCAAAAACTTGTCTGCTGCTATGACAAGGCTTTTTTGCCGCTGCTCTTTCAACCTGACGTAATTGCCTGTAGGAAAGAGTCCTCAATTTGCCCTTATCAGCACGCACACGTGTGTACTGTGAATCAGCTACATACTTCTTGATTGCCAAGACACTTCATCCTGATCATCGCACAATGTTGATTGTAGTCATGCCTTGACCTAAACACTCCACAATTTGTTGCTTCTCAGCAGCCGACACATCCTTTTTCTTTCCCATTTTGGCAGAAAATGTAGGCTGCTGAATAATGTGAGAGAGCCTTCTTAAGTAGTCTTGCCTTTCATTGGACACACCTGACAAACTAATTAGCACTGGTGTCTGCAATTGCTTACAGTGATATAAAGAGCCCTGACACACATCACCATCAATGAGTTTAACTGACAAACAAACAAATTCTTTCCTAAACACTTTTTGCATAATAATTTGGAACACAGTGTACATGTGCTTTTCCACAAAACACCAGTGGTTCACGTAGTGAATCTTACAGTTCTAACTTGCCAACCGTGGTCTGTATGGAGTTGTTCAATAAAGGGCCCAAAATTAAGATAACATAGATGGGAGAGGTCTCTATGAATAGGAATTCCTAAGTATTTGATACCCTGTGAGGGCCAGGCAAAGGGAAAGTTGGACTGGATGGAATCCTATATGGATTTGGGGAGGGAGACATCGAGGGCCTCAGACTTCGCTGCATTGATTTTAAAATTTGACCATGTAACAAAGTGATCTATTTCAGCCATAACAGCATGGATGGATATATGTGATTGAGTGATATATACTAGGACATCATCAGCAAATAGAGAGCACTTGTACTCGGTGCCTCCCACCTCAATCCACCTAATATTGGGGTTATGGCGAATTGATGAGAGCAGGTGCTCCGTCACTAGGATGTATAAGAGAGGGGACAGAGAACATCCCTGCCTTGTCCCATTGGTGATTGTGAAAGGTGATGAAAATGTTCTGACGCGCCCCCTGGGCCTTGGGACACCCGGAGCCGGACCCTTTTTGGTGGATGCTGGTGGTTGTAGTCTTCGTGGCGGCGATCCGGTTCCGTGGCTCAGGGCGGTCAAACCAGTGGCGGAACTATTTATGTGGTTTTGATGTTTAAATGTCCGACTACGCCACCCGTGGATTGCGGTCAGAGTGAACCGCCGCTACAGGGCAGACCGCTAAGGCTGGTGTTGTGGGTGCAGCAGAGCATAGCATAACTCCCCACGGGAGGAGTATAGCCTCAGGGCAGTGTATGCGGAGGATGGGGGTGATGGTGCAGGGCAGCAGCAGTAACGACACGGAGTCAGTGATGCAGTTCAGGGCCTTTACTCACAGTTCTTATTATCCAGACCACGTCTGCAGGTAACGGCTGCCCACATCGTACTGTGCTCACCAGGTGAGGGGCTCAGACAACTCCCAGATAACTTTGGAGCGCTTCACAGGACCCCCTTTGTGTGTCCTTTGTCTGGCCTTTCTTACCAACACTTCTGTCCGGCTGCCTCGGGCCTCCTCTTGGTAAACTTGGCGCCAGTTTCCCTGACCCTATGTGGTGCCTTCCTAGCGGGTGGAGCAAGGGGCTGCGCCACATAAAATGTCAGAGCCTCCGGTTTCTAGCTGAGGGTCGTTTCCTGCCTCCACTAGTTCGGGGACCGGTCTCCCCCTTTGGCCTGACCCCTCCACGCAGGTGGATTCGGGCGTGCGGTGGCGACTCGCCCGTCCGCACCCCTGGGATCCCTTCATTCCTCGTTCCTGGAGCCTTCTCCGCTCCTCTTCCTTCCTTCTCCCTCTTGCAGGCCTGGGCCTCTGTTACTAGGCCCGCCTCCGGAGCAGAGCTCATGCAGAGCCCCTGCTCCCTGCCACTTCTGCTCAGACTTCTCTGCACTGAACTAAGATGGTGCCCACCTTTTATACTCCCTTCTCAATGCACCCAGGAACTGCTTCCTCCCTGCTCCTGCACTGCAGGGTTCCCCTTCCTCAGTGTTCCCTCCCCCCACTCCAGCCAGGGACAGGGACTGTCGTGCCCATCTCAGGGGCATATTGGTCGCCCTGCCCCACGGCAATGTGGTGTAATGCATGCAGGTGTCGGGTCCTGATCCACACTCCATCCTTATCTGAGAGTGAGATATCACACCTCTGGGTGAGGTGCAATACGTCTGTAGCAACCGAGCCCTCGGTGCTACAGTTCCATTTATCT
Source organism: Phyllobates terribilis (assembly GCF_046119375.1). Lineage (NCBI taxonomy): Eukaryota > Metazoa > Chordata > Amphibia > Anura > Dendrobatidae > Phyllobates > Phyllobates terribilis. The sequence goes on along the minus strand of NW_027363990.1, from coordinate 146,351 downwards.
TCAGCCTAGGTGACGTATTGTGATTCAGGGCCGTGATTTTGGCTATAAAAGGGTCCCCTAGACCCCTACCCCAAGCTTTTTAAGAGAATCATATATGGCGTGCCAGGAGACTCTATGGAATGCTTTCTCAGCATCCAACGAGAGTATCTACTTACAAATTTTTAACTGCATCTAGCCCAGGAAATACTTTGTGCCTAGTAGCAGTGTCTGCTAGTCAGTGGATTATCCCGGCTGTTAAGCAAGCTACACCACCTGTAGTTTGGACACTTAATTTTTTCAAAGGAAATGCTTCGGGACCACGGGATACTTAGTGAAGAGCATCAGGAGGCACCCCAAGGCATAGGGGCTGGGACTGGCACTAGGATGCCTTGCGGTGGACAGCCGAGCTCGATCCTTATAAAAGCTTTTTAACTGCAGCAGCTTTAGTGGACGCTACTGGAGCTGGAATTACGCGGCTGCTGGCATGAGACTTGCCCTCCAATAGATCCTTGTAAATGGATTTAAAGTGTATTCATTCAAATTAGAGGGACAATTTAAATTAAAAAGCTTAGAGCTGCCTCCACCACAGGGGGGCTCTCTCGACCCACCAGCGGACAGGCACCAGTATTGGGAGAGGGGGGCTGGCCGTCAGGGTTCACCGCGGCTCTGGCACAAACCCGGCGACACGGAGGTGGCACGGGCAGGAGCGGACTGGCCGTCTCGGCTTCTCACTTTTTGGATTTTAGAAGGGCATGACATGCCTATATCTGTGTCTCCCCCTCCTTTTACTCCTCCACCTCTTTTCTTTTCGCATGACTATATGTACTTGTCACTTTTCCATGTGTTAGTTGTGTCTTCTGAGCAGTTTGTCAGCTTTTGGACACCTTTGAAGGTGTTTTCTATGTGTTTCTATGTGTTTTTGTTTGCCTGCCATTGGTTTTAACGGTGTTCGAAGGTGTTCGACGAACAGTTCGACGAACAGTTCGGCGAACACACGGGTGTTCGACGAACCGAACCGAGCTCGAACACTACGGGGGTGGCTCAACACTAATTATAAGTATTGGGTCTGTTTTTTTTTAATGCTTTTAAAATAATTGTAAATATTTTCAATCCCCTTTTGTTATAAGGATTTCCCAAAAATTAGCTAATCATAGGTTGTCCTGCATTCGTGACAGTGATTGACTGCGCGGTCACTTGAAAGTTTACATTGGCATCACTACAGGGCCGGTAAAGAAGGACTGTCAGGGACCCCCAGAGTGTGGTAAAATGCGCCAACTAATTCATAATTCATTAAATTCTCACACAATATACTAAGTTAGTGTAAGTCTACAAAAAAGCAACAAAACTTGGTGCTAAAAAAATTGAGCATAACTTTTTGAAAAATGAACCAGGTTATGCCAAATCTTACATATTTTGTGACTTTGTGATCAGTTATCAACACAAATATTTTACTCAAATTACCAGATCGATGGATAAGCATTGGGACTTTTCCCTAAATCTCTCCAAAACATCACCGCTTATAGAAGACCACCCTCATATCCAGATCAGATTTTCTGTGAGAGATGCCCAGATTCACAATATAGTATGCATACTGGCCATCTATGAGAAGTCCACCCCAATGGAAGTCCAGTTATTAAAGGAGATTTTACTGTTTATATAAGGGGCAGACAATGACAGTGAAGGGCCCTTAATCAGGACTTCTGATCTGGGCCCCCCACCCTCCATCAGGCACCACCTACATATATATTTCCATGTATATTTATATTAGGCACACATATAAAATTTGCACATGCTAATACTCTATACACATTTTAACGTATGCATATACATAGTGCACAGAAACATAAAATACGGACATACACATAAGATGCACATACACAGTATAGAGTCCCGGTAGTCCTCATAGTTTTAAGCATGGACCCTGGCAAATTGTAGACGGACTTTTATTGTTCATGGGCTTTAAGGGAGAGAGGCTTCCTTTGTGGAGGACACTCATGAATGCCATTCATTTGCAGTGTACACCGTGTCGTGTCATGGAAAACACTCACCCTAGTTTGGCTTTCTTCTTCTTCAGCTAATAGCAATGAATTTGCCTGTCGATTTTCTTCTCATCAGAAGATGCTTTTGTTTAGATGTTAACTTCCATCTGACTGATAAGAAAAGCTTTGCTGATCTTCTTGTAGACTTCACATTTTTTGTTAAGAAATGATTTTCTTTCTCAGAAATGTCTTGTGACATTTCTCTTCTATGTGGTGCCACTTACCCTTCTCATCAGAGGACGCTTTTGTTTAGGTGTTAACTTCCATAGTCGGCGTGGACGTCTCTGTAAGATGGTTGCACTTCCATCTTTGTTATAGTTTTGCATCACTTTTGCTACAGTATTCTGACTGATCAGTAAAGTTTTGCTGATCTTCTTGTAGACTTCACATTTATTGGAAAGAAATTATTTTCTTTCTCAGGTTTTGTGACATTTCCCTTCTATGTGGTGCCATTGCTGATAGCATGAAATGGGAAGGAGTTTTCTTTATTAAGTAACTTCCTTTTACAGACACCTGTCTGCTGGACATCTGTTTAATGAATAATTACACTTACCTGTGGTTCAGTTCTTGTTAATTAGAATTTTGTTGTCTAAACTTAGCTTTTCTCTTAAGACTGTTACTGGGATGTTCTCATTTTTGAAACATGATCTTGAATGAGTTTGTTAAGAAAATTACTTTTTTGGGGTCTGCAAAATACCAAATCTTGTTTGCATTCAATGGCTCAAATTTGTGAGAGTATTTTGTAGTATGGTATCCCATATAAAATGATGATTCTGAAAGGAAACTACAGGTTTGCTGACAAATCTATTTGGGTGTACTGATTTATGCTAAACACTGTATATATATATATATATATATATATATATATATATATATATATAACCTTATAAGTTTGGTATCACAGTAATCGTACTACTGACTCTGAATCATTTTGTCAGTTTGTTTTTACAACACAATACACACTGTAAAATGAAGGAACCCAAACCTGGCATTTTTTCTTATTTTTCAACACATTATATGATAAAATGAATGGTGTTGTTCAAAACTACAACACTAAGCGTCAGCACACTGTGATTTGCTGATCTGTAAGATGCGTTCTTTGTGCTGTGAAAATACACAGCTGTGATATCTCACCAAATATTCATAGTGGGAAATTAAAATTATGTTTTTCTGCCATGATTAAGGATGGTTTGGATGTATGAAACATGTTGTAGTAGTGCACTCCTGAGAGCTGGTGCAGCAGAGAAAATGTCTTGGACATGAGAGTGGGAGGTCCTCATTATGGAGGATGTTAATCTTAGCTCATTGGAGTGTAGATATGGTAGAGATGCAGGGCTGTGCAGCAGTGTGGAGAGGTTTGTGGATGAGTGTAATGAATGGTACAGGGTGGAGGCACCAGTGTAACTGCTGGACAGAAATATGAGACTGACTGCTGCATTAAGGATAATGAGAAATACATTTAGTGAGAAGAAGAGCAATTAGTGAGTTACAAGTATTTGTGAATTCAAGACAAAAAGGAATCAGAGCAACAGTAACAGATTTTACTTTTTTTTAATTAATAATGGGATGAATAAAATCGTGAACATTATCAATAGACTAAATCAAAGTCAGGAAGATAGCCGAGGTCAGATACCAGGTGATCAGTAAATGACAAGTCAGACGAGCAGTATGAATACCGCGGAGCCCGATGACAGAGGCGTTACTGAAACTTGTCCAGGTTGACCAGTCAGAAGGCCACAGGTAGATGGTGAAGGTCCTTCTATACAGCTCCAGCAGTGATGATGGATCTGCTGGACTTCAGGGCGTTGAATGCTTAGGTATCCCGTCTTTTAGATGGTTTTAGGGCAACAGTGACAGCATGCAAATGCGCGAGCAGCCCTGGATAATCCACGCCGGCAGGATGATAAGATCCGGCCAAGATGGAACCTATGACAAGAGAAATAAATATAATGTAAGTGATGGGACTCCATATTACATGATAATGCTGTGCAGTCACTGTGGCCGGACGGCAGAGGAATATTATCATACAGAGGTCAGGGGTCATTGTCAGCAATCATACATGTGACAATCCCATCACTGACAGATGACATCTACTCCACATGAATTATTCTCACTGACATCACACAACATGGAGTTGATTCTCACACTTACCTCGTCTCTTTTGCCCATTTTTTCCATTTTCTGAGTTTTGTTGCTCCATACTCAGATTTATTGCCGATTTTCTTTCTTCATGAGATGGAAATTCTGATGAAAAATTAAAAAAAATCAGTAACAATATATTCTTATAGGATCTGCTTTGTCATAATATGGATAACATAAGAGACCTATAGTATTGTATAAAACCATGTGGGAATATTTGAGCCTTGAAGTCAACATTCACATTGCTGGTGCTGTAGACATGTACATACCTGGCAATGGGGACGAGGGTGGCAAGATGGTAACAGCATTGTCTGTATTACATACAGGAACAGATACTTTCTGCCTGTTTGAAGAAGAAAAACATGTAAATCTCAAGTAAACTCCGTATAAAAGGGGTTGTCTCACTAGAAGAACACCGACTATAAGGCCTAGTAGGACATATGACTGTCATAGTGGGGAAGGTCTTCTGCTCAAGACTACCTTTTATAGAGAGCTGAGAGGAAAACAACTACCAAGAATGGCCGGCATTTCATACTACATCTCTCCTACAGTGAGGGCAGCACTAAAAGTGCATGACCGGCCACAATTATGGGCTGTTATCTCCAACAATTCCGAAAGCTGAAAGCACAATGACCCATAACCATGGGGCGGTGGATGCTGCATTTGATATTATGGTATTTATGTCCTATATTTGGTGTTGTGCACATATATCAGCCTGGAGCTCCCTGTAATGACCCCATAATCTACTCACATTTCTGAGATGTTTGTGTTGGATTCTGGTGTACACTCTGGAGGGGCCTTGGGATCCTCGTTGTTCACCATCCCGTTAGTGGTGGTAGAGTGCTAAATGTGGATAACAATAAGTTATTAAATATATATGCTTTTTAATTTTATAGATCCTTTTTTTGTACATATTTTGGATTTATCGATCACATACTTACTTTAGAAAGCCTCTCAGAAGATGATGATGCAAATATTCGGAAGATAAAGTTCTCATCGTCCTCACTTGTGCCCTCCTTATCCTCTGAGACCAGATGGTTGTTTTCATCAGAGTGATCTACAAGACATAGGTAAGGAAGGATTGTTAGAGGGTGTCAGTATAACACAGTCGCTATATCTCACTAGGTTACTAGATGATACAACGTAATATACAGAATACATGAAAAAAAACTCCTGTACAAAATTAGGGAAATAGGGATACAGTACGAACCCATGGTCAACATAGCTGAGATCCATGAAACATGGATAACATAGTAGACCAGAAAAACCATGTTGAAATATTTGAGCCTTGAAGTCAACATTCACATTGTTGGTGCTGTAGACATGTACATACCTGGCAATGGGGACGAGGGTGGCAAGATGGTAACAGCATCGTCTGTATTACATACAGGAACAGATTCTTTCTGCCTGTTTGAAGAAGAAAAACATGTAAATCGTAAGTAAACACAGTATAAAATGGGTTGTCTCACTATAAGAACACTGACTATAAGGCCTAATAGGACATATGACTGTCATAGTGGGGAAGGTTTTCTGCTCCAAACTACCTTCCATGGATCAGAACACAACTACAAGAATGTCTGGCAAGTAATACTACAGCTCTCCTACAGAGTAGGCAGTGCTAAAAATGCATGACATGCCACAATTATGTGCTGTTATCTTCTGCATTTTCTGAAGCCAAAAGTACAATGACCGTTAACCATGAAGCGGTGAATGCTGCATTTGATATTCTGTTATTTATGTCCTATATTTGGTGTTGTGTACATAGATCAGCCTGGAGCTCCCAGTAATGACCCTTTATAATCTACTCACATTTCTGAGATGTTTGTGTTGGTTTCTGGTGTATACTCTGGAGGGGCATTGGGATCCTCATTGTTCACCATCCTGGTAGCGATGATACAGAGCTAAATACGGATAAAAATAAGATATAAAATATTTTTTTTATGTACTTTTAGAGTTTTTTTAATTTTTTTTTACATATTTTGGATTTATTAATCAGATACTTACTTTACAAAGCTTTTCAGAAGATGACGTAAAATTTTGGAAGTCAAGGCTCTCATGGTTCTCACTTGTGCCTTCCTCATCCTTTGAGACCAGATGTTTGTTTATATCAGAATGATCTACAAGAAATAGGTAATAAGTCACAACGGTCACATATAAACTTCCTATATTCACAATGTATCGCACAAAAAGCTCCAGCTGAAGCAGCCCAGCTTCAAAGGAAGATACATAAACTAGTAAGTAAAAGAATAAACTTTATTTCCAAATTTTTTTTAAAACCAAAAATTAATTAAGAATAGTTAAAAAACAGAGACCTTCGGGTTCCATCCAACAACATGGTACATATAAAACAGGATACACTGGTTAAGAAACCCCAGACGGTGTCCCCAAAATAGATGCAAAATTAATTGTATAGCATAGCCCTATTAAATCATCTCATGACAGCCAAGAAATAACAAAGTAGATAAACCCAAAATTGGAGGCTAAATTGCTACGCTAGATTACTGCGCTATACTTAGTTACTTATCTCAAACATGAAAAGTGCAAAGTGCTTATATAAGGGAAGTCCCTTTGTTATGAGTTGAGACAGCTAGATGTAAGGCAATAGATGATAAGTGGTAAGAAGGACTCAATGATTTACATATGTACTCACATGAGGAGGGATGGAACCTACCCCGACGACACCGTTTCCCAAAAGTGCTTCTTCCAAGGGGGCGTGTGTGCATGTGCAAAGTGTCTTGTTTAAATCTGGTGGTAATCAGCTGTTTAGAAGGAGTGATTATGGAGTACCGCGGCGCGTGCGCTTACTACTAGGACTTCCGTTTCAAACCAAATTGACTTCCGGGGTATAGCGCTTGACACGCATGCGATGGAACGCATCAGTGTCTATCGCGCATAGCCGGAAGTCAGACGGGTCCATTCGTGCCCACGCGCACTCTCCATATTAAAATCCCCATATAGAGGTAACGTAGTTGGAGGGGGGCATGTCTATCAGGGCATTGCGGCTGTAACTGTTTTGTCTGAACGGGGGACACTAGAGAAGAAAGAAAGGCATGAACAATTAAAAAAAGATAAATAGCTAAAGCGAAGTAATGAAGTGAAACAGTGTCGAGTAAAGACAATATGTATAAAGATCATATATGGATGTTAATATACATGTGAAAACAGTGTTGAGTAAAGACAATATGTGTGAAAATCATAAATGAATGATAATATACAGACAATAATTCAATAATACTACAAAAATAGGAAAATAATAATAATGATAATAAGAAAAGGTGAAGGTGAAAAAAAATTAAATAATAAATAAAACAACAATTAATACAGTGCAAAATATATTACAGAAGGAAAATATTCATAATAAAAATGAGTTGCAAAGTCCAAGATAGATATTATTTCTTAAATTCATGTGTTTTCTTATTCTTTATCTTCCTATTATGAAAAAAACAAAAACCCAGGGCTGGGGAGAGACAACTTCAGACACCGCAGCAAATCTCCAGACATCAAATAGGGGATCCCCACAAGACTGAACCCACATAAAGATTCAGCAATGAGTACTGGAAAGTAAGTACTAAAGTTAAAACCATATAAAAACACAGAAGACATACACAATAAAATGGTACCTCACTAGAGGAAAAAGAGATGGTACGGGCAGTATAGCTTATTATAATGAGGTAATAAGTAATTGATAAATAAATAAAGTGATATAAAAGGGTGGTAGGAAAAACAGCAAGTATAAAAGTAAGAAATATAACTATAAGAAGGCAGAGAAACCAAATTGTTCTTTAGGCCTTGAGGTGAAACAGTACCCAATCTGAACATCCATTTGCTTTCGAGTCTAGCAAGGGCCTGACCCAAATCACCACCCCTACTTCCCATGTCAATCTGGTCGATCCCCTTTATTCTCAACCCTCTGGGATCACTATTGTGGAATATTTTAAAATGTCTGGGGAGAGTTCGTAGACCAGATATGTCATCCATATGAATCGACTTCTCGATGTCCAATATGTGTTCCCGAGTCCTTACCTTAAGCTCACGAGTGGTGAGACCGATGTAGACTTTTTTACACGGACACTCGACATAATAAATGACACCCTTAGAATCACAAGAGAGGGTTTTCCTAATTTCATAAATCCTACTATTGTCATAATTTGAAAATTCAGTACTGTTGGTCATGTTTCTACAGGCCTTACATCTACCACACTTGGTAAAGCCAAATTTTTTTCTCATGGATCCAGTAGCGCATTGATCCCTCTCATAGTAGCTATGTACCAAGGAGTCCTTAAGATTCCTCGATCGCCTAGCCACTGCTATAGGTTTGGGAGGTAAAATTTTCTGCAGAATTGGATCGGTCAGGAGTATGTTCCAGTGTTTCTTCAGGATGGACATAATCTCTGGCCATAGGACATTGTAGTCAGATATAAATCTGACTACTTGCTGGTCATTCTCCCTTCGGCTTTTAGTCCCAAATAGCAGTTGTTCTCTGTTAGAGCTAACTGCTTTTTGATATCCAGTTTTGATATTCCTATGGCTGTATCCGCGATCCTTAAAACGCCTAATGAGATCCTGAGAGTGTTGAAAAAAGGACGCTTTATCGAACATATCCTTCTTATTCTAAGAAATTGTCCTGTGGGTATCCCCCTAATTGTAGAGGGAAGATGGGAGGAAGAACTATGCAGCAAGGAATTGGTAGCGGTCTCTTTTCTGTAAACATCGGTTAAGATGTGACCATCACTAGAAGTCCATATGTGTAAGTCCAGAAAATTGACCTCTCTACCTAGTTGAAATGTAAGTTTAATATTCAGTTCATTCTGATTTAGCCTTCGCATAAATTTATCCAGCTGCGCAGAAGTGCCCTCCCAGATGAACCAGACGTCATCGATGAATCTCATCCACCCCTGTACGAGGTGGATGTCCTCGATGACGTCTCCCTGAAAGAGGCACCTTTCCCATGCTCCTAAAAACAAATTTGCATAAGATGGAGCACACGAAGCCCCCATAGCAGTCCCCTGTTTTTGTAAAAAAATTTGCTTGTTAAAAATTAAAACATTATGCTCAAGGACAAATCTCAAGAGTGTTAAGATCAGGTTAGTAGTAGGTTCATCAATACTGCTTTCTTTCAGAAAAAGTGCTACAGCCCCAAGACCATCCTCATGCCTGATGGAGGAGTATAGAGCCTCCACATCAGATGTAACCATCACTGATTCAGGTTCAATCTGTATTGAATTTAATCTTCTCAAAGCCTCGGTAGTGTCTTTAATAAAAGAGGGAAGATTACGAACCAGCGGCAGTGGATAAAAATCAATGATAGTACAGATATTTTCACAGAGATTCCCATTCCCAGAGATTATTGGTCTCCCAGGGGGGTCAAATTGATCTTTATGCACTTTAGGTAATAGATATAGAGCTGCCAATTTAGGTCGAGTTTTTTTCACTAAGTCAACTAATTTTTTAGGAATGATGTTGGCTTCAAAAGCTCTTTCAAGAATTGTAATCAACTCTGAAATTGGGTCAATGGATTATAGCTCAATCTTTGGTAACATCCCGGGTAGTTGAGAATTTTATGAGCCTGTTTCTCATAAAGGTGGGTGGGCCAAATGACCACATTCCCACCTTTATCAGCTGGCTTAATGACAACATTGGGTAAGTTTTTCAGCTGATCAAGGGCTAATTTTTCATCTCTATCGAGATTCAACCTGTTCCTAGGACTATGTGGAAGTTTTTCAACCTCAGAAGTGACAATCTTAGTAAAGATGTCAACTGCTGAGCAAGTGGATAAGGGGGGAAAAATTTTTGGTTTCTTTAGTAGATGCACAGGAAACCTACCTCTACTACTAAATGTGTTCTCAGCCTCCAGCTCCTCCAGATCCTTAAGAGCCCTCTTTTCCATATCAGTGGGAAAGAGGGAATCCAATTCAGGTTTGAAGTGAAGTTTCTGTAGTAGAATTTTTCTTGAAAACAGGTGTAGGTCCTTCACCACCGTGAATTGGTCTAGATGTGAAGAAGGTGAGAACGTTAAGCCCTTTTCCAGGACCCTAACCTGTGCATCTGAAAGTACAAAATTTGGCTTTACCAAGTGTGGTAGATGTAAGGCCTGTAGAAACATGACCAACAGTACTGAATTTTCAAATTATGACAATAGTAGGATTTATGAAATTAGGAAAACCCTCTCTTGTGATTCTAAGGGTGTCATTTATTATGTCGAGTGTCCGTGTAAAAAAGTCTACATCGGTCTCACCACTCGTGAGCTTAAGGTAAGGACTCGGGAACACATATTGGACATCGAGAAGTCGATTCATATGGATGACATATCTGGTCTACGAACTCTTCCCAGACATTTTAAAATATTCCACAATAGTGATCCCAGAGGGTTGAGAATAAAGGGGATCGACCAGATTGACATGGGAAGTAGGAGTGGTGATTTGGGTCAGGCCCTTGCTAGACTCGAAAGCAAATGGATTTTCAGATTGGGTACTGTTTCAACAATTTGGTTTCTCTGCCTTCTTATAGTTATATTTCTTACTTTTATACTTGCTGTTTTTCCTACCACCCTTTTATATCACTTTATTTATTTATCAATTACTTATTACCTCATTATAACAAGCTATACTGCCCGTACCATCTCTTTTTCCTCTAGTGAGGTACCATTTTATTGTGTATGTCTTCTGTGTTTTTATATGGTTTTAACTTTAGTACTTACTTTCCAGTACTCATTGCTGATTCTTTCTGTGGGTACAGTCTTGGAGTGGATCCCCTATTTGATGTCTGGAGATTTGCTGCGGTGTCTGAAGTTGTCTCTCCCCAGCCCTGGGTTTTTGTTTTTTTCATAATAGGAAGATAAAGAATAAGAAAACACATGAATTTAAGAAATAGTATTTATCTTGGACTTTGCAACTCATTTTTATTATGAATATTTTCCTTCTGTAATATATTTTGCACTGTATTAATTGTTGTTTTACTTATTATTTAATTTTTTTTCACCTTCACCTTTTCTTATTATCATTATTATTATTTTCCTATTTTTGTAGTATTATTGAATTATTGTTGACGCGCCCCCCTGGGCCATATTCTTTAGGGGAATACCCGGAGCCGGATCAGATGGGGGTTGTAGTCTCCGAGTGGCTGTGACCCGGTCCGTGCCCAGGGTGTCAAGCTCAGTGTGTGGCAGTCCTTACTGATGTTACTAAAGTTCTTTATGTCGACTACGCCACCCGTTGAATTGCGGTCACTACGGCCGCCGCTGCAGCAGGGTCCGCTGAGGCTGATGGTGTTGGTGCAGCTTAGGTAGTATAACCCCCAACGGGAGGGGTATAGCCTCAGGGGGTCAGGTGCAGAGGATGGTGGTTGTGGAAGTGCAGGGATGATGGTAATGAGAGTCAGAGTCGGGTTGTGCAGTTCAGGGTTCTTTACTTACTGCAGATGTTCCGGTCACTCCGGCCTTGAGTGACCACCCGAGCCGTGCTGCGTCCACCAGGTCCTGGACTCGGCCAACCCCCAAGTAGTTCTGGAGCGTGGTTCTGAGCTCCCGTTCTGTCCTGTCCTCGTCTCTGGCCTTCCCCACCAGGGATCCACCTATGTCCGGCTCCCTCGGGCCTTCTGTTGGCGAACCCTTGCCTCTGGGTTCCCTGACCCTATGCGTGGTCTGCCTTCTGGGTGGATATGGTGGGTGGCCGTGGCAGATGCTGCCCACGGCCTCCGGTCTCTGGCTGAGGTATGCTGTAGCCCCCACCAGTTTGGGATCCGGTACCCTGTTGCCAACTCTTCACCCTGTGATTGTATTTGGGGTCTCAGAGTTCCTTCTGTCTCCCCCTCTGGGTCTTTCTTGCTCTCCTCTCTCACTCTTGGGCTGGGGCTGCTCTGCTCTTCTGCTCTCTTCAGGTTACACTCTGACAGACTGACTGACCCTGATCTTAGATGGTGCCCACCTTAAATACTCCCTCTATGTGTGAGCTCAGGTGACCAGCACCCAATGAGCTCCTATCTTTACCCAGGCTGCTCCCCCTATCTGCCCCTACACTACTGGGATGGTCCACCCCCCTCCCACTCCAGCCAGGAACAGACTCGGTCGTACCTGCACATTTCTAAGTGGGAGTACCGTTGGTCTGCTCCTCGGAAATGGGATGTGTGTAGTGCATGCAGCTAACTGAGCTCAGTTCCACACTCCATCCTTACCCGGGAGTGGAATATCACACCTCTGGGTTGAGGTGCAATACCCCTGTAGCAGCCGAATCCTCAGGGTGCTACATTCCCCCCTGGTAAATCACAGCACGTCCTCGGGCTGTAAGAGATAAAAACACCAAACATACAATTTTTGCATAAACAACATAATAAAACATCATATAAAACTTTTCATAAAAACTTTCTTGTTTCTGGTACCTCCGGTCACGGTGCAACTTGTGACCGGGTAAAGTGCGACAGTCTCTTGAAGAAAAATCAGTTCTTCTATAAAACCAGTAGGGGGCGCTTTAGGAAGCGCAACTATATACAAAGGGATATGGCCGCTCTCAGTCCTCGGCCAGGTATTAGGAAAGGGATGACCGCTCTCAGTCCTCGGTCAGTGGGGTTAAGGGACACACAGGTTAACAGTTCAGTTCTCTGGTCCCAACGGGGACTATATTAGCAGCAATGGTTCACTGTGCCCCGACGGGCAACTATATACAGCTTCTACTTTGCTGTACTCAACGACGACGTCCTCCTGCTCTTTCTTTGTGATTCACTTTAGCTTCAGACCCGTCCGGGTCCTCTTGCTCCTCCTCACACCGCAGCTCCTCCTCCGTCAGGCGATGCACATTGAGGGCGTAGGGTCCTTTGGCACACTTGTGCCGGGTGAAGGTGACCTCGTCCCCTACATACAGGTCACGTCCTCTGTGTCCCTCCGGTAGGTGGGACTCAACGTCTCTTCTTGTCACGAAGACGTCGCCTGGGGTGCGGTGATCTCGGATGAAGCCCCACCCGTGCTGCATATTAAACTTGATCACAGTCCCGGTGGAAGGGGGACCATGAGCTGCACGGGGACTCCTCCTGGCCCGGCTCTTCTGCTCCGCGCTCTTTATTTGGGCTTGTTGTTCCCGGACCCGCCTCTCTCTCCGCTCCCTCTCAAAGACCTCGAGCTGCTGCCGGCAGCACTCTGCACGCTCCGCTGCGGCTGCCCGAGTCTCCTGAGTGAACCCCATGAGATCTTCTCCGGTGGGGTCCCACTCAAACTGTGCCTCCTCTAGCGGGGGCGAGGTCCTTTTTACGGGCTTTGGAACTGGAATCAGGGGCTCGTCTAGGGGTCTCTCTTTCCGGAGTCGGGGATGGTGAAACTCCGGTGGCCATATAAAGGGCTGCCCATCCGGGCACGTATGTTGGGCGAACAAATCTTCTCCCAGATGCGGCACTCTTGGTTTTATGGGCGCGGTGGTGGTAGCGGCGCCCGGGTTGCCCAGGCCTTGCGGCCAGGCCTGGGGCACCTGGAAAGTGAAGGGCACCGTAAGGACGGCGGCGCCCTGGGCTACTTGGCCCTGCGACCAGGCCGGGGGCTCCGCGGAGGTAGGGGGCGCTGTTGGTATTGCGGCGCCCGGGGGTACTAGGCCTTGCGACAAGGCTGGTGGTACTTCCTGCTTGGTCACGCTCGGGGTCGAGGCGTGTGACGTCACAGGGGTCGCGGCTGCGGCTTCCGGTTGAGGCCTAGTCTGTGGCGGTGACGTTGCGGTTACGGGCACGGCAGGGGGTACTTCGGGCTCTGCGACGGGGAGCTGGGGCAGGTACGCGGTTTCCCGGTTTGGGGTAGAGACGTCCCCTTTACCTGCCTCCTTTCGTTCGGCTCCCTTCTCGGCGCCGTCTCCGGCCTTCAGTCCTCCTGCGCCATCCTCAGAGGCGGTCTGTCTCCTCGTCTCGGGTGGCGTGCTCCGCTGACGAGTCTCGGTCCGCTGGGCCATCTCTCGGCTCCACTCCGCCAACGTCTCTCGCTGCACCCGGGCCATCCTCCGTGCGAGGCCCTCCAGCGCAGTCTGTGCACACTCCCGATCTCAGGGGAGCTGTGCCAGGACCTCCACTAAGCCTAGTGGGGTCGTTGCTTCTAGCAGGCTCCTGACCAACGGGTCGGTGCTGCTCTGCTCTCCTTCCGTTGTCTCCAGCAGGTCTTCTGGAGTGGCGACCGACAACAGGCTCCTGACCACTGGGTCGGTGCTGCCTGGAGTGGCGGCCCGCATCAGGCTCCTGACCACTGGGTCGGTGCTGCCTGGCTCTCCCTCCATCTCCGGGTAGGCTCTTTCTGGACTCTGCTCCAGGCTTCTTGTCTCCGGGTGCGCTCTCTCCAGACTGCTCCAGGCGACACCCATCTTTGCTCTCTTGTTCTCAGTCCTCCCACTTCGAGGGCGGTCCCGGGGCCACTTGGTGATTGTCAGCTCCAGGGGCAGTTCTTTCACGCTGACAGACACCTCTAGCATTACAGTCTCTGTTGGTGGGGGCGGTTTCCACTTTTGGCGCCATTTTCGGTCCTGGCCCACGATGGGAGGCGGCCTCTTACCACCCTCTGGCACGCCCATAATGGCGTCCGCTCTTCCAAGGCGGGAAACCTTTGGAAATGGCGGGAATCGTCTCCCAGTGGCGGGAAACTCTGCAGATGGCGGGAAAAAGCTGTTAATGGCGGACAACCGGCGGGAATCGATCTGTGATGAGGTCCGATGGCGGGGACCCTCCGGAACCGGCAGGAGACTTCTTTTTGAGGTAAACTCGTTCTTTTCTTCAGGCACGCAGTACCCGGTTGTTGTGGGCACGTAATCCTGCCGACTACGCCAAAGTTGACGCGCCCCCTGGGCCATATTCTTTAGGGGAATACCCGGAGCTGGATCAGATGGGGGTTGTAGTCTCCGAGTGGCTGTGACCCGGTCCGTGCCCAGGGTGTCAAGCTCAGTGTGTGGCAGTCCTTACTGATGTTACTAAAGTTCTTTATGTCGACTACGCCACCCGTTGAATTGCGGTCACTACGGCCGCCGCTGCAGCAGGGTCCGCTGAGGCTGATGGTGTTGGTGCAGCTTAGGTAGTATAACCCCCAACGGGAGGGGTATAGCCTCAGGGGGTCAGGTGCAGAGGATGGTGGTTGTGGAAGTGCAGGGATGATGGTAATGAGAGTCAGAGTCGGGTTGTGCAGTTCAGGGTTCTTTACTTACTGCAGATGTTCCGGTCACTCCGGCCTTGAGTGACCACCCGAGCCGTGCTGCGTCCACCAGGTCCTGGACTCGGCCAACCCCCAAGTAGTTCTGGAGCGTGGTTCTGAGCTCCCGTTCTGTCCTGTCCTCGTCTCTGGCCTTCCCCACCAGGGATCCACCTATGTCCGGCTCCCTCGGGCCTTCTGTTGGCGAACCCTTGCCTCTGGGTTCCCTGACCCTATGCGTGGTCTGCCTTCTGGGTGGATATGGTGGGTGGCCGTGGCAGATGCTGCCCACGGCCTCCGGTCTCTGGCTGAGGTATGCTGTAGCCCCCACCAGTTTGGGATCCGGTACCCTGTTGCCAACTCTTCACCCTGTGATTGTATTTGGGGTCTCAGAGTTCCTTCTGTCTCCCCCTCTGGGTCTTTCTTGCTCTCCTCTCTCACTCTTGGGCTGGGGCTGCTCTGCTCTTCTGCTCTCTTCAGGTTACACTCTGACAGACTGACTGACCCTGATCTTAGATGGTGCCCACCTTAAATACTCCCTCTATGTGTGAGCTCAGGTGACCAGCACCCAATGAGCTCCTATCTTTACCCAGGCTGCTCCCCCTATCTGCCCCTACACTACTGGGATGGTCCACCCCCCTCCCACTCCAGCCAGGAACAGACTCGGTCGTACCTGCACATTTCTAAGTGGGAGTACCGTTGGTCTGCTCCTCGGAAATGGGATGTGTGTAGTGCATGCAGCTAACTGAGCTCAGTTCCACACTCCATCCTTACCCGGGAGTGGAATATCACACCTCTGGGTTGAGGTGCAATACCCCTGTAGCAGCCGAATCCTCAGGGTGCTACATTGTCTGTATATTATCATTCATTTATGATTTTCACACATATTGTCTTTACTCAACACTGTTTTCACATGTATATTAACATCCATATATGATCTTTATACATATTGTCTTTACTCGACACTGTTTCACTTCATTACTTCGCTTTAGCTATTTATCTTTTTTTAATTGTTCATGCCTTTCTTTCTTCTCTAGTGTCCCCCGTTCAGACAAAACAGTTACAGCCGCAATGCCCTGATAGACATGCCCCCCTCCAACTACGTTACCTCTATATGGGGATTTTAATATGGAGAGTGCGCGTGCGCACGAATGGACCCGTCTGACTTCCGGCTATGCGCGATAGACACTGATGCGTTCCATCGCATGCGTGTCAAGCGCTATACCCCGGAAGTCAATTTGGTTTGAACGGAAGTCCTAGTAGTAAGCGCACGCGCCGCGGTACTCCATAATCACTCCTTCTAAACAGCTGATTACCACCAGATTTAAACAAGACACTTTGCACATGCACACACGCCCCCTTGGAAGAAGCACTTTTGGGAAACGGCGTCGTCGGGGTAGGTTCCATCCCTCCTCATGTGAGTACATATGTAAATCATTGAGTCCTTCTTGCCACTTATCATCTATTGCCTTACATCTAGCTGTCTCAACTCATAACAAACGGACTTCCCTTATATATGCACTTTGCACTTTTCATGTTTGAGATAAGTAACTAAGTATAGCGCAGTAATCTAGCGTAGCAATTTAGCCTGCAATTTTGGGTTTATCTACCTTGTTATTTCTTGGCTGTCATAAGATGATTTAATAGGGCTATGCTATACAAATAATTTTGCATCCATTTTGGGAACACCGTCTGGGGTTTCTTAACCAGTGTATCCTGTTTTATATGTACCATGTTGTTGGATGGAACCCGAAGGTCTCTGTTTTTTAACTATTCTTAAATAATTTTTGGTTTTAAAAAAAATTTGGAAATAAAGTTTATTCTTTTACTTACTAGTTTATGTATCTTCCTTTGAAGCTGGGCTGCTTCAGCTGGAGCTTTTTGTGCAATACATTGTGAATATAGGAAGTTTATATGTGACCGTTGTGACTTATTACCTATTTCTTGTAGATCATTCTGATATAAACAAACATCTGGTCTCAAAGGATGAGGAAGGCACAAGTGAGAACAATGAGAGCCTTGACTTCCAAAATTTTACATCATCTTCTGAAAAGCTTTGTAAATTAAGTATCTGATTAATAAATCCAAAATATGTAAAAAAAAAATTAAAAAAACTCTAAAAGTACATAAAAAAATATTTTATATCTTATTTTTATCCGTATTTAGCTCTGTATCATCGCTACCAGGATGGTGAACAATGAGGATCCCAATGCCCCTCCAGAGTATACACCAGAAACCAACACAAACATCTCAGAAATGTGAGTAGATTAGAAAGGGTCATTACTTCGTTACTGGGAGTTCCAGGCTGATCTATGTACACAACACCAAATATAGGACATAAATATCAGAATATCAAATGCAGCATTCACCGCTTCATGGTTAACGGTCATTGTACTCTTGGCTTCAGAAAATGCAGAAGATAACAGCCCATAATTGTGGCATGTCATGCATTTTTAGCACTGCCTACTCTGTAGGAGAGCTGTAGTATTACTTGCCAGACATTCTTGGTAGTTGTGTTCTGATCAATGGAAGGTAGTTTGGAGCAGAAAACCTTCCCCACTATGACAGTCATATGTCCTATTAGGCCTTATAGTCAGTGTTCTTATAGTGAGACAACCCATTTTATACTGTGTTTACTTACGATTTACATGTTTTTCTTCTTCAAACAGGCAGAAAGAATCTGTTCCTGTATGTAATACAGACGATGCTGTTACCATCTTGCCACCCTCGTCCCCATTGCCAGGTATGTACATGTCTACAGCACCAACAATGTGAATGTTGACTTCAAGGCTCAAATATTTCCACATGGTTTTTCTGGTCTACTATGTTATCCATGTTTCATGGATCTCAGCTATGTTGACCATGGGTTCGTACTGTATCCCTATTTCCCTAATTTTGTACAGGAGTTTTTTTTCATGTATTCTGTATATTACTTTGTATCATCTAGTAACCTAGTGAGATATAGCGACTGTGTTATACTGACACCCTCTAACAATCCTTCCTTACCTATGTCTTGTAGATCACTCTGATGAAAACAACCATCTGGTCTCAGAGGATAAGGAGGGCACAAGTGAGGACGATGAGAACTTTATCTTCCGAATATTTGCATCATCATCTTCTGAGAGGCTTTCTAAAGTAAGTATGTGATCGATAAATCCAAAATATGTACAAAAAAAGGATCTATAAAATTAAAAAGCATATATATTTAATAACTTATTGTTATCCACATTTAGCACTCTACCACCACTAACGAGATGGTGAACAACGAGGATCCCAAGGCCCCTCCAGAGTGTACACCAGAATCCAACAGAAACATCTCAGAAATGTGAGTAGATTATGGGGTCATTACTGGGAGCTCCAGGCTGATATATGTGCACAACACCAAATATAGGACATAAATACCATAATATCAAATGCAGCATCCACCGCCCCATGGTTATGGGTCATTGTGCTTTCAGCTTTCGGAATTGTTGGAGATAACAGCCCATAATTGTGGCCGGTCATGCACTTTTAGTGCTGCCCTCACTGTAGGAGAGATGTAGTATGAAATGCCGGCCATTCTTGGTAGTTGTTTTCCTCTCAGCTCTCTATAAAAGGTAGTCTTGAGCAGAAGACCTTCCCCACTATGACAGTCATATGTCCTACTAGGCCTTATAGTCGGTGTTCTTCTAGTGAGACAACCCCTTTTATACGGAGTTTACTTGAGATTTACATGTTTTTCTTCTTCAAACAGGCAGAAAGTATCTGTTCCTGTATGTAATACAGACGATGCTGTTACCATCTTGCCACCCTCGTCCCCATTGCCAGGTATGTACATGTCTACAACACCAGCAATGTGAATGTTGACTTCAAGGCTCAAATATTCCCACATGGTTTTATACAATACTATAGGTCTCTTATGTTATCCATATTATGACAAAGCAGATCCTATAAGAATATATTGTTACTGATTTTTTTTTTTAATTTTTCATCAGAATTTCCATCTCATGAAGAAAGAAAATCGGCAATAAATCTGAGTATGGAGCAACAAAACTCAGAAAATGGAAAAAATGGGAAAAAGAGACGAGGTAAGTGTGAGAATCAACTCCATGTTGTGTGATGTCAGTGAGAATAATTCATGTGGAGTAGATGTTATCTGTCAGTGATGGGATTGTCACATGTATGATTGCTGACAATGACCCCTGACCTCTGTATGATAATATTCCTCTGCCGTCCGGCCACAGTGACTGCACAGCATTATCATGTAATATGGAGTATCATCACTTACATTATATTTATTTCTCTTGTCATAGGTTCCATCTTCCGCCGGATCTTATCATCCTGCCGGCGTGGATTATCCAGGCCTGCTCACGCATTTGCATGCTGTCACTGTTGCCCTAAAACCATCTAAAAGACGGGACACCTAAGCATCTAGCGCCCTGAAGTCCAGCAGATCCACCATCACTGCTGGAGCTGTATAGAAGGACCTTCACCATCTACCTGTGGCCTTCTGACTGGTCAACCTGGACAAGTTTCAGTAACGCCTCTGTCATCGGGCTCCGCGGTATTCATACTGCTCGTCTGACTTGTCATTTACTGATCACCTGGTATCTGACCTCGGCTATCTTCCTGACTTTGATTTAGTCTATTGATAATGTTCACGATTTTATTCATCCCATTATTAATTAAAAAAAAGTAAAATCTGTTACTGTTGCTCTGATTCCTTTTTGTCTTGAATTCACAAATACTTGTAACTCACTAATTGATCTTCTTCTCACTAAATGTATTTCTCATTATCCTTAATGCAGCAGTCAGTCTCATATTTCTGTCCAGCAGTTACACTGGTGCCTCCACCCTGTACCAGTCATTACACTCATCCACAAACCTCTCCACACTGCTGCACAGCCCTGCATCTCTACCATATCTACACTCCAATGAGCTAAGATTAACATCCTCCATAATCAGGACCTCCCACTCTCATGTCCAAGACATTTTCTCTGCTGCACCAGTTCTCAGGAGTGCACTACTGCAGGCAATCATGTTCATTCCCACTATCAGAGATTTTAAGTGTGCAGTAGAAACAGATTATTTGTGGCAGGACTATCAAATCACCTCACTATTCTAAGTTTTTCCTACAGCACTCAGTAGCACTTAATATTTGTACATATACAGATAATGGTTGGTGACTGGTTCATGCAGCCTTAATTCCACAAAGATAGAAATAAAAGGTCAACATGTTTCATACATCCAAACCATCCTTAATCATGGCAGAAAAACATAATTTTAAGTTCCCACTATGAATATTTGGTGAGATATCACAGCTGTGTATTTTCACAGCACAAAGAACGCATCTTACAGATCAGCAAATCACAGTGTGCTGACGCTTAGTGTTGTAGTTTTGAACAACACCATTCATTTTATCATATAATGTGTTGAAAAATGAGAAAAAATGGCAGGTTTGGGTTCCTTCATTTTACAGTGTGTATTGTGTTGTAAAAACAAACTGACAAAATGATTCAGAGTCAGTAGTACGATTACTGTGATACCAAACTTATAAGGTTTATATATATATATATATATATATATATATATATATATATATATATATATACAGTGTTTAGCATAAATCAGTACACCCAAGTAGATTTGTCAGCAAACCTGTAGTTTCCTTTCAGAATCATCATTTTATATGGGATACCATACTACAAAATACTCTCGCAAATTTGAGCCATTGAATGCAAACAAGATTTGGTATTTTGCAGACCCCAAAAAAGTAATTTTCTTAACAAACTCATTCAAGATCATGTTTCAAAAATGAGAACATCCCAGTAACAGTCTTAAGAGAAAAGCTAAGTTTAGACAACAAAATTCTAATTAACAAGAACTGAACCACAGGTAAGTGTAATTATTCATTAAACAGATGTCCAGCAGACAGGTGTCTGTAAAAGGAAGTTACTTAATAAAGAAAACTCCTTCCCATTTCATGCTATCAGCAATGGCACCACATAGAAGGGAAATGTCACAAAACCTGAGAAAGAAAATAATTTCTTTGCAATAAATGTGAAGTCTACAAGAAGATCAGCAAAACTTTACTTAACAGTCAGAATACTGTAGCAAAAGTGATGCAAAACTATAACAAAGATGGAAGTGCAACCATCTTACAGAGACGTCCAGGCCGACTATGGAAGTTAACACCTAAACAAAAGCGTCCTCTGATGAGAAGGGTAAGTGGCACCACATAGAAGAGAAATGTCACAAGACATTTCTGAGAAAGAAAATAATTTCTTTACAAAAAATGTGAAGTCTACAAGAAGATCAGCAAAGCTTTTCTTATCAGTCAGATGGAAGATAACATCTAAACAAAAGCATCTTCTGATGAGAAGAAAATCGACAGGCAAATTCATTGCTATTAGCTGAAGAAGTAGAAAGCCAAACTAGGGTGAGTGTTTTCCATGACACGACACGGTGTACACTGCAAATGAATGGCATTCATGAGTGTCCTCCACAAAGGAAGCCTCTCTCCCTTAAAGCCCATGAACAATAAAAGTCCGTCTACAATTTGCCAGGGTCCATGCTTAAAACTATGAGGACTACCGGGACTCTATACTGTGTATGTGCATCTTATGTGTATGTCCGTATTTTATGTTTGTGTGCACTATGTATATGCATACGTTAAAATGTGTATAGAGTATTAGCATGTGCAAATTTTATATGTGTGCCTAATATAAATATACATGGAAATGTATATGTAGGTGGTGCCTGATGGAGGGTGGGGGGCCCAGATCAGAAGTCCTGATTAAGGGCCCTTCACTGTCATTGTCTGCCCCTTATATAAACAGTAAAATCTCCTTTAATAACTGGACTTCCATTGGGGTGGACTTCTCATAGATGGCCAGTAGGCATACTATATTGTGAATCTGGGCATCTCTCACAGAAAATCTGATCTGGATATGAGGGTGGTCTTCTATAAGCGGTGATGTTTTGGAGAGATTTAGGGAAAAGTCCCAATTCTTATCCATCGATCTGGTAATTTGAGTAAAATATTTGTGTTGATAACTGATCACAAAGTCACAAAATATGTAAGATTTGGCATAACCTGGTTCATTTTTCAAAAAGTTATGCTCAATTTTTTTAGCACCAAGTTTTGTTGCTTTTTTGTAGACTTACACTAACTTAGTATATTGTGTGAGAATTAAATGAATTATGATTAGTGTTGAGCCACCCCCGTAGTGTTCGAGTTCGGTTCGGTTCGTCGAACACCCGTGTGTTCGCCGAACTGTTCGTCGAACTGTTCGTCGAACACCTTCGAACACCGTTAAAACCAATGGCAGGCAAACAAAAACACATAGAAACACATAGAAAACACCTTCAAAGGTGTCCAAAAGCTGACAAACTGCTCAGAAGACATAACTAACACATGGAAAAGTGACAAGTACATATAGTCATGCGAAAATAAAAGAGGTGGAGGAGTAAAAGGAGGGGGAGACACAGATATAGGCATGTCATGCCCTTCTAAAATCCAAAAAGTGAGAAGCCGACACGGCCAGTCCGCTTCTGCCCGTGCCACCTCCGTGTCGCCGGGTTTGTGCCAGAGCCGCGGTGAACCCTGACGGCCAGCCCCCCTCTCCCAATACTGGTGCCTGTCCGCTGGTGGGTCGAGCGAGCCCCCCTGTGGTGGAGGCAGCTCTAAGCTTTTTAATTTAAATTGTCTCTCTAATTTGAATGAATACACTTTAAATCCATTTACAAGGATCTATTGGAGGGCAAGTCTCATGCCAGCAGCCGCGGTAATTCCAGCTCCAATAGCGTCCACTAAAGCTGCTGCAGTTAAAAAGCTTTTATAAGGATCGAGCTCGCCTGTCCACCGCAAGGCATCCTACTGCCAGTCCCAGCCCCTATGCCTTGGGGTGCCTCCTGATGCTCTTCACTAAGTATCCCATGGTCCCGAAGCATTTCCTTTGAAAAAATTAAGTGTCTAAACTACAGGTGGTGTAGCTTGCTTAACAGCCGGGATAATCCGCTGACTAGCAGACACTGCTACTAGGCACAAAGTATTTCCTGGGCTAGATGCAGTTAAAAATTTGTAATTAGATACTCTCGTTGGATGCTGAGAAAGCATTCCATAGAGTCTCCTGGCACGCCATATATGATTCTCTTAAAAAGCTTGGGGTAGGGGTCTAGGGGACCCTTTTATAGCCAAAATCACGGCCCTGTATCGCAATACGTCACCTAGGCTGAAGATAAATGGAACTGTAGCACCCTGAGGGCTCGGTTGCTACAGACGTATTGCACCTCACCCAGAGGTGTGATATCTCACTCTCAGGTAAGGATGGAGTGTGGATCAGGACCCGACACCTGCATGCATTACACCACATTGCCGTGGGGCAGGGCGACCAATATGCCCCTGAGATGGGCACGACAGTCCCTGTCCCTGGCTGGAGTGGGGGGAGGGAACACTGAGGAAGGGGAACCCTGTAGTGCAGGAGCAGGGAGGAAGCAGTTCCTGGGTGCATTGAGAAGGGAGTATAAAAGGTGGGCACCATCTTAGTTCAGTGCAGAGAAGTCTGAGCAGAAGTGGCAGGGAGCAGGGGCTCTGCATGAGCTCTGCTCCGGAGGCGGGCCTAGTAACAGAGGCCCAGGCCTGGAAGAGGGAGAAGGAAGGAAGAGGAGCGGAGAAGGCTCCAGGAACGAGGAATGAAGGGATCCCAGGGGTGCGGACGGGCGAGTCGCCACCGCACGCCCGAATCCACCTGCGTGGAGGGGTCAGGCCAAAGGGGGAGACCGGTCCCCGAACTAGTGGAGGCAGGAAACGACCCTCAGCTAGAAACCGGAGGCTCTGACATTTTATGTGGCGCAGCCCCTCGCTACACCCGCTAGGAAGGCACCACATAGGGTCAGGGAAACTGGCGCCAAGTTTACCAAGAGGAGGCCCGAGGCAGCCGGACAGAAGTGTTGGTAAGAAAGGCCAGACAAAGGACACACAAAGGGGGTCCTGTGAAGTGCTCCAAAGTTATCTGGGAGTTGTCTGAGCCCCTCACCTGGTGAGCACAGTACGACGTGGGCAGCCGTTACCTGCAGACGTGGTCTGGATAATAAGAACTGTGAGTAAAGGCCCTGGACTGCATCACTGACTCCGTGTCGTTACTGCTGCTGCCCTGCACCATCACCCCCATCCTCCGCATACACTGCCCTGAGGCTATACTCCTCCCGTGGGGAGTTATGCTACGCTCTGCTGCCCCCACAACACCAGCCTCAGCAGTCTGCCCTGTAGCGGCGGTTCACTCTGACCGCAATCCACGGGTGGCGTAGTCGGACATTTAAACATCAAAACCACATAAATAGTTCCGCCACTGGTTTGACCGCCCTGAGCCACGGAACCGGGTCGCCGCCACGAAGACTACAACCACCAGCATCCACCAAAAAGGGTCCGGCTCCGGGTGTCCCAAGGCCCAGGGGGTGCGTCAGAACATTTTCATCACCTTTCACAATCACCAATGGGACAAGGCAGGGATGTCCTCTGTCCCCTCTCTTATACATCCTAGTGACGGAGCACCTGCTCTCATCAATTCGCCATAACCCCAATATTAGGTGGATTGAGGTGGGAGGCACCGAGTACAAGTGCTCTCTATTTGCTGATGATGTCCTAGTATATATCACTCAATCACATATATCCATCCCTGCTGTTATGGCTGAAATAGATCACTTTGTTACATGGTAAAATTTTAAAATCAATGCAGCGAAGTCTGAGGCCCTTGATGTCTCCCTCCCCAAATCCATATAGGATTCCATCCAGTCCAACTTTCCCTTTGCCTGGCCCTCACAGGGTATCAAATACTTAGGAATTCCTATTCATAGAGACCTCTCCCATCTATGTTATCTTAATTTTGGGCCCTTTATTGAACAATTCCATACAGACCACGGTTGGCAAGTTAGAACTGTAAGATTCACTACGTGAACCACTGGTGTTTTGTGGAAAAGCACATGTACACTGCGTTCCAAATTATTATGCAAAAAGTGTTTAGGAGTGATAAGGGAAGAATTTGTTTGTTTGTCAGTTAAACTCATTGATGGTGATGTGTGTCAGGGCTCTTTATATCACTGTAAGCAATTGCAGACACCTGTGCTAATTAGTTTGGCAGGTGTGTCCAATGAAAGGCAAGACTACTTAAGAAGGCTCTCTCACATTATTAAGCAGCCTACATTTTCTGCCAAAATGGGAAAGAAAAAGGATGTGTCGGCTGCTGAGAAGCAACAAATTGTGGAGTGTTTAGGTCAAGGCATGACTACAATCAACATTGTGCGATGATCAGGATGAAGTGTCTTGGCAATCAAGAAGTATGTAGCTGATTCACAGTACACACGTGTGCGTGCTGATAAGGGCAAATTGAGGACTCTTTCCTACAGGCAATTACGTCAGGTTGAAAGAGCAGCGGCAAAAAAGCCTTGTCATAGCAGCAGACAAGTTTTTGAAGCTGCTTGTGCCTCCAACGTCCCCCGAACAACAAGATGCAGGGTCCTTCAGAGGTTTGCAGCTGTGCATACGCCATCCTGTCGACCTCCTCTATCCACTTCACACAAGCAGAAACGGCTCCAGTGGGCCAAACATTACATGAAGACTGATTTCAAAACTGTTTTGTTTACGGATGAGTGCCGTGCAGCGCTTGATGGTCCAGATGGATGGAGTGGAGGATGGCTGGTTGATGGACACCCCACGCAAACACGGCTACAGCGCCAACAAGGAGGAGGTGGAGTAATGTTTTGGGCTGGAATCATGGGGAGAGAGATTGTCGGCCCCTTTAGGATCCCTGAAGGCGCTAAAGATGAACTCCATAATGTATGTGGATTTTCTCAAACAGCACTTCCTGCCATGGTTCAAGAAGAAGAACCGTGTATTTCACAGCAAGATCATTTTTCTGCATGATAATGCACCATCTCATGCTGCACATAAAACATCTGCATCTCTGGCTGATATGGGCATAAAAGGGGACAAACTTATGGTGTGACCCCCATGCTCCCCTGACCTCTACCCCATTCAGAACCTTTGGAGCATCATTAAAAGGAGTGTCTATGATGGCGGGAGGCAGTTCACATCTAAGCAACAGCTCTGGGAGGGTATTCTGTCCTCATACAAAACAATTGAAGCAGAAACCATCAAAAACCTGACAAATTCAATGGACGAGAGAGTTCAGAAGCTCCTTTCGAACAAGGGGTCCTATGTGAAAATGTAACATCACCTAGAATAAAGTTTTGAGTTGAAAACTGTTTGATTTCAGTTTCTAACAACCTGCTAATGCTTATAATTTCAAAAATGACCATTTTTTTGGTCTTTATTAAAATGAAAAGGTTGATCGAAAAGTTTGGGGGATCTAAGAGTGTGGCAACCCAGTAGTCATGATTACTTCGAATTCTGACAATATGAGGGTCATGCTGCAGGTAGTGCAGCAAGAAGGCACTTATGTGTCTTGCGCATCTCGGAGCCCCAAAATAATTTTCCGGGCTAGATGCAGCTAAAAATTATTTTTAATTTTAAATCTGGTGGAGCTTATTATAGATGGCCTAATAGGATCAGTGCTGCACACTGCTACAAAGCCCAAATTATTTTCCAGTCAAGATACAGATAAACATGATTAGTAATTTGAAAGCTTAAAACGGTTGGTAGGGTGATTTTAACCAATCATCAAGCTTTTACTCTCCCCAGGATGACACAGGGGTAGAAAAGTCGTTTCGGATCCATGATTTGTTCATTTTTATGAACGTGAGTCTGTCTACATTATCAGTGGAGAGCCGCGTGCGCTTATCTGTCAGCACACCACCAGCAGCGCTGAACACACGTTCAGACAGAACGCTGGCTGCGGGGCATGACAAGATCTCCAAGGCGTAAGTGGCTAGCTCCGGACATTTATCCAGATTGGAAGCCCAAAAAGAGCAAGCGTCCAGTGACACAGTCGTGGCTTCAATGTTTACTTGGAGATACTCCTGTACCATCGTCTCTAGGCGTTGACTATGTGTCAGACTTCTTGTCTCCTGTGGCCTTGCAAAGGATGGGCTAAAAAAGTGGTGAAATGATTCCGCAAAATTGATGTTACCAGCAGATACTGTGGTTCTGTTACGGTTTGAGTGCTGAACACTTGACGGTCCCACGGTTGGCAAGTTGGAACTGTGAGATTCACTACGTGCACCACTGGTATTTTATGGAAAAGCACATGTAAGATTCTGCAACAGTCTCTGCTGATACTCCTGCATGCGTGCATCCCTTTCTATGGCAGGAATAATTTCTGCAAATTTACTTTTGTACCGGGGATCTAACAGTGTGGCAACCCAGTAGTCAGGATTATTTCTAATTCTCACAATTCGAGGGTCATGTTGCAGGTAGTGCAGCAAGAAGGCACTCATGTGTGTTGCGCATCCAGGAGCACCAAGTCCCTGTTGTGTTGGTGGCGAGGTAACAATCATGCTTCCTTCCTCTGTCCTCTCCCCCCAACCTCGCACAACAGAAATGTGATCAAGGTCTCCCTCATCTGATGAGTCTTCCATCAGTTCGTCCTCCACTTCTTCCTGGGCTCCTGCACCTTCCTCACTAGTTTGGCTGCTACCATGCGCCCTGGTAAAACCATCTCCCCCACCCTCACATGCCTGCCGCCTTGGTGCTGCCGACCTTCTGGACCTTGCAGATGTTAGCCCTTCCGCATACAACTCCTCCTCCTCTACTTCCTCCACCTCCTCTTGTGCCACCACCTGACTCCGAATTCTGTTTAACATGTGCTCCAGCATGTAAATCACCGGAATAGTCATGCTGATAATGGCATCGTCAGCACTAAACATCTTCGTCGCCATTTCAAAACTGTGCAGAAGGGTGCATAGGTCCCTGATCTGAGACCACTCCTCCAGCGTGATTTGCCCCACCTCTGAATCTCGTTGGCCCAGGCTATACGTCAGAACGTATTGCACCAGGGCTTGTTGGTGCTGCCACAGTCGCTGCAACATGTGCAGAGTTGAATTCCACCGGTTAGGCACATCGCATTTTAGCCGGTGAAGTGGCAGGCCCAACGACTTCTGTAGAGATGTAAGTCGCTGAGCTGCGGGATGCGAACGGCGGAAATGAGCACACAGCGACCGTGCCCTCTGCAGAAGGCCATCTAGTCTGGGATAGTGGGCTAAAAATTGCTGGACAACCAGGTTCAACACGTGAGCCATACAAGGCACGTGTGTGACATTGCCCCGGCGAAGGGCCGCACCCAGGTTTGCAGCATTGTCGCACACGGCCTTCCCTGGTTTCAGGTCCAGTGGAGACAACCATTCATGAAATTGGTTCTCCAGAGCTGACCACAACTCCTCAGCTGTGTGACTCACATTTCCCAGACATTTCAATGTAAAAACCGCCTGATGACGTTGAGCCCTACTGCCAGCATAGTAAGGAGGTGTGCAGGATCCCTTCTGCGCAGTTAGAAAGCTTGTGGCATGACCAGACAGGCTTTGGGTGCAGGTGGAAGACCGAGAGGAGGTTGAGGAGGCAGAAGCAGTGGAGGAACTTTGACATAAAGAGGATTGACGCACAACTCGTGGGGACGGCAAGACTTGGACAGCAGCCCCTTGTCCTGCTGTCACCATAGTTACCCAGTGCCCAGTCAGCGACATGTAACGCCCCTGTCCATGCCTACTCGTCCAAGTGTCTGTGGTGAAATGCACCCTGTCACACACAGAGTTTCTCAAAGAAGCGGTGATGTTGTGTGCGACATGCTGGTGGAGCGCAGGCACACCTTTCTTTGAGAAGTAGTGCCGACTGGGCATCTGGTACTGGGGCACTGCGACGGACATAAGGTCTCGAAAATCCTCTGTGTCCACCAGGCGGAAAGGCAGCATTTCTGTAGCCAAGAGCTTGCAGATGGTGAAATTCAACCTCTTAGCTTTCTCATGGCTAGGAGGAAATGGTCTTTTACTTGTCCACATCTGAGGGACCGAGGGCTGGCTATTGTGCTTAGACGGGGTTGATACGGGTGTCCCCGGCAAACTGCCGGTCTGTGAGGAAGATGCAGGCGGACATGTTAGGTTGCCTTGATCCAAAGGTGGTGCTATCGATGTCGGACAGCGCTCAACACCATCTGGTGTTACCACCTCCAAAGAAAATGATGACCTGCCAATCACGCTGGCTGTTGCGGGTAAAGAGGTGGCAGGTCTGCGCCCCAAAACAGGTGTGACTGCTGTCCCCCCAGTCACAGAGGATGAAGAGGCCGCGGATGCACAAGATATGGCAGACGGTGGTTGGCCCGGCCGGCTAGGCCGCATTGTAGCACACTGAGCTTCCCACTGCAACTTATGCTTCATGTCCATGTGCCGGTTCATGCATGAAGTACTCAAACTATGTATTTTTTGGCCTCTACTTAGCTTTTGCTAACAAATGTTACAGATAACACGAGTTGGGTCATCTTTATCGATCTGAAAAAATGCCCAGGCTATGCAAGGCTTAGCACCCATGCGACCTGAAGAGCCACCACGACTTGTGGTGAGAGGCAGAGTTGTGTTTGAGGATGCAGTTGTTGACGTGCTTCCAGTACTACGTCTCTGTCCAGGAAGGCGCAACCTGACCTCGTCGTCACTAGCATCTTCCTCCACCTCCTCTGCTTACCTCATCTCTTGGCTGACTGTGGGTTGACAGTAAGTGGGATCTCCAACCTCATCATCATCACCCTGTGTGTTATCACACCCGTCGTCCTCAGAGCCAACCTGTTCCTGCCCTGACAAAAAACTAAAGTTGTCGCTCCAATCAGGTATTTGAGTCTTATCATCGTCTTCCTCATTGTCTCCACCAACAGGAGTTACAGTTTGGGAATGAGGGTCTACATTATGGTCAGAACCTTCTGCGTCTGGTCCTGGATCCGACTCATAAAGATTCTTGGCATCAGTGCAGATCATTTCCTCGTCTGGATTCACAGAAGCGCTGGAGTCGACCTCTGATTCCCAGGCTATAGTATGAGTAAACAGCTCTGCAGACTCAACCATCTGTTCTACCTCATACTCAGACGGGCAGCTGGAGATTTGGGAGCTGTGAGGAAGCAAGTGCGATTTGGGTGACACCTTTGAGGACTGGAGTATTTGTGATGTTGAAGTTGATGTGGAGGAGAGCCCACTTAAAGGAGCACTTGATATCCGTTGAAGCACCTGCTGTTTTTGTGCCTCATCTGGAATTTGTAGCGATTGGCGTGGCCGTAAGAAAGGGATCTTATCACATTGTCCGCTAAAAGAAGTAGACATTTTAGTTTGGCTGGAAGATGGTCTTTCTTCTGCAGATGTTACTGTTGCTTTAACACCTACCCCACGGACACAACCTTTTTTCCCCTTCCCAACACGCCTATTCCCCTTTCCACCAGCAGCAGGCCTTTTTCCACTCATTTTGGTGGTTAACTAATTCACAACTCTGGAGTTGTTTGCACAAAAAAACAATGGATGGTAACCGAGCAGAGCTGAGTGGCCAAACTGTGGTATTAGGCCAAAACTATTGGCTGGGTTAGATGCAGAAAAAAATTATATTCAATTTGCAACCTGATGGAGGTCAGTATAGATGGACTAATACAACAAGTCCCACACACAGCTAGAAGCCCAATATTTTTTCAGAGGTAGATGCAGAAAAAAATATATTCAGTTTGCAACCTGATGGAGGTCAGTATAGATGGACTAATACAACAAGTCCCACACACAGCTAGAAGCCCAAATATTTTTTCAGAGGTACTGTAGATGCAGATAAAAATTATTTTTAATTTGCAACCTGATGGAGGTCAGTATAGATGGACTAATAGAGAAAGTCCCACACACTACTAGGAGACCAAATATTTTTTCAGAGCTAGATGCAGAAAAAAATTATATTCAGTTTGCAACTTGATGGAGGTCAGTATAGATGGATTAATAGAACAAGACCCACACACAGCTAGAAGCCCAATATTTTTTCAGAGGTAGATGCAGAAAAAAATATATTCAGTTTGAAACCTGATGGAGGTCAGTATAGATGGACTAACAGAGAAAGTCCCACACACTACTAGAAGGCCAAATATTTTTTCAGAGCTAGATGCAGAAAAAAATTATATTCAGTTTGCAACCTGATGGAGGTCTGTATAGATGGATTAATAGAACAAGACCCACACACAGCTAGAAGCCCAATATTTTTTCAGAGGTAGATGCAGAAAAAAATATATTCAGTTTGCAACCTGATGGAGGTCAGTATAGATGGACTAATACAACAAGTCCCACACACAGCTAGAAGCCCAAATATTTTTTCAGAGGTACTGTAGATGCAGATAAAAATTATTTTTAATTTGCAACCTGATGGAGGTCAGTATAGATGGACTAATAGAATGATGCTATGCCCAAAAGATTTTACTTCACTAGGTGCAGTAAAAAAATTGGTATTCTATACACAGGTGGTATATCTTGAAACACAGATAGGCTACTCCACTGACTAACACACTCTGCAATAGGCCAAAAAGGATTAGCTTTGCTAGATTCAGCCAAATGCTGTGAAAAAAACTTGCACAGCACTGGCACAGACCTGCCTGGCAAAAACTGATAGGAACTGATGTAACCTAGTCCTGAAAAGGACTCCAATTACAATTAGTCTTTACTCCCACAACCTATCTATTTAAGAGCACAGACCTGCCTGATAAAAGTCGTAGGAAATGCTGTAACCTAGTCCTTAAAAGGACTGCAATCACAACTATTCCCTACTCCCAAGCTATCTGTATATTTGTGCAAAAATTGGCTTGAAATTAACAAGGTATAGCGCACACAGCAACAGCGGTGCCGTCTAACACGCAGCTGCAGCAGTGAGAAAATGGTGGCGACGGGGATAATGGCTTGGTCTTATAGGGCAAGGACATGTGACATACACTGCCAATGACACATGCCCTTGCTTGTGTGAAAAAAAGCACTTCGCTCCGTGTGTGCGCTGCTGATAGGCTGACAGATTGCACCTCCCCACTGCAAATGCGGGAAAGAGAAAAAAAAATGGAGATCTTCATTGTTCCAGCAGAGATCCATCCCCTGCCCCTCCCCCAACCCCGCTGTACACTCAAACTGCGTATTAACATTAATTTTCATCATTACTGAGAAAAAATCCAGTTATGATTTTGGTGCACGAACAGTTATCGAACATAACCTCGAACAGCCGAATTTTTCTCAAATTGTTCGTGTTCGCCGAACGGCTCGAACACCGCCCAAAACAGCTCGAATTTGAGATTGGCGAACAGTTCGAGTAGAACAACGCTCATCTCTAATTATGAATTAGTTGGCGCATTTTACCACACTCTGGGGGTCCCTGACAGTCCTTCTTTACTGGCCCTGTAGTGATGCCAATGTAAACTTCCAAGTGACCGCGCAGTCAATCACTGTCACGAATGCAGGACAACCTATGATTAGCTAATTTTTGGGAAATCCTTATAACAAAAGGGGATTGAAAATATTTACAATTATTTTAAAAGCATTAAAAAAAAAAACAGACCCAATACTTATAATTAGTTTGTTGAAAGTAGTCTAATTAAAGGGAGCTGAAAGGATTAGAGATTATGAACCCGATTCACCAGTGTTTTTGCCAGAAAACTGGCATAAAGCTCCTGATAAGTTGCAAAGTTTTGTGACTTTTCCCATTTTCACATAATTTTAACTTCTTTAAAGCCCAAGACGTACTGATACGTATCTGCGCCCTGGGACTTAAGAGCCTGATACGTATTAGTACATCTTTGCGATCGCGCCCGCACACAAGCTGTGCGGGCGTGATCGCCGCCGGGTGTCAACTGATTGTCACAGCTGACACCCGGTGCTATGTGCTGGGAGAGGTCCCGCACATTAACCCCCGCAATGCTGCGATCGAAGTCGTTCGCAGCATTGCGGGGGCAAGGGGAGGTGATCGGGATAGTCACCTCTCCTGCCGGCTTCCAGCAATGTGTGCCGCGGCTTCCCGGATGTTGCCATGATGACCCGATTCACTGAGGGGTTCAGTTTTAAGAATGGTGTCACTTTTGGGTATTTTCAGTCATAAAGACCCCTCAAAGTGACTTCAAATGTGATGCGGTCCCTAATAAAATGGTTTTGTAAATTTTGTTGGAAAAATGAGAAATCGCTGGTCAATTTTAACCCTTATAGCTCCCTAATAAAAATAAATTTGGGTTCCAAAATTGTGCTGATGTAAAGTAGACATATGGGAAATGTTATTTATTAACTTTTTTTGTGTGACATATCTCTCCGAGGGGCATAAAAATTCAAATTTTGAAAATTGCAAACTTTTCAAAATTTTCACCAAATATCTGTTTTTTTCACAAATAAACACAAGTGATATCGAAGAAATTTTACCACAATCATAAAGTACAATATGTCATGAAAAAATATTCTCAGAACCAGGGGGATCCGTTGAAGCGTTCCAGAGTAATTACCTCATAAAGTGACAGTGGTCAGAATTGTAAAAATTGGCCTTCTCATTAACGTGCAAACCACTTTGGGTTGTAAAGGGGTTAAGCACTCTACCTGCATATACAGTCATGGCGGAAAGTGCTGGTGACGCGCCCCCTGGGCCATGTTGTGTAGCGTTGCGCATGCGGGGAATACCCGGAGCCGGATCTGATAGGGGTAGTAGTCCTCGTGGCGACGATCCGGTCCGTGCCCAGGGTGTCAAACAAAGTGGCAGAACTTAGAATAAGATGTTATAGAGTTCGACTACGCCACCCGTAGATTGCGGTCAGTGGGGACCGCCGCTGCACTGCAGACCGCTGAGGCTGATGGTATTTGTGCAGCTGAGTATGGGATGACTCCCCACGGGAGGAGTATTGCCTCAGGGCAGCTAGTGTGGAAAATGATGGGAGTGATGTTGTGAGGGTCCCAGTGCTAGTGGTGCTGGAGCGGCAAGGAATCACAGAGCCGTGTGGTGCAGTTTCCAAAGCTTTACTCACAGTTGTTGCTCCGGTCACTTCGGCCAGCAGTGACCACCCGAGCCGCGCTGCGTCCACCAGGTACGGGACTCGGCCAACTCCCAGGCAAGTCCAGAGCGTGGTTCAGAGCTCCCTTCTCTTCCTCTCTACTGGCCGTCCCCACCAGGGACCCACCTATGTCCGGCTTCCTCGGGCCTTCTGGCGGCGAAACCTCTCCCGGTTTCCCTGACCCTATATGGCGTGCCTTCCTGGTGGATATGGTGAGGGGTCGCGCCAAGACTTGACCACGACCTCCGGTTCCTGGCTAAGGATAATTGGCCTCCACCAGTTTGGGATCCGGTACCCTGCTCTGCCAACCCTTCACCCGTTATCTCGTGGGATCTTAGGGTTCCCTCTTCACTTGCGTCTCTGGGCCTTTCCCTGTGTTCCTGTTCCTTTCTGTTCCTTCTTCTTCTTCCTTCTCTCTCTCTCTGCCTCAGGCCTCCACTTCAGGCCTGGTTCTGGAGCTGGGCCCGGACTGAGCCACAGCTCCCTGTCAGCCCTCTCTGGCTGAGCTCCTCTCTGAACTGAACTAACCGGGACTGCACTGCACACTGTTCTATCATGGTGCCCACCTTATATACTCCCTTCTGACACCCGAGCCCAGGTGACTAGCACCCAATGGGCTCCTACCTATGCCCAGAGTCCCTCCCCTCTCTGCTCCTACACCACTGGGATATTCCTCCCCCCTCCCCACTCCAGCCAGGGACAGACGCTGTCGTACCTGCACATCTATCTGGTGGGAGTACCGTTGATCTGTCCCCCGGAAATGGGGTGTGTGTGGTGCATGCAGCTTACTGAGCCCTGGTCCACACTCCATCCTTACCCGGGAGTGGAATATCACACCTCTGGTTCGAAGTGCAATACCCCTGTAGCAGCCGAGTCCTCGGGGTGCTACACTGGCACCTTTGAAATTGTTTCAGAAAATTACACATGTTTTATTACACGCATGTTTATTTCCTTTGTGTTTATTGGAACAACACAAAAAAACTGAGAAAAAAAAGGCAAATTGGACATAATTTCACACAAAACTCCAAAAATGGGCCGGAATACATATATATATTTTTAATGGGACAACACTGAAGATGCGACACTTTGATACAATGTACAGTAGTCAGTGTACAGCTTGTTTAACTGTAAATTTGGTGTGCCTGCAAAATAACTCAACACACAGCCATTAATATCTAAACCGCTGGCAACAAAAGTGAGTACACCCCTAAGTGTGTTCTCAGCTGATGTTATTTGTTGGTTTTTCTTTGCATCCCGAACAATTTTCTTGGCAGTTGTGGCTGAAATTTTTGTTGGTCTACCTGACTGTGGTTTGGTTTTTACAGAGCATCTGATTTTCCATTTGTTAATCACAGTTTGAACACTGCAGACTGGCATTATCAATTCCTGGGATATCTTTTTGTATCCCTTTCCTGTGTTATACTCTTTTTGCCTCCCTTTCCTGTGTTATACAGTTCAACTACCTTTTCCCGTAGATCCGTTGATAATTCTTTTGCTTTCCCCATCTCAAAATCCAGAAACGTCAGTGGCTGGATCCCAGAAACTCACTCAGCTTTATGCACACACACTGATTACAAGCAAACAGGTCATAGGTGAGGATGTTACCTTTAGTAGCCATTCAAACCCATTTGTGTCAAATTCTGTGCATGTTATCAGGCCAAAATCACCAGGCTATGTGAACTTTTTGATCAGGATTATTTG
Organism: Phyllobates terribilis; assembly: GCF_046119375.1. Taxonomy (NCBI): domain Eukaryota; kingdom Metazoa; phylum Chordata; class Amphibia; order Anura; family Dendrobatidae; genus Phyllobates; species Phyllobates terribilis. The sequence continues at coordinate 110,427 of NW_027363990.1, read as the reverse complement.
GATGTTTTTGGTTGTCATTAGTGATGAGCGAGCACTAAAATGCTCGAGTACTCGTTGCTCGGGTCGAGCAAATTGAAATACTCGGGTGCTCAACCCGAGCAATGAGCCCAATATAAGTCTAGGGGAAACTTGAGCATTTTTCAGGTGGCTCCCCATGGCGGTCTGCAGAGGGCCTAAAAATTGCCCAAATCGATGGGAACTGTGCTCAAATGACATGGGAACAGCATGGGGAAGACCCCTGGAAGCATCTCTGACTCCCAGATCACTGCTGTCAACAACGTCGTCAGAGTATTACGCCACTTTTACGGCGTAAGGAACATCCTTTCCAGGGTGATGACTTGTATATAAGGCAAAATAAATAAACAAAAACAAAAATACTCCTACACACCTTGGGCTATGTTCACACGTAGCATTTTTGACACGTTTTTGCACTTTTGCATTGCTTTCAACCAAGACAAATGCATTCACCAGGAAATGTAATTTTAACATTTTACAACCTTATCTGGCCATGTGGTGTGTGACACATCATCAGACACATGCATACAGTGCTGAAAAGACATGGGAACAGCAAGGGGAAGACCTCTGGAAACATCTCTGACTCCCAGGTCACTGCCTAAATGTGTGCCCATCATAAGTGATCCTTGGCACATGCGAAGATGCCTCCCGCCATGCACCTGTCGTTGCAGACTTGCAACAATCACCGTCCACGTCCTTGTCCCACTGCAGTGTTCAGTTGTCCCTACCCCATTCCTTGGAATGCAAGCACAAGAATGCCGGCAGCCACCCACCCACAGGCTGCAATACTATACTGCCAAATTTTTGACAGCTGCTTGCACTTGAAATGTGGCCTTTTAGGCTCGTGGAGGCGGAAGCTTTTCATAACCTCATGCCAGCGGCGTCCGGGTGTTCATACTCGGTCCCCAGCCGCCACTATATTTTCCAGTATCGCCTCCACCTTCCACAAGCACGGGTCCCATAACATTACCCATGCCTTCCCCAGTGCACTTACTGGGAAGGACCGCCTAACCACAAACACGTGGACAGGTGAATGTGGCCAGGGACGGTATGGAGCCAGTCCACAACTTTTTTTGCTAAGAGTTGTATTTAGCTCGGTGAAAGGACTGGCATTGAGGGAAACCGTATCTACCCTGCGTGTCATTTCTCCCAGGAAGTCCTCTAAAGCTGCTTGCACTTGAAATGTGGCCTGAACATTACTGCTGGTACTTTTCTGTGGGAATTTTCTTGCCTCCTACCAGCCTGGAATATTTCCAGCAAACTATGGTATAACACCATGGTATTAGCACTGCCCCCAGTACCAGTAGCGAAGCCATCCTCAATTTCCTTCTCTGGAATTTTATTTGGTAGACTGAGTGGCTGCCCAAATACATTTTCTCACAAAGGAGCTGATGATAGAGTGGCAGTAGGTTCAAGTTTCTCCAGACTGTTAGATATTAGAGTGTGAACGGCAGCACATTGGATCAGTGGTTAGCACTGAAGTCTTGCAGGACTGGGATCCTGGGTTCAAATCCCAGCAAGGACAACATCTGCAAGAAATTTGTATGTTCTCCCCATGTTTGCGTGTGTTTCCTCCTCAGTAAAAATAGAGTGTCCTGGAATCTTCCCACACACTTTTCTTAGCCAGGACTGCTTCTCGGCAGGGTTGGACAGTCCCACCAGAGAATTCTCTGGTGTGCCTTGGCTTCTACCTCAGGAGAGTTCATGATAGCGCTAACTTTGCAGCTGCTATGGGGCTCTTGAGCAGGTGAGAAAGGTTAGCCCTCAGAAACAAATCCTCTGGTGGGCACAATGTTTTTCAATCTGAAACAGCTTCTCAGTGGGAGTTGTATTTCACCACAGCCATATTCTTTAGCTCTGTGAAAGGACTGGCATAGAGGGAAACCGTATCTACCCCGGTTGTCATTTCTCCGTCACCAGGTTCCGCCCATTGTAACACACGACCATGCCTGGCTGTATGTTCAGCGGTGAGAGCCACAGATCAAGCTGCTGTGTTACAGCTTTCAACAACTATGCAGCGCTGGGCGGTTTGTCAATTAAGCATTAAGCATGTTATCTTCAGCACAGCCTGTTGCTGTTTGGCCAAGGCAGTGCTGCAGTGCTGTCAGCTTGTGACTGATGTGGTCATTTCGGAGATGGAGGAGGAGGTGCATGAGCTGAACAATGTGATTACATTGAGGTTAAATTGGTGATGCTGTTTTTTGTACTAAAGAAAGATCCTATTGTTAACCTAATACCCCTTTGAAGAGACATAGTGAAGGGTCTCAGTAAAAAAAATGTTCCCATTATAAAGGAGCGGGTCTTCTATAGTGGTAATGCCCATGCTGTGACTGCAAGGGTGGCCAAAATTTTTGAAAAAAATACTAACAATTTAAAGACACAAAGAGCATGGCCACAGTAACAAGGTACGACATGTTCCCATTAGAAAGGAGAGGGTCTGCTATACAGTTATAGGGTATGCAGTGAATCCAACGGCTGACAAATTTTAGGAAAAACCCCACTAAGAATTTAAGGACACACAGAGCAGGGCCACAGTAACAAGGTACAACATGTTCCCATTAGAAAGTAGAGGGTCTGCTATACAGTTATAGGGTATGCAGTGAATCCAACGGCTGACAAATTTTAATGAAAAACCCCAATAAGAATTTAAAGACACACAGAGCAGGGCCACAGTAACAAGGTACGACATGCTCCCATTAGAAAGGACAGGGTCTGCTATACAGTTATAGGGTATGCAGTGAGTCTAACGGCTGACCAAGTTTAGGAAAAAACCCACTAAGAATTTAAAGACACATAGAGCAGGGCCACAGTAATGACAAATTCCCATTAGAAATGATAGGGTCGGCTATACTGTTATAGGGTATGCAGTGAGTCCAACGGCTGACAGATTTTAGGAAAATCCCCACTAAGAATTTAAAGACACACAGAGCAGGGCCACAGTAACAAGATATGACATGTTCCCATTAGAAAGGAGAGGGTCTGCTATACAGTTATAGGGTATGCAGTGAGTCCAATGGCTGACCAAGTTTAGGAAAAAACCCACTAAGAATTTAAAGACACATAGACCAGGCCACAGTAATGACAAATTCCCATTAGAAAGGAGAGAGTCTCCCATAGTGTTGGACTATGCAGTGACTTCAAGGGCTGCCAAAAATTTGGAGGCACTTCAATGGCCCTTGGAAGAGACGTGGAGGAGCGCATCATAAAATTTTTTTACCATTAGAAAGGAGCGGGCCTCCTATACTTGTAATGCCATGCACTAAGTGTATGGGCTGACAAACATTTACTCCTGGGGGGTATACATGAACATACTGTATAAAAAATTTTTTTTACGGGCATCATAAAAATGTAGCGCCCCGAGGGCTCGGCCGCTACAGGGGTATTGCACCTCTGCCAGAGGTGTGATATTCCACTCCCGGGTAAGGATGGAGTATGGACCAGGGTTCAGTTAGCTGCATACAGCACACTAACCCCATTTCCGAGGGACAGCTCAACGGTGCTCCCATTAGACAGAAATGCAGGCACGACAGACCATGTCCCTGGCTGGAGTGGGGAGGGGGTAGGAATACCCAGTGATGTAGGAGCAGATAGGGATTGGTTCCTGAGCGTAGATAGGAGCCCATTGGTTGCCGGTCACCTGGGCTCATGTTCTAGAGGGAGGTATAAAAGGTGGGCACCATCTTAGAACAGTGTTCAGTCAGAGAGAAGAAGTGACGGAGTGGGGGCCTCGGCAAGGGGCTCTGCTCCATAGGCGGGCCTAGCCTCTGAGGCCCAGCCAGCACAGAGAGAAGAGAAGAAGAGAAGTTCAGTGAGTGGAGTAAGAGAAGGAGTTCAGCCAGAGAGGGCTGACAGGGAGCTGTGGCTCAGTCTGGGCCCAGCTCCACGAGGCAGGCCTAGGGTGAAGGCCAGGAACAGAAAGGAACAAGAACAGAAAGGAACAAGAACAGAAAGGAACAGAAGAGAAAGAGAAAGAGAGAAACAGAAGGGCTCAGGAACAAGACGGCAGAAGGGACCCTAAGAACCCACGAGAATACAGGGTGAAGGGTCAGGCAGATTAAGGGTACCGGATCCCAAGTTGGTGGAGGAGAAACAGCCCTCAGCCAAAGACCGGAGGTCGTGATCATTTATTGGTGCGACACCTCATCAAACCTGCTAGGAAGGCACCATATAGGACAGCGGGGAACGGGAACCACGTTTATCCGCACAAGTCCGCGGCAGCTGGACAAAAGTGGGTCACTGGTGAGGCAGGCCAGAGAAAGGATTGAAGGGGGTCCTGTGCCATGCTCCTGAACTGCCTGGGGTTGACCGAGCCCCTCACCTGGTGGACGCAGCATGGCTTGGGCGGTCATTGCTGACAGAAGTGACCCGGAGTACATGAACTGTGAGTAAAAGACATTGGACTGCAGTAAGTTGTCTGTGTACTCTTTCGCTCCTCCAGCACTAACGGCACTGGGACTCTCTGCACCATCACCCCCACCATCCACTACACTGCCCTGGGGCTGCACTCTTCCCGTGGGGAGTCACAATACCTCAGCTGCATACATCATCAGCCCCAGCGGTCTGCCTTGCAGCGGCGGTTCATAATAACCGCAATCCACGGTTGGCGTAGTCGGACATCACTTAGGACTGCTAAAGGACTATCACTGGTCTGACAACCCTGAGCCACGGAACCGGGTCGCCACTACTACCCCCACCGTCTCCCTATTGCCTGGCTCCGAGTGCCCCACGGCCCAGGGGCGAGTCAAACACCCTTTAAAAAAATTATGTGGGTGTTGCATCATGGACCACGGTCACCCTGGTGATATGGTGGTGGAAGATGAGGAGAAGGAGGAGGACAAGAGCAAATAGCCAAAATCAGGAAGCGTATACCCATGTGTGGGTGTGAAAAGGTGCATGGGAATACACCTCCCAAGAAAAGACACTGGATTTGAGTTTATGTTACGCTGCTATCATTCGGTGGTGTTGAGAAGTCTGGCCCAATCCAGCCCTTGTTCATTTTTATAAGAGTCAGCCTGTCAGCATTTTCAGTTGACAGGAGGATGCGCTTATCAGTTATAATTCCACCAGCGGTACTAAAAACCCGATCTGATAAAACGCTGGCGGCAGGGCAGGCCAGGACCTCCAAGGCATAGAGAGCCAGTTCATTCCACATATCTAGCTTGGATACCCAATATTTATAAGGCACAGAGGAATCACGGAGGACGTTGGTACGGTACAGTAAGGTACTCCCTCAGCATCTTCCCAAACTTTGCACTCCTTGTGAGAGTACCCTGCGCCTCAGGGCCTGTGTGATGGGAGGGTCTGAGAAAACTCTCCCAGAACTTTGACAGTGTTCCCCTGCCTCTGCTGGATTGAAGTTGTGTCTCTCTCGCCTGTACTCCTTGCTTGTCGAACGAAGTGTGCCCTCTGCCTCCAGCGTTTTCAGATGGGAATTTTTTTTATAGTTCCGCAACAAGGGCCTTCTGGTACTGCCTCATTTTTGTACACCTGTCCGCCTCAGTAATAAGAGATATAAAGTTCTCCTTGTAGAGTGGGTCTAGAAGTGTCACCAACCAGTAATGACCTAAAATTTTGAGAATGCGAGGGTCATGGGAAAGGCAGCATAACATAAACTCAGCCATGCGTGCCAGACTACTAACAGGCAAGACTTCCGTGTCCTCACCAAGAGGATGACTGACCATGCTCTCCTCCTCCTCCTCTCTGTCCTCTGGCCATCCACGCTGAACAGACGGTATGACAGCTGTGCAGATAGCACCGTCTATAGTGCATGAAACTAGTTCCTGTCCTTCCTCCTCCTCCTCTTCCTCATTGTCACCCAATCCACGTTGGGATGAGATGAGGCTGGGCTGTGTGTAATCACCCTGTATGGTTAATTGCTCCATCTTATCGTGCTCCGCCTGCAATGCATCATCTTTGATTGTGAGCAGAGAGCGTTTCAGAAGACAGAGAAGCGGGATGGTGAGGCTAATTATGGAGTCATCGCCGCTCACCATCTTGGTGGAGTCCTCAAAGTTTTGGAGGATGGTACATATGTCTGACATCCACGTCCACTACTGAGGTCTTATGTGTGGAGTCTGAACTGAATACCGATAGCCTTTTTGATGCTGGTACTCAACAACTGCCCTCTTCTGCTCACAAATCCTTCCCAACATCTGCAATGTAGAGTTCCAACGTGTGGGGACATCACACACCAGTCTGTGAGCCAGAAGCTGCAAACGCTGCTGAAACACTGCAAGGGCGGCGGAAGCTGTAGCTGACTTTCTAAAATGGGCACACAGGCGGCATACTTTAACAAGCAGATCCCGCAGCTCCGGGTAGGATTTGAGTAACCGCTGAACCACGAGGTTAAGCACATGGGCCAGGCATGGTACGTGTGTGAGCTCGCCTCGCCTCAGAGCCGCCACCAGGTTCCAGCCATTGTCACACACGACCATGCCTGGCTGTAGGTTCAGCGGTTTGAGCCACAGATCTGCCTGCTCTTTCAGAGCTGTCCATAACTCTTCAGCATTGTGTGGTTTTTCACCTAAGCATATTAGCTTCAGCACAGCCTATTGCCGCTTGGCCGAGGCAGTGCTGCAGTGCTTCCAGCTTGTGACTGATGTGGTCATTTCGGAGATGGAGGCTGAGGAGGAGGAGGAGGCTGAGGAGCATGAGGTGCAGGAGCTGTAGACCGTGGGGGCAACCCTGATTGACCTAGGGCCTGCAATCCTTGGCGTCGGGAGGACGTGTTCCGTCCCAAGGTCCGACTGGGTCCCGGCTTCCACTATGTTAACCCAGTGTGCCATCAGCGAGATGTACCGTCCCTGCCCACAAGCACTTGTCCACGTGTCCGTGGTTAGGTGGACTTTACCGGTAACTGTGTTGTTGAGGGCACGGCTAATGTTTTGGGACACGTGCTTGTGTAATGTGGGGACGTCACACTGGGAGAAATAGTGGCGGCTGCGGACAGAGTACCGAGGGACGGCCGCCACCATCAGGTTGCGGAAGGCTTCTGTCTCCACAAGCCTAAAAGGCAACATTTCGAGCCAAGCAGTCGTGAATTGTGAGAATTTAGTAGTGTGGCCTGTGGGACGTTGGCTGCATATTTGCGCTTGCATTCCAAGGACTGGAGTATTAACAACTGAATGCTGCGCTGGGACAAGGACATGTACGTGCTTCCTGATGCTGTTACTTGACAGTGTGCAATGACAGGTGCAGGGCAGGAGGCATCTTTGCATGCACTATGGACAGGGGATTGGCTTGCATGCACAACAGCAGAAGAAGCAATGGTGCCACCTGTAGACACTGTTCCTGGACCCTGGTGTTCGGCCCACAAAGTCGAGTGCTTTGCTGCCATGTGCCTGATCATGCTGGTGGTGGTCAGGCTGGTCGTTTTGCCACCCCTGCTGATGCTGGTCTGGCTCGTGATGCAAATGGCCTTTTTGGAGCTATCGGCAGAGTCTTTAAAAAACAACCAGACTTGGGAAGACCTAACAGTTGTAGTGGCAACTTCCTTCGTGTTGGTGTTACGGGAAACGGTAGCCTGCCTTATGTCTGCGGCCACCACACTGCTTCTTCCTGCCTGTTGGGGTGCTCTGCCTCCCTCCCCCTTTGTGCTGCTGTCCTTGCTCTGCATGTCCTCCTGCCAGGTTGGGTCAGTTACTACATCATCCACCACCTCGTCTCCCACTTCTGCACCCTGGTACTATTCCTGACTTTCTGCCAATTGTGTCTCATCATCGTCCACCTCTTGTGACAGTTTCCCACCGTCGCCTTCGTGTGACCGTGGATGCTCAAATATTTGGGCATCGCTACACGTGATCTCCTCTTGCCCCGCTTCAAGTGGACCGGGCGAGAGGCCCGAATCTATAAATGGAAAAGTGAACAGCTCTTCAGATTGTCCAAGTGTGGGATCAGTTGTCTCTGGGTACTCGGCATGGTGGGAGGAAGGAGGATCAGGGTGAGGAATATGCGGTCCAGACTCACGGCTACTGAGACTTGACCGTGTGGAAGACAGGGTGGTGGTGGTGGTGGCTAAGTGACTGGAAGCATTATCCGCTATCCAACCAACAACCTTTTGACACTGATCTGGGTTCAATAGTGGTGTGCTGCGGTCCCCTAGAAATTGGGACAGGAAGGTCAGGCGAGAAGATGTGGGTGTTTGTTGTGGTACAATTTCGGCTTGCCCACGGCCTTGTCCTCGGCCTCTGCATGTACCATTACCATCACGTCCAGTTCCCCGTCCCTTGCCACGTGCCTTGCCCATTTTAAATGGAGGATAGTATCTTCCACGCTCACTACAAATGACTGAGTTTGAAGCGAAGTTATATGTGATCGGTGTGATGGAGAAAACAGAGTTTTAAATACCTGGCCTGTAGGTAAGTAGTGTGAACAGCAAACTACTGTGAATTGCTTCACTGACACACTGAAAAAATGGAGGCCAGAAATGGCAGTATTTTCTGACAACGTATATGTGATCCGTGTGACGGAGAAAACACAGTTTTAAATAGCTGAATTTCTAGCGCTCTAATATGGAAAGGACCTGGCTGTATTCTGCAGTGCCAACAAGCAAATGGCGCAGAAAAACGGTGTTCTCTGGATTGCTTTATAAGCAAATAATGAGGATTAAGATCCAAAGAAAAGTATTCCTGGCCCCTGAGACCTGGGCCTTTGTATAGAAATATCTAACAGCAGCAGAAGGCAGAATTGGAATGGAGCCTCTTGTGCTATATGCACTGCAGTCTGCTATATACCCTGCCTGCCTGCCTATATACACTGCTTGCCTGATATCTCTGCAGATGGATTAGTCCTCAGAAGAACTGTTTGTTAGGATGGATATGTGTAATGTGCGGTTTTTCTCCCTACACTACCTAATACACAATCAAATCTCTCCCTAACGCAGCAGCAGCTCTCCCTACACTGTCTGATCCGGAGTGACTGTGATGAGCATGGCGGCGCCAGGTCTGATATACACCTGATGATGCTGTGCGGCCAGCCAATCACTGTAATGCCCACAACCAACATGGCTATGGCATTACAGTGCATAGCAGGCAATCCCTGCATGTTCATTGGCTCTGTAAAGAGCGCCAAACATGCAGGGAGGGGACCCGACTTCCCGCCCGACCAACCCGGAAATACTCGGACGTGGGCTATTACACCACGAAAAGGGGGATAGTCAGAAAGAGCATAGAGAGAACGGTAGGCCTACACACTCACCCTGACCAGTGGGGCTCGCCCGAATGCTCTCAGACACCCAGGCCCATTCCTAACCGGTACTGTTGGGTCATTAATAATATCTACAATAAAGACCCTGAACTGTTTGAAGCGGACTCTGAACTCTTACTATTGCGGCCTGCACTATCACCCCCAACATCCACCTACACTGCCCTGAGGCTACACTCTTCCCGTGGGGAGTTATCCTACCCCTGTGCTGCACACCAACACCAGCCTCAGCGGTCTGCCTTGCAGCGGCGGTTATCTCCAACCGCAATCCACGGGTGGCGTAGTCGGACATTCAAAACACTGATAAATAGACTGCCACCATTTGGTCTGACCACCCTGAGCCACGGGATCGGGTTGCCACTACTACCCGCATCAGCACTGTACACTAGAAGGCCCGGTTCCGGGTACCCCACGGCCCAGGGGGCGAGTCAGCTTTGGCGTAGTCGGTAGAATTGTGACCAACCCGCCACAAACGGGTATTGCGTGCCTGGAAAAGACTCTATACATATCTGAGTGAAGTTTCCCGCCATTCGGGGCCATTTCCCGCCAATCGGAGCCGTTTCCCGCCATCGGGCGCCATCTTCGGGATGCCGCGCGGGAAGAAGAGGGGCGTGGACGTCCAAAAACGCGCGAGACCTGAAGCCCCGCCCTACGCTGAGACGCTGCGCAAGGTCCTGTAAGGAGATCCAGCGGATGCCGACGTCATCACCGAGCAACGCAAGGTCCTCGCCCAGAGCATCGCGAGCGGAGCCGCGGCCTACAGAAGAGGATCGCCAGAAGGTAGGACACGGTTTACTAGGGGGGAGGAAGATGTCGGACGCGGAGGGACCCTCTACCACCAGCGTAGCCGCTGCAGCTGTGATGCCGTTTTCCATGCCCTATATTCATAGGCGGATTATAATGAGGGCAATCCGGGCGACCGCCCAGGGCCCCGAGCCTGCAGGGGGCACGCGGCTCCAGGCGGGGTGTCTAATGCCGGATTGCCCTCATTATATGTGCGGGCCGCCGCGGCATATAGCGGTAGCAGTGGCATGAGGGGGGGGCCCGGACCGCTCCCCCAGCAGCGGCCGCCGATACTTCTTCATCGGCTGGGCCAGCACTGCAGCAGTTAACTTCCCTGTGCTAGCCCGGCCGCGTCACTGCTAGGAGACACGGCCCTGTGCGCGGCTGTGTCTCCTATCTGTGACGTCACGCAGTGCGCTCCGGCCTGCAGTGCTGCACCGGAAAAGAGAGAGAGCAGGCAGGAGGAATGGAGCCGGGGGATGGTGAGTTTGTGTGTGTGTGGGCATATGTGTGTGTGGGCAGGTGTGTGTGTGTTTGTGAGCAGGTGTCTGTGTGGGCAGGTGTGTGTGTGTGTGGGCAGGTGTGTGTGTGTATATGTGTGTGTATATGTGTGTGTGTGTGTGTGTGTGTGTGGGCAGGTGTCTGTGTGGGCAGGTGTGTGTGTGTGTGTGGGCAGGTGTGTGTGTGTGTGTGGGCAGATGTGTGTGTGGGCAGGTGTGTGTATATGGGTGTGTGTGTGTTTGTGGGCAGGTGTCTGTGTGAGCAGGTGTGTGTGTGGGCAGGTGTGTGTGTGTGTGTGTGGGCAGGTGTGTGTGGGCAGGTGTGTGTGTGTGTGGGCCGGTGTGTGTGTGTGTGGGCAGGTGTTTGTGTTTGTGTGTGGGCAGGTGTGTATGTGTGTGTGTGTGGGCAGGTATGTGTGTGTGTGTGTGTGTGTGTGTGGGCAGGTGTGTTTGTGTGTGGGCAGGTGTGTGTGTGTGTGTGTGGGCAGGTGTGTATGTGTGGGCAGGTGTGTGTGTGTGGGGGCAGGTGTGTGTGTGTGTCTGTGTGGGCAGGTGTGTGTGTGTGTCTGTGTGGGCAGGTGTGTGTGTGTATATGTGTGTGTGTGTGTGTGTGGGCAGGTTAGAAAGTCTTGCCCTGTTGAACACTACACCTGACTTGAGGCCACCACCTCTTGGTTGTCCAATGCTCTTGCTTCTCTAGGGCTCTTCTCAGATATTCATTATACCAGCTCCCCAGAATACCAAAGTTAGGGTGGGTGACTGCGAGCCCTGGTGGTGGTCATAACTGCGGCCACCCAGGGGCAATACTCCATAACAACAATCCCCTGAGGTGGTGTAGGATGTAAGGACCTATTCACACTACATTCAGCGCTGCATTCAGGTCTTTACACAAGGCTTACAACTGAATCCCTGAAATTCAGGATTGTGCTGTCTGAAATGAGACATCTGAAAGCAGAGCAAATGGAGCCTAAAGATTCAGACTTTAGCCTCGGTTTGCCTTTGTTCAAATCAATGGCTATGTCAAGGCACATCTGAATGCCATTTTTCAGGGATTTAGATAGAAGCCTGGAAAGAGGAGATGAATGCATTGCAAAATTCAGTGTGAATAGACCCTTATATCTGGAGTCTTGATATTGATGCCACAAGCATTTTACTTGTTTTTAACTTAAAAAAAAATACACACACACAAATTATACACACACACACACACACACACACACTATACATACACACACACTATACATACACACACACACACACACACACACTAAACATACACACACACAGATGTGTATGTGGGCAGGTGTGTGTGTGTGGGCAGGTGTGTGTGTGTGTGGGCAGGTGTGTGTGTGTGTGATGTCTGTCTGTGTGTGTGTGTGTGTGTGTGGGCAGATGTCATTGTGTGATGTCTGTTTGTATGTATTTTTGTGTTTCAAATGTGTTTATGCGTGTCTGTATATGTTTGTGTGTGTGTATGACTGCATGCGGCCTCCTGCTGAGTATAGTTGGCGCCGTGCGGCCTCCTGATGTCTCTGGGGGTGCTCCGTGCAGCCTCCCGCTGTGTATAGATGGCTACATGCGGCCCCCAGCTTTTTATAGACGGCGCCGTGTGGCCCCCCGCTGTGTATAGATGGCTACGTGTGCCCCCTGCTGTGTATAGATGGCTACGTGCGGCCCCCCACTGAGCATAGATGTCGCCGTGCGGCCTCCTGCTGTGTATAGATGGCTACGTGTGCCCCCCGCTGTGTATAGATGGCTACGTGCGGCCCCCCGCTGAGTATAGATGTCGCCGTGCGGCCTCCTGCTGTGTATAGATGGCTACGTGCGGTCTCCCGCTGAGTATAGATGGCGCTGTGCGGCCTCCTGCTGTCTCTGGGGGGAGCACCGTGCGGCATCTATACTCAGCAGGAGGCCGCACGTAGCCATCTATACACGTATACTCAGCAGGAGGCCGCACATAGCCATCTATATGTTGCCATCTATACACAGCGGGAGGCCGCACGGCGCCATCTATACACAGAGGGAGGCCACACGGCGCCATCTATACACAGCGGGAGGCCGCATGGCGCCATCTATACACAGCGGGAGTCTCAGTGCTTTGCAAGAGCAGTCAATAAATTCTGCTTGACTAATTCTGAGCACCATAAAGTCTGGTTCGCTTCTATCCTGCTGTCTTCATTTTCAGCTTGCTGAATTCTAACTCATTTACTGTCATTCGAGACGATGCCTTTGCTGGTCTCTTTCACCTTGAATACCTGTAAGTGCTCCACTTAATGTCATATTTTTGATTCTGTTCTTCTTCATCTTTTGGCATGTGCAATTGTATGAGCAAGTATTCATATGAATTTATGACCTACTTAAACCTTTGAGGACCTTAAATTTTATTCAATCAAATTTTTTTCCAGTTTAAAACTATGGGACATATATGTGCCTTGGTCCTCAAAGGGTTTTTAAAGGGGCTGCAAACATAAATACGAAAATAATAATTCAATTAGTGCTTTTTGTGTTCATTTAATTTTTATTTGAAGTCCATTTTTTTTATATACCTTGAAATTAAGCCCTACCCCATGGAATGAAGCCCTACCTACATGACATCTGAGAGCTACATGGATCCCGCTTGTGAGGTGCCTGTCCGTCACTACTATTCAGTTTTAGGGTCCACTCACTAAGCCATATATTCTCTCATGCAAGAGAATAGGGCCAATTATGCTAATGACACTGGGCTCAAACTCTGTCAGAGCTTCAACTGAGTGTGATCCGATTCTCTCGCAGCACAGATATGGAGAAGATGGAGAACTTAATTTCTCCATCTTCTCCATAGTCTCTGTGAGTGTTCATCGAACTGCACTTGGATGACATCCGAGTGCAGTCCAATGTTTTACGTGCACCCATAGACTTGTATGGGTGCACATGGTCCGAATATCGAATGAGATTATTTTCTCATGCCAATAATCGCACTGTCCCATAGTATAACATAGGGCCGAGTCCTATCCGATAAAACATCACATAGCATTCGGCCGTGTTATACAACAGTGTGAGCGAGCCCTTAGAGTCAAGGAATATTTACATGCAGATGATGATATTACTCTCCAAGTGTATATTTTTTTAGGCGAGTTCATAGTAAATGCTTTGCATTTTTGACATGTGATCAACTAAAGAACAAGAAAGATTTAGGACCTCGCCTATAGAGAAATGGAAAATAGTTTGGAGGACTTGCATGTCCTTTTTTATTTATTATGAGAAAATCATAAAAGATCCCGTTTTTTAACCATGCTGTGACTTTCTGCTGAGGGAGAGGGAGAGAGCTGCCCTATTCAGAGTCTGTAATAAGACCTGCTGACAAAAGTGTTGAAGATACAGTCTAATGTGAATTAACAATGAAAAAAAGTTAATTTAACAAATGGCTTGTATTTTTTTTAATACAAACTTTTTTGTCTTTACAGCTCCTTTGAAGGGAATCTGTCATCAGGTTTTTGCCACCTAATCTGAGAGCAGCATAATGTAGGGTTAGAGGCACTGATTCCAGTAATGTGTCACTTACTGGGCTGCTTAGTGTTGTTTTGATAAAATCATTGATTTGTCAGAAGGTAATTATCACTAGATGACTAGTAAGTTCTGTAGGACCCCACCCCCATCACTGATCAGTAGATTTCTGTGTACACTGAGCATGGGAAGAAAGCTGCCAATCAGTGGTGTGGGTGGGGCTATACAGAGCGCAGCATTCAGAGCTCTGCTAGATCTGCAGCAGATAAAACGGTGATTTTCTCAAAATGACAACAAGCAGCTGAAAAAGTGACACATCGCTGGAATCAGGGTATCTGCCCCAATATTGTGCTGCTCTCAGATGAGGCAGCACAATTAATATTATGCCAAATTAAATTCCCGTGAACTATCACATGATCTATCACAGGGGATCATGTGACATGTCACGTGATAAATCAGGTGTGTGGAGGGGGCCCGCGCCTTCTAAACTGCCCGGGGCCCTTGCTACTCTTAATCCACCCCTGCCTATATCCCCGGAGCGGCCTGGCTGCCCCAGTATGCCGGCGAGTCGCATACCTTGGGCGACTTTAAAGAAAGGCTGTAAAGACTGTTCAAAGTTTATCCCCTGACAGAAGAACAGAAAGTAAGCATACTGATAGGGCAGCTAACTGGTGCGGCCCAGCGGGAGGTAAAGTCTTGGACAGCTGAGGAGAAAAGGACTGTAAGGGGGGTTCTGACCCGTCTACGGGACACCTTTCATACCCGTACCTCAGCAGAAATTAAAATGCGGTTCTATGGATGTAAGCAGCGAGCTCAAGATAGCATCCGAGATTCTGCCCTAAATTTACAGGAAGCCTTGGGGGCAATTAAGCAAGCTGACCCTGGCAGCGTGCAGGATACAGATAAACTATTGACTGACCAGTTCATAGAAGGTCTGCTGTCCAGCGCCCACAGAACCCAGCTGCGCCTCATGGCCCTACAGAACCCCGATTTGACTTTTGCACAGTTCAAAGATAGGGCCATCGGGGAGCTCCGAGAACCTGCACCGGGTGGCGCTGTAGCTTCCCGGCGCCCTGCCATCCCTTACCACCAGGGGGCGGCGCCCTATCCTGCAGACCTTGTGGGGGCTGATGCGCAGGCCCTAAATCCATCCCCTCCTGCAAACCTGCACCATCAGGTCCAAGAACTAACAAAGAGTGTTGCTGCATTGACCAGGACCGTACAGTCATTACAGATGGACCCGTCAGGACCAATCAAGCTGGCTTCCAGTCCGGAGGATGTCCCGTGGCGTCGACGCAGGAGGATCCCGTGGTTCAGAGGGAGGCCCGCCGATCATTACACTGAGGATGGACAGCCGATTTGCCGCCGTTGCAGCCAGCCGGGACACGTAACCAGGTACTGTACTTTAAATGGGTCCGACCTGGGGCAAAGGGCCAACCCCCAGGCATAAGGTCATCAGGCCCATCTAATTTGCGTGATAAGTACGTAGGGGGACGCCCGATTTTACCCGTAGTGCAGGACGGTATCCCCATGAGTGCACTGCTGGACACCAGGTCCCAAGTGACTACCATCCCCTATGTACTTTTCACGCAGTACTGGAGTGACACTGATATAACTCGTTATCCAGACGATGACTTGAGCATCATCGCCAGCAATGGTCAACCCGTGCCGCAGGTGGGGTTCAGAGAGATGACCATTAAGATTGGTAAACTTGAACTGCCGGCACAGGGAGTGATCATTGTGGACATTGACCGTCGAGAAAGTCACCCTAAAATAACCTTGGGTACTAATGTGATTGAAAATTGTCTTTCAGAAGCAATTGTAATTTTGCAGCAGGTGGCGATGAACGCGAGCTCCAGCCAACAGAGGGTCCTCCAAAAGGAGATAAGAGCCCTGATGAGATGGCAACAGGTAGAACTGTCTGGTGGTGAGATCGGTAGCGTGAGGATGAGCGACCCGTTCCCCATTGCCATGCCCCCCAAAAGTGAAATGATCTGGTGTCGGACTACAATCGGGTTAAGAGGGAGAGACTACCAAGCCATGGTAGAACCCGTGTACTCAGACAGCAGGCCCACCATTTTGACAGCCCGGGGGGTGGTCGATGTCCGCCATGGAAGGGTGCCCGTCCGGATCTTAAACATTGGGGAAAGGGAAGTACACAAGCTGCCAGACCTGATAGACTTATACAACCATATCCCGGTGAATGCTACAAATTGCACCCCGGCTTACCTGATGAGGGCAAGACCAGGCAAGCTGCCGATAGACCTGGAGATGGGAGTCCTCCCCACCTCCCCAGACGCGGACTGGGATACGGAACGGCGGCTACAGTACAAGAAGGTACAGGAGAGTGTGGAGAGGAGTCTGGCTCAAGCGAGAGAAAAGCAAGAGAGGCTCTTCAACCAACACGCCCCTGCTGGTCCTGGAACCTGGGGAGCAGGTCCTGAAGCGGAAGAGAAGGCTTCACAAGCTAGATGACCAGTGGGAGAGCGACCCGTACACAGTACTGCAGTCCAACCACAACAACCCGAAGGTATGTGTAATTACCAAGGATGGAGGAGAAACCACTAGCACCGTCTCCAGAGACCACCTAAAAAGGTGCCCCAAGCAACTACAGAGTGCAGGAGAAGATCAAGATGACCTTGAACCCGCAGAAGACAAGAAAGAAATGATCAGCACAGTTCTTGGAGAGTTCCCCCGGTCCTGGACTCGGATAAATGATGCAATAGTGGTACCCGTCCTACACTTCCTTCAACCAACCCAGCAGGAACCTACAGGAGAGCAGGAGGAATCAGAAGACGAAGCAGCCCTAGAGGCAGAAGAACCCATGCCAGCAACCCAGGAGAGTCAACCCTCTGCTGACAGTGAGCCTGCCATACCTGCGGTAAGCCAAAGGACCCGCAGATAGCTGCCTGCACTGCCTGTAAACCCAGCTAGTAGCTGTACCCTGAATGCTAGTGGGGAAAGTCAGGTTAGACCACCACCAGACAGTGGGTTACGCAGGTCAACCCGGAGCACTAGGGGGCAAATACCAGCTCGCTGGAAGATCTAAATGCTGTATATTGTAAATGTTTTATGTTTGTTGCCTGGTTGCTAATTATGTTTTTCCAGTCTTTCTAGTTCATGGACTAACAGGTTATGGACGCTGAATAACCGGAACTGTCTTGTAGATAGTTGCACTTGGTGCCCTCTTTCGAAGATGGCCAAGGAAGAAAAATCTATCCGGTGTGGCCTCCTTGTGGCCTCCTTGTGGCCCAAAGTAGAGAGCTCAGCCTTGTCGCCACGCCCAAGGCGAGGAACTTGGGGTTTATGGAAACAGGTCCCCACACCGTGGAAAACTTCACACCTTGTTGGGTGACATGGACACCCGGTCACGGAAGCGCCGTGACCTCAAGGACAAAATATACTTGTATATATGTTATGTTGTCATTTATACCATGTATTTGTGTTTCCTGTTTAGTCCGGAGTACTAAATTTTACTAGGGGAGAATGTGTCACCCCAGGCCTGGATGCCACAAACAATAATCTGTGTCTGAGAGCAGGAGGGAGGTCCCCTGGTTAGGGACAATTAGCATACAGCACCTCCTGTCCCAGGCCAGCAGGGGGAGCTGGCTGCCCCTATAAAAGCTGGAACTGGGGGCAGGGTTAGAGAGAACTGGAAGACCTAGCTCAGGAGTGAGACTAGTCCCAGAGAACGAGGGACAGTTCAGCTGTAGCTGAGGAGTCCGTGAGGCAGAGGAGAAACTGCAAGCCAGGGACAGAGGTGACGAGAGCCAGTCCTGGAAGAGAACCAATCTACCGGGCATTGGGGTCCGGGGCTGTCAGGGTTACAAGCCCAGCAGCAGAGAACCAACCTGCGAGGGATTTCAGGTCCCTTGGCCTAAGAAGCCTGGAGGCTCCGCCACACAGAGGGACCAGTACAGCGAGGAGCAAGCAACAGGTACCCAAGTCCCTAGTCGCATGCCATACAGGCGAGAAGTACACGGCCAGCTCAGGGACGTGGGCTATTACACCACGAAAAGGGGGATAGTCAGAAAGAGCATAGAGAGAACGGTAGGCCTACACACTCACCCTGACCAGTGGGGCTCGCCCGAATGCTCTCAGACACCCAGGCCCATTCCTAACCGGTACTGTTGGGTCATTAATAATATCTACAATAAAGACCCTGAACTGTTTGAAGCGGACTCTGAACTCTTACTATTGCGGCCTGCACTATCACCCCCAACATCCACCTACACTGCCCTGAGGCTACACTCTTCCCGTGGGGAGTTATCCTACACCTGTGCTGCACACCAACACCAGCCTCAGCAGTCTGCCTCGCAGCGGCGGTTATCCCTGACCGCAATCCACGGGTGGCGTAGTCGGA
Source organism: Phyllobates terribilis (assembly GCF_046119375.1). Classification (NCBI taxonomy): domain Eukaryota; kingdom Metazoa; phylum Chordata; class Amphibia; order Anura; family Dendrobatidae; genus Phyllobates; species Phyllobates terribilis. The sequence continues at coordinate 92,082 of NW_027363990.1, read as the reverse complement.
CATTCAAAACACTGATAAATAGACTGCCACCATTTGGTCTGACCACCCTGAGCCACGGGATCGGGTTGCCACTACTACCCCCATCAGCACCGTACACTAGAAGGCCCGGTTCCGTGTACCCCACGGCCCAGGGGGCGAGTCATGTGCATCAAATTATACATACACATATGGGGCAGTGGGGCTTCATACTATATACAGCTGCTTCTCACAAAATTAGAATATCATCAAAAGTTAGTTTATTTCAGTTCTTCAATGCAAAAAGTGAAACTCCTATATTATATAGAGTCATTACACACAGAGGGATCTATTATATAGAGTCATTACACCGAGGGATCTATTATATAGAGTCATTACACACAGAGGGATCTATTATATAGAGTCATTACACACAGAGGGATCTATTATATAGAGTCATTACACACAGAGGGATCTATTATATAGAGTCATTACACACAGAGGGATCTATTATATAGAGTCATTACACACAGAGGGATCTATTATATAGAGTCATTACACACAGAGGGATCTATTATATAGAGTCATTACACACAGAGGGATCTATTATATAGAGTCATTACACACAGAGGGATCTTCTATATAGAGTCTTTACACACAGAGGGATCTATTATATAGAGTCATTACACACAGAGCGATCTATTATATAGAGTCATTACACACAGAGGGATCTATTATATAGAGTCATTACACACAGAGGGATCTATTATATAGAGTCATTACACACAGAGGGATCTATTTTAAGTGTTTATTTCTGTTAATGTTGATGATTATGGCTTACAGCCAATGAAAACACAAACGTCATTATCTCAGTAAATTAGAATACTTCATAACAACAGCTTGAAAAATGTTTTTAAAATCCGAAAAGTTGGCCTACTGAAATGTATGTTTAGTAAATGCCCTCAATACTTGTTCGGGCTCCTCGTGCATCAATTACTGCATCACTGCGGCAATGTGGCATGGAGGCGATCAGCCTGTGGCACTGCTGAGGTGTTATGGAAGCCCAGGTGGCTTTGATAGCAGCCTTCAGCTCATCTGTATTGTGGGGTCTGGGGTCTCATCTTCCTCTTGACAATACCCCATAGATTCTCTATAATAGATTCTCTATGGGGTAAAGGTCAGGCGAGTTTGCTGCCAATCAAGCACAGTGATACTGTTGTGTGTAAACCGGGTATTGGTACTTTTGGCAGTGTGGACAGGGGCCAAGTCTTGCTGGAGAATGACATTTCCATCTCCATAAAGCTTGTGGGCAGAGTGAAGCATGAAGTGCTGTAAAATGTCCTGGTAGACGGCTGCGCTGACTTTGGTCTTGATAAAACACAGTGGACCTACACCAGCAGATGACATGGCCCCCCCAAACCATCACTGATTGTGGATACTTCACACTAGACCTCCAGCAGCTTGGATTGTGGCCTCTCCACTCTTCCTCCAGACTCTGGGACCTTGATTTCCAAATGAAATGCAAAATTTACTTTTCATCTGAAAACAACACCTTGGGCCACTGAGCATCAGTCCAGGTCTTTTTCTCTTTGGCCCAGGTAAGACGCTTCTGGCGTTGTCTATTGGTCATGAGGGGCTTGACACAAGCAATGCGACACTTGTAGCCCATGTCCTGGATACGTCTGTGTGTGGTGGCTCTTGAAGCAGTGACTCCAGCAGCAGTCCACTCCTTGTGAATCTCCCCCAAATTTTTGAATGGCCTTTTCTTAGCAATCCTTTCAAGGCTGCGGTTATCCCAGTTGCTTGTGCACCTTTTTCTACCACACTTTTTCCTTCCACGTCCATTAATATGCTCAGATACAGCACTCTGTGAACAGCTGCTTCTTTAGCAATGACCTTTTGTGGCTTACCCTCCTTGAGGAGTGTGTCAGTGACTGCCTTCTGGACATCTGTCAAGTCAGCAGTCTTGCCCATGATTGTGGAGCCTACTGAAACTGACTAAGGGACCTTTTTAAATGCTTAGGAAGCCTTTGCAGGTGTTTCTTGTTAATTCTAATTTACTGAGATAATGACTTTTGTGTTTTCATTGGCTGTAAGCCATGATCATCAACATTAGCAGAAATAAACACTTAAAACAGATCACTCTGTTTGTAATGACTCTGTATAATATATGAGTTTCACTTTTTGGATTTAAGAACTGAAATAAATTCACTTTTTGATGATATTCTAATTTTCTGAGAAGCACCTGTATGTAGCAGTGCGGCAATTATACTATATACAGTCAGGAGTATAAGTACTTGATACACTGACAATTTCGAAAGTTTTTCCACCTACAAAGAATGAAAAGGTCTGTTTTGTTCTACTTAACTGCTGCAACTTGGACCTTTAACAGGATTTATATTTCACCTATGAGAAAGCATACTATGTGTATTTGGCAGATTAACTCAGGCATGTTTATGATAAACTGAATACCTGGATTGGAGTCCTATTTGTATACAGAATATTGACTATTAATGCTGGCAGAGTAAGTCTTGGGCTATATTCACACTAGGTGTTTTTTTCTGCAGCAAAACATAATCTCTTGGCAGGAAAGAAGTAGCGTCAAAAACGCAGGTTTTGGTGTGTTTTTTTGCAGTGGTTCTTGGTGCATTTTTGGTGCGTTTTTCAGGATCCCAAAGTTCAGCTTTGCTTCCACCATAGACACATGAAAACAGGTCACCATTGCAAGACATATGTTCATGAAAAAGTACACATTACAAATGTAACAGGGGGGGTGGGGGGTGAATTGGTCTGGAATGATTTATCTAAGACCCTGGCAGTTCATTGAATTTGTAGGACACTATTTACTTTCACATTATGGTTTGCCATTGAGTTGCTCAGGCATTGTTCATTTTCACACCTCCCTGGGCCACACGTGTTGTTCAATCTCACACCTAGCTCAACCAATGTTTACTTTGTAGGCATCACTAATTTAATTAAACTGTAATAATCCAAGCTGCTATCTCAGGTGACCAAGACAAGATGGTTTAAACTTGGGAAAATCACAAGAATAAATGTGTGTCGCATACTTGCTTTTTTCATTAAAAACGCAGCAAAATGTTCACACTAGGCTTTTTTTCAGCATTTTTTTACACCACCCTTTTTTTTAATGGGTGAAAAACGCTGAAACAAGTGACATACTCTATTGCAAAAAGCCATAGAAAGCACAAAATACTGAGGACAAATAAGCAAGCTTTGTGCATGAGATTTCGGAAATCTCATAGACTTTGTTGGTACTGTAAAACGCAGCTGAAAATTTGCATAAAAAGCCCGCTAAAAAAAGTCTAGTGTGAATATAGCCTTGTATAACAGTTCGCCAATGAGTTAGGATATATGACCACGATGTAGAAATGCTGCGGATTTTTCCTAAGCGTTTCTGCATCTCCCTGGGTTGTCAAGCGCTTTGCCAAGTGATTTTAGCATCACTTGGAAAAGTGCTTGACAACTTGGTCACACTATATAATTCCATGCAACCGACTAAATGGCGTCATGGAAGGTCCTTTTACCAACGCGAGCAGCAGAAGAGCCAGCAGCACCGCCGGGAGCAGACAGGGGCCATCAGAAGGTAAGTATATGTTTATTTTTTATTTTAATTCTATTTTAACTACAGGTACTATGGTACCCGGGTCTGGAGGAGAGTCTCTTCATCTCCAGACCCGGGTACCATCCACACATTGAGTCGCATAATATCTACATGTGTATTTGTAGTCATGCGGATGTTATGCGTTCCAATGCAAGTCAATGGCGGCTAAATCGCAGCGACTCTGCAAAATTAAAGGACGTGCTGCGGATTTTTCTGCAATGATAATCCGCAGCGGAAATCTCCGCGGCATGTGCACAGCACATGCGGATTATCATTGGGGACCATTGCAGACCTATCACCAAGCGTTTTTTAAGTGTTTCCGCGGCTGAAGTTACGCTGCAGAAACGCCTAAAAAACGCATAGTGGGCACACAGCCTTAAAAGTTCTATGGTGAAGAAAAACACGTGAGATAATAAATACTAAATATACAATATTTCCCATAATATGACTGAGGATATCTTTAGGGTGTATTCACTGTTCTTTCTTCTGCAGCAAAAATGCTGTGTTTTACAGTACCATCTTAGTGAATGACATTTCTGAAATCTCATTCACATGCTGGTTTTTTTGCATTTTTTTTAAATCTGCAGCTTGTCAAGTCTTTCAGAGGTTTTGCAGCATTTTTCACCCATGCAAATGAATGGAAAAAAAAACACAAGTAAAAACACCTGAATTTTAAGCAGCGTTTTTCCTGCCACCTTTGATTTTTGAGGTAGAAAAAAAATACTGCCAAAATCCAACTTGTGAACACACCTTTATCCTGGTTGTGTTCTAATTGGATATAAAATAGAACGGCCATGATAACATGGGTAGTTAATTGTATGGTGTTTTCACTTTATATAATACCAGGCCGCATTCTATTTGCGCAGAGCTGCTCCGTGAAGATTCTATCACAAGATTCCGTGATGACATCACAGGTGATGGTGACATCACTGCTCACAGTCGCTATATATACAATGCACATAGGCTCACCCGTGCCTTTCTTGGCTCTATAGTGACTGATAGCACTTGCAGTTTTTCACTATGGCTGGAATTGTTTTGGACATTCCTCAGGTAAAAGCACTATTGTTGATCCTTATGATCAATCGTCCTAACAGTGTGCTTCTACCACCCGATGGCGTCCTCAGCTTCACTCACCGGCTGGTGATGGAGCTAGTAAAGGATTGCCTGACCAAACACCGACAACGTCGTCTAACGTCAGACTATCTGACGGATTTACTTCAGAACATCAGGACATTACTACACCAGGTAAGTGGCGGACACTCTGCACAGAACATCTCAATATTAATAGATAATAATGGAGGGATAGAAGCTTTTTCTTCTAATATATCGTATTTTGCAGACCATAAGACGCACCAAAAATTTTTGGGAGGTAAATAGGAAAAACATTTATTATAATAAAATGGGGGTCTGTCTTATAGTCCTGTCTTATAGTCCGAATTTTCGGTTGCTTACTGAGGGGGGTGGTGGCAGTGGAGCGAGGTCACAGGAGGCAGAGTCGCTGCTGCAGGAAGTTGGCAGTAGGAGTGGGGCACTGCTGCGGGCCCCAAGCTGGGAGGAGCGGGGTGCCCAGAAGGTGCGAGGCTGCGGGCCCTGGGCTTCAAGGAAATGTTAGCGGTAATTCAGGAGGGGAGGCCCTGCTCTGCTTATTGATTTCTCTGCAGTGGGCTTCAAGAAGTAGGCTGCTGGAGATGGCCAATACGCAGATTGAGATCTCAGCTCGTCACTGAGCCGAGATCTAAATCTGCACATGCACTGCCTCCAGCGGCCATTTGCCTGAAGCCCACCGCCAGAAATTCAATGGGCAGAGCGGAGACTCCCCTCCTAAATCACCGCTAACATTTCCTTGAAGCCCAGGGCCCGCAGCCTCGCACCTCCTGGATACCCCGCTCCTCCCAGCTCGGGGCCCGCAGCAGCGCCCCACTTCTACTGCCGGCTTCCTACAGCAGTGACCCTACCTCCTGTGACCTCACTCCACCACAGCCACCCCCCTGGTAAGCTACATTCAGACAATTATTTTTATTAATAATCTGTCTGATATGCTGGGGTGGAGAGTTCCAGAGTAGGGGGGATGCACGGGAGAAATCTTGTATGCGATTGTGGGAAGAGGAGATAAGAGGGGAGTAGAGAAGAAGATCTTGTGAGGATCGGAGGTTGCGTGCAGGTAAGTACCGGGAGACTAGGTCACAGATATATGGAGGAGACAGGTTGTGGGTGGCTTTGCATGCCAAGGTTAGGGTCTTGAACTGGAGTCTCTGGGTAATGTGGAGCCAGTGAAGGGATTGGCGGAGCGAGGGGAGAAGCCAGGGAATAGCGGGGGGACAGGTGGATTAGTCAGACAGCAGAGTTTAGGATAGATTGGAGGGGTGCGAGAGTGTTAGAAGGGAGGTCAAACATTTTTTAAAAAAAGGCATCTTATATTCCAAAAAATACGGTAAAACACAACGAGTCCCCAAATACAGTATGTAGTCATTGTATCTGCAGACAGAGAACCGATGTCACATACAATTTCCGCCTCCATTCTGATCGCTCTCATCTCAAAATTCTCCTTTCCATTTTTCCTTCTTTATAGGCTGAAGAAAGATCTCAGACTGAAGATTTGGCTGTCTTTAAAGAACTGGCCGAAAAGTCCTGTCTATACTAGAACGCTCATTGGAACGCCCGGTAAGGATCAATATTAATAGACGCATCTTAATCCACCGTATCTGAGTAGACTTTCTGAGAAAAGGTCTGAAGATTGCGCGGGATTTGTATCGTTACAATTGGTGCATCTGTAAATGTTGGTTTAGTCCTTCATGATTTATGTATTTGGTGATTTAGTGAAATCTTCCACATATTAATTATATATATTATATCTATCAGGAAACAACAGGAGGCGACGCCAAATATGGGCAAAATGTGACCCCGAAAATCCCTGACCCTAATAGGAGTCAGCCGGAGCTGAACAGCGATCTGATTACAGGTGAGCGATCACCCGACCTTCTACAAGGAATGTCCAGATATTACAGAGGACGGAGGATAATGTTAGATTTACTCTCTACTCTGTGTAATGGGAACCTGGCAGCACATTGTTACATATAGAAGTAGTGGTGTGACGGTATAGGCCATTGTCCCCTAATAATAATTGTTTGTAGAAATCCAATGTGCCAGTCAGGAGAAATGTAAAGTAGACACCATATACAAATCAGAATGGAAGTGCGCTGGGGGCGTGAAAGAAGAAATCCAAGTGCAGTGACACGCCCCCAGTGCACTTCCAGGCTAATTTGCAAATCTCTCCTATGTTTCAGCTCTCTTACCATCACTCGTATGTGCAGCGTGGGTGGGGGCTTCCTCATTCATGTGATGGAGGGTCCATTCTGCAGTGCTATAGCAAGTAACATGAAATAAATTAAATTTAAATTGCATTACTGCTCTAGAAAATGGGAAAAAACTAAAATACTGAGCACATAATTTGGCCAATTCATGAATGCCCAGCAGCCAATGACAAGGCGATCTTTTTGTTGGAATCCTCTCCTAATGTGAATCCTCTCCTAGGCTGAAGCCTACATTTATATGGGTAGGTAGGATCCTGTTGTAATTAAAACCACCCCGGGCTGATGGGTGGAGATAGGTTCCCAGCAAAAAAGGTCGCCTTGCCGTGACTGCTGGGCATGCACCGAGCAAAAGAAGGTCGCCTTGCCGTGGCTGCTAGGCATGCACCCAGCAAAAGAAGGTCGCTTGTCGTGACTGCTGGGCATGCACCCAGCAAAAGAAGGTCGTCTTGCCGTGACTGCTGGGCATGCACCCAGCAAAAAAAAAGGTCACCTTGCCGTGGCTACTTGGCATGCACCCAGAAAAAGAAGGTCGCCTTGCCGTGGCTGCTGGCCATGCATGAATTGGCCAAATTATGCGCTAAGTATCTTCCTTTTATCCTATTTTCTACAGCAGTAATGCAATTCAAATTTAATTTATTTCATGTTTACATGCTATAGCATTACAGAGTGCAACTTTGTTAGTTATGTATTTGGATGGCTACTCTTAGTATGCACCTGTTCACACCCATTTTCTTTTCGGAAGTGATGGTCAGTCTTTTGTTATTTATGAAGGGGTTCCTCCATCATTTACATTACATTTATCTATGGATTCCCCGTATATTCTCATATTTAGAATCCCCATATAACGAGTATTAATCCCATTTACAGACATCTTGTCATTTCTCCGTTATATTGCTGTATTATCTATGTAGGAATAATATCCTCTAATACATTTCATTTCTTCATCATTATTTTAGAAACAACTGAGCTGTCGAATCCTAACAATGGAATTAGTGAGATCCCGGAGATCCAAGAATCCGTAAGTATCATAGAGGGGGGTGCGTGTGTGTCATCAGATCATGGGGTGTGAATGACTCGTCCAGTATTATCCCCCATACAACCATGTGACGTCTCTATTCTAAGTGTAGATGACCCTATGGTGTTAATTACATTTGAATTACAGGGAATCTGTCACCAGGTTTATGCTATTTGGTCTGAGAGAAGCATGATGCAGGGACAGAGACCCTGATTCCATGTGTTGATTACTTTACTCGGTGGAACAGTTGTGATAAAATCACTATTTTTTTCTGCTGCAGAGCTCTGAATGCTGAGTCTTGTATAACCCCGCCCACACCATTGATTGGCAGCTTTCTGTGTACACTGTGCATAGGCAGAAAGCTGCTAATCAGTGGTGGAGGCAGGGGTACAGAGCAATAGGACTACCTGGCTAGACAGATAGTCTTCTAGTGATAATCTACTGATTTTATTGAAACAGCCACACACAGCCTAGTAAGTAACACATCACTGGAATCAGGGTCTCTGCCCCTACATCATGGTGCTTTCAGAATACATAGCAAACACCTGGTGACAGATTACCTGTAAGTCCACCTCTGTGTGATCTCCCACATTATCCAGAATGTTATAGTAATGTATGATGACCGTTGCAGGGCGGCTCCAGGATTTCGTGGGCCCTGGGCGAAAGAGTCTCAGTGGTCTCTTTAACACATACCACGATTCATGATGCACAGATACCGCAGATAAATATATATATAAATATATATATATATATATATATATATATATATATATATATATATATATATATATATAGTACAAGCCCGAAGATTTCACTTCTTACATTACATGAGCGATATCTATTGTAAATTCCACAATAACTCAGAAAGCGGCGAATTCTCACAGCTCACAGTGCAGACCGGACAGTAATGTCCTCCACACAGTATAATGGCAGCACATAGTCCTCTATACCGTATTATGAGCTCCATATATTGCTCCATATAGAATAATGGACCCCATAAAATGCTCAACGCAGGCTGTGCCCCCATATAATGCCCCATGCAGGCTGTGACCCCACACATAATGCCCCATGCAGGTTGTGCCCCCCACATAATGCCCCATGCAGGCTTTGACCCCCCACATAATGCTCCATGCAGGCTGTGACCCCCACATAATGCCCCATGCAGGCTTTGACCCCCCACATAATGCCACATGCAGGCTGTGCCCCCCCCCCACATAATGCCCCATGCAGGATGTCCCCCTCCCATATAATGGCCCATGCAGGATGTCACCCCCCATATAATTCCCCATGCAGAATGTCCCTCCCACATAATGCCCCATGCAGGCTGTGCCCCCCACATAATGCCCCATGCAGGCTGTGCCCCCCCACATAATGGCCCATGCAGGATGTCACCCCCCATATAATTCTCAATGCAGGATGTCCCCTCCACATAATGCCCCATGCAGGATGTTCCACCCCACATAATGCCCCATGCAGGATGTCCCCCACATATAATGTCCCATGCAGGATATCCCCCCACATAATGCCCCATGCAGGATGTCACCCCCCATATAATTCCCCATGCAGGATGTCCCCCCCACATAATGCTCCATGCAGGATGTCCCACCCCACATAATGGCCCATACAGGATGTCACCCCCCATATAATGCCCCATGCAGGATGTCACCCCCCCATATAATGCCCCATGCAGGATGTCCCCCCAACACATACTGCCCCATGTAGGATGTCACCTCTCACCCCATATATTGCCCCATGCAGGATGTCACCTCTCACCCCATATAATGCCCCATGCAGGATGTCACTTCTCCCCCCATATAATACCCCATACAGGATGTCACTCCCCCCATATAATGCCCCATGCAGGATGTCACCCCCCATATAATGCCCCATGCAGAATGTCACCTCTCACTCCATATAAAGCCCTATGCTGGATGTCACTTCCCCCCCCATATAATGACCCATGCAGGATGTCACTTCTCCCCCTCATATAATACCCCATGCAGGATGTCACCCCCCTATATAATGCCCCATGCAGGATGTCCCCCCCATATAATGCCTCATGTAGGATGTCACCTCTCACCCCATATAATGCCCCATGCAGGATGTCACTCCCCCCCATATAATGCCCCATGCAGGATGTCACTTCCCCCCCCCCATATAATACCCCACGCAGGATGTCCCTACCCCCCCCATATAATGCCCCATGCAGGATGTCACTTCTCCCCCCATATAATGCCCCATACCTCCATACATAAAAAAAAAAAACAAATGCTCACCTCACTACTCACCAGCTGTGGAGAGGTAAGTATTGTGCCGGCCGTGGTCCTGGGCAAGCATTGGGGGGGGAGCAAGGCCCACTAGCTGGCGCTGGCACCACTCTCCTCTGCTCACCGGTCCCATAGCGTGCCAGGGTGCCCGACAACAAGTGGGCCCCTCGCCTACTCAGGGCCCCGGCACTTGCCTGGGTGTGCTGGGTGCTAGCGCCAGGTCTGCCCAGCGTCCGGTTTGTATCCTCCCAACATCATATCAGTGTAAATCATCTGGGACATAATATGGGGGGAGAAGTTTTTGCATCTGTAACTTTTTTCCTGCATCTTCAATAAATCAGTATTATTTCTTATTCTTTTATAGAGCGTGATGGATTCATTGGTTCCGGTGAGAAAGCCGCATATGAGCGACTATGAAACTTCCAAACTCATCAGCAGTGGAAATTTTGGGTGAGATTTCTGTTGCCATAATCCACATTTCTCAGGGTTCCCTATGACAATGCTTCTGCCCCTGCACTCTGCCATTCAGTGTTATCATAGGGAAATTATATGATCTGTAGCAAATCAAACTGTAAGGAAAGCGATTTAAATAATATAATTACATATAATATAATATATAATAATATAATATTATTACATTCGCCTGTGCTAGACCCTCATCTGTTCTTATGCTGCCTCCTCCACCTGAGCTTTTCTGCTCTCCACTCTGATCTTTGTTTTGATGGGGGGGCTCCATTATGAAGCTGATCAGAGAAGTTGGCTACACATGGTCACATGAAGGGTGACACCATACTGACGTCAATGACATCTACACCCTGCACCATGACTATGTGGGCCCAATCACTGGCCTCAGCAGCAGAAGAGAGCCCTGGAGCACATTCATTTTGGACCAATTTTATTTGCACTAAATTGTATTTGGTCAGTTATAGCGAATCTGCCCAAAGAGAATTTCAATAGATTCTCGTATCTATAATGTGACCTGGGTGATGGCTCCGGCAGAAGTGGCATTGTGGAGACCTCCCATAGGTGATCTATGTAGTGCTATTTTATGTATTTCTAGATGTGGATTTATAGTGGCGGCCAGACTTCTAGTATTAAACATATGCAAATTGTCTCTTCAGAGAGGAAGCAAACTAGAACTCCACCTATAGGAAGTAGCAATCCTAAAAGTCAATATCGACCCTTTAACAAGCCTTGTCACATGACTTAGGATAATAGCCAAAACCAAAATCTCAATTTGCAGGAACTGTGTTCTGGGGTACTGCCCCTCTTCAGTGCAAAGTGTGAGATATGGTTTGACTGGGTGAGAGGTGTCTGACCGGTATCCAAGGGGTTGACGTTTCTCCTTGCGGACATGAGGAGACTTTTAAGCCGCAATGCTCCTCTGGGAAATAGGATTGCTACTTCCTATAGGTGGCACTAGGGTGCTAGTTCTCTTCCTCTCTGAAAAGAGACAATTTGCATATTTCCCAGAAGAGCATTGCAGCTTAAAAGTCTCCTCACCTTGACATGCTTAACATGGCTTTTTCCGCAAGGAGAAACGTTACCGCTTGGATCCCGGTCAGATGCCTCTCACCCAGCCAAACCATATCTCACACTTTGCACTGATGAGTGCTTGTACCCCAAAACATAGTGTTCGAAAATGAGATTTTGGTTATGGCTATTATTCCATGTCATGTGATAAGGCTCGTTAAAGGGTCGATATTGACTTTTAGGATTACTACTTCCTATAAGGGGCACTAGAGTTCTAGTTCTCTTCTTCTCTGAAGATACAATTTGCATATTTCCCAGAGGATTATTGAGGCTTAAAAGTCTCCTCACCTTGACAAGCTTAACATGTCACTCTCCGCAAGGAGAAATGTTACCCCTTGGATACCAGTATTAAACATATAATGATTTCTATAGATGGATTATTAATAAGGATTTATTATAACCGATGGATTCTCCTTCTCTCCAGGGCCGTCTACTTAGTGCATCATAAAGACTCACACCAGACCTTTGCTATGAAGAAAATGGCTAAGCGGAACCTAAATACTGCACAGAGATTGGAATGGGCCTTTCTGGAGAGGGACATCTTAACATTTGCTGATTGTCCCTTTGTGGTCTCCATGCTCTGCTCCTTTCCAACTAGATCTCACCTGTGCATGGTCATGGAGTATGTAGGAGGTAAGACACATCTATTGTATTATATTCAGCCCATGTCTGCTTTCATCTTATCACTGCTCATATCATTAGGACATTGTTAGTTACTTCCCCACAGAGCATTTACTATAGGTTATCTATTACCAAGATGCTCGTAAATTCATTGATCTTGGTGCAGGGGTGCTATGGGGCTCATCAGTCGGAGGGGGTCTGTCGACGCTCAGCAGTGGGCAGCATCCCTCCACCTGTCATCACAATTTCAGCGGTATTTGCTTCTTCAAGGAGGTGGGGCTGGTGGGGGCAAAAATACTGAGTAGGTGGCTAGTAGGGGCCAAAATACTGAAAGGGGGCCGTATGACTAGATATGGGGGGACTGTGAATGCTGAGTGGAGGTCATCATATTAAGTGGGGTGCTGTGGGGGTCCTCACTCTATATGGAGGCCCCCATTCTGTGTGGGGACATCATACTGAGTGGGGAGTTATGCGGACCATTATATTGTGTGAGGGACTGTGGGAACCATTATCCTGAGTGCGAGGGTTGCTGTGGGTGCCATCACACCGAATAGGGGGTTGTGGCTGGCCTCCTTCTAAGTGGTGGCCTCCTTAGGAGGATTCACTGTGGGGATACCATACTCATTGAGTGTGGGTGTGGGCATTTTTGGGAGCATCATACTCTAAAATGGCCATAAAAGTTGTATTGCTGGTGAGAACACCAAGCTGCTTCAACAGGGATATAAATATATTTATTTTTTATTTTTTAGGGTGGGGGGCAATTACAACTTTTGATATGGGGTCTTGTGATTTCTATGTACGCCACTATCTGTGTGATCTCCCCAGGATGTTTCCGCTCACTGCTCATTATACATCATGGTTATCTGCTCGTGGTATATCATGGTTATCTTCTGTATAAACCCCTCACCGGTCATATTTCCTTTCTTCTATAGGTGGAGACTGTGGGACCCTTCTAAGCACCAGGGGTCCTTTCTCTGTCCCCATGGCCCGCTTGTACTTTGCAGAGGCGGTACTTGCCGTGGAATACCTGCATAGTTACGGTGTGGTGCACAGAGACCTGAAGCCGGATAAGTAAGTGCCCCCGTAGTATAATAAAGTGGGGAAAGTTGTCATTTATTATCATTCAGTCTGTGAGGCTAAAACCATCTTCTCTTTTGCAGCCTCCTGATTACATCTACTGGACATATTAAAGTTACCGATTTTGGGATTTCAAAACTTGGTCTAATGATACCGAAAACCAACACCTACAAGGAATTAGCAGTGGACATCTCCAGAGAGTTCCAGGACCGTGAGGTCAGCATCACCTACAAGAACTTAGCTTGTTATTTGCATATCTCATCACACTATTGTCTCTTCTCTACGTTCTTCCTTTCTAGAGAACTTTTCCACTAATATTTTATCTTCTGCATTGTGTTTTAACGATGATATCTTGTCGTAATAATTGTTTCATCGATTCTCATCTCTATGTTCTGTTGGTTTCCAGTTCTGTGGCACCCCATGTTACATAGCCCCAGAGATCATCCTGAAAGAAGGCTATGGAAGACCTGTTGACTGGTGGTCATTGGGGATCATCCTGTATAAATTCCTGCTGGGATGTGTACCATTTGATGCTGATTCCCTCACTGAGCTTTATAAAAGGGTTGTCATTGGTGAGTAGAATAATCCGATCATTGCGTTGATTGGTTACATTTGTTTAGTTATTTCCTTTGCTTTATGTTACAGTCCAGTAAAGAGGTTTTATTTTCTGTAATTTTCTATGTAACAGGAGAACTAATTTGGAATTGTGATCGCGCTCCACCCCTGGATGCTCAGAATCTCATCACTGAGCTGCTCAGAAGAAATCCTGTGCGTAGACTTGGGACAGGTAACAGATATACTAGTATTAATATTCCCTTATTAGACCAAGGACATATCGCTCATGTCCATGAAGATCAGCATTTCTCTATCAGCTCATCTACTGTATTTCTAGTTCTCCACACTAAGACTTTCAGTTTATTTCCTTCATGTCGGCTCAGTTTTGTCATTAGTTCAGATTACGATAAACTGTTCAGATATGGAGCCATCCCTGACTATGTCCGCATCACTTTTGTTTTTCTTTTTCTAGGAGGAGCATTTGAGATCAAGGTTCATCCATTCCTGAGTGACTTGGACTTTGACAACATTCTGAGCCAGGAGCTGGAGTATGTTCCTCAGCTTGTTTCAGACGCAGACACCAGCTTATTTATCAGTAAGTAGAAGGAGACGTCATCTAGACTAAGCGACTGTTTGTCTCATCTTCCCTAATATGTGATCATCTGTTCCCATTAATATTAGTGATAAATAGTGACTGTGCTATACTGACAACCTCTACTAATACTTCATTACCTATTTCTTGTAGATCATTCTGATATAAACAAACATCTGGTCTCAAAGGATGAGGAAGGCACAAGTGAGAACAATGAGAGCCTTGACTTCCAAAATTTTACGTCATCTTCTGAAAAGCTTTGTAAAGTAAGTATGTGATTAATAAATCCAAAATATGTAAAAAAAACTCTAAAAGTACATAAAAAAAATATTTTATATCTTATTTTTATCCGTATTTAGCTCTGTACCATCGCTACCAGGATGGTGAACAATGAGGATCCCAATGCCCCTCCAGAGTATACACAAGAAACCAACACAAACATCTCAGAAATGTGAGTAGATTAGAAAGGGTCATTACTGGGAGTTCCAGGCTGATCTATGTACACAACACCAAATATAGGACATAAATAACAGAATATCAAATGCAGCATTCACCGCTTCATGGTTAACGGTCATTGTACTTTTGGCTTCAGAAAATGCAGAAGATAACAGCCCATAATTGTGGCATGTAATGCATTTTTAGCACTGCCTACTCTGTAGGAGAGCTGTAGTATTACTTGCCAGACATTCTTGGTAGTTGTGTTCTGATCCATGGAAGGTAGTTTGGAGCAGAAAACCTTCCCCACTATGACAGTCATATGTCCTATTAGGCCTTATAGTCAGTGTTCTTATAGTGAGACAACCCCTTTTATACGGAGTTTACTTGAGATTTACATGTTTTTCTTCTTCAAACAGGCAGAAAGAATCTGTTCCTGTATGTAATACAGACGATGCTGTTACCATCTTGCCACCCTCGTCCCCATTGCCAGGTATGTACATGTCTACAGCACCAACAATGTGAATGTTGACTTCAAGGCTCAAATATTTCCACATGGTTTTTCTAGTCTACTATGTTATCCATGTTTCATGGATCTCAGCTATGTTGACCATGGGTTCGTACTGTATCCCTATTTCCCTAATTTTGTACAGGAGTTTTTTTTCATGTATTCTGTATATTACGTTGCATCATCTAGTAACCTAGTGAGATATAGCGACTGTGTTATACTGACACCCTCTAACAATCCTTCCTTACCTATGTCTTGTAGATCACTCTGATGAAGACAACTATCTGATCTCAGAGGATAAGGAGGACACAAGTGAGGACGATGAGAACTTTATCTTCCGAATATTTGCATCATCATCTTCTGAGAGGCTTTCTAAAGTAAGTATGTGATCGATAAATCCAAAATATGTACAAAAAAGGATCTATAAAATTAAAAAGTATGTATATTTAATAACTTATTGTTATCCACATTTAGCACTCTACCACCACTAACGGGATGGTGAACAACGAGGATCCCAAGGCCCCTCCAGAGTGTACACCAGAATCCAACACAAACATCTCAGAAATGTGAGTAGATTATGGGGTCATTACTGGGAGCTCCAGGCTGATATATGTGCACAACATCAAATATAGGACATAAATACCATAATATCAAATGCAGCATCCACCGCCCCATGGTTATGGGTCATTGTGCTTTCAGCTTTCGGAATTGTTGGAGATAACAGCCCATAATTGTGGCCGGTCATGCACTTTTAGTGCTGCCCTCACTGTAGGAGAGATGTAGTATGAAATGCCGGCCATTCTTGGTAGTTGTTTTCCTCTCAGCTCTCTATAAAAGGTAGTCTTGAGCAGAAGACCTTCCCCACTATGACAGTCATATGTCCTACTAGTCCTTATAGTCGGTGTTCTTCTAGTGAGACAACCCCTTTTATATGGAGTTTACTTGAGATTTACATGTTTTTCTTCTTCAAACAGGCAGAAAGTATCTGTTCCTGTATGTAATACAGACGATGCTGTTACCATCTTGCCACCCTCGTCCCCATTGCCAGGTATGTACATGTCTACAGCACCAGCAATGTGAATGTTGACTTCAAGGCTCAAATATTCCCACATGGTTTTTATACAATACTATAGGTCTCTTATGTTATCCATATTATGACAAAGCAGATCCTATAAGAATATATTGTTACTGATTTTTTTTTAAAATTTTTCATCAGAATTTCCATCTCATGAAGAAAGAAAATCGGCAATAAATCTGAGTATGGAGCAACAAAACTCAGAAAATGGAAAAAATGGGAAAAAGAGACGAGGTAAGTGTGAGAATCAACTCCATGTTGTGTGATGTCAGTGAGAATAATTCATGTGGAGTAGATGTCATCTGTCAGTGATGGGATTGTCACATGTATGATTGCTGACAATGACCCCTGACCTCTGTATGATAATGTTCCTCTGCCGTCCGGCCACAGTGACTGCACAGCATTATCATGTAATATGGAGTCCCATCACTTACATTATATTTATTTCTCTTCTCATAGGTTCCATCTTCCGCCGGATCTTATCATCCTGCCGGCGTGGATTATCCAGGGCTGCTCGCGCATTTGCATGCTGTCACTGTTGCCCTAAAACCATCTAAAAGACGGGACACCTAAGCATCCAGCGCCCTGAAGTCCAGCAGATCCACCATCACTGCTGGAGCTGTATAGAAGGACCTTCACCATCTACCTGTGGCCTTCTGACTGGTCAACCTGGACAAGTTTCAGTAACGCCTCTGTCATCGGGCTCCGCGGTATTCATACTGCTCGTCTGTCTTGTCATTTACTGATCACCTGGTATCTGACCTCGGCTATCTTCCTGACTTTGATTTAGTCTATTGATAATGTTCACGATTTTATTCATCCCATTATTAATTAAAAAAAAGTAAAATCTGTTACTGTTGCTCTGATTCCTTTTTGTCTTGAATTCACAAATACTTGTAACTCACTAATTGCTCTTCTTCTCACTAAATGTATTTCTCATTATCCTTAATGCAGCAGTCAGTCTCATATTTCTGTCCAGCAGTTACACTGGTGCCTCCACCCTGTACCAGTCATTGCACTCATCCACAAACCTCTCCACACTGCTGCACAGTCCTGCATCTCTACCATATCTACACTCCAATGAGCTAAGATTAACATCCTCCATAATCAGGACCTCCCACTCTCATGTCCAAGACATTTTCTCTGCTGCACCAGCTCTCAGGAGTGCACTACTGCAGGCAATCAGGTTCATTCCCACTATCAGAGATTTTAAGTGTGCAGTAGAAACAGATTATTTGTGGCAGGACTATCAAATCACCTCACTATTCTAAGTTTTTCCTACAGCACTCAGTAGCACTTAATATTTGTACATATACAGATAATGGTTGGTGACAGATTCATGCAGCCTTAATTCCACAAAGATAGAAATAAAAGGTCAACATGTTTCACACATCCAAACCATCCTTAATCATGGCAGAAAAACATAATTTTAAGTTCCCACTATGAATATTTGGTGAGATATCACAGCTGTGTATTTTCACAGCACAAAGAACGAATCTTACAGATCAGCAAATCACAGTGTGCTGACGCTTAGTGTTGTAGTTTTGAACAACACCATTCATTTTATCATATAATGTGTTGAAAAATGAGAAAAAATGCCAGGTTTGGCTTCCTTCATTTTACAGTGTGTATTGTGTTGTAAAAACAAACTGACAAAATGATTCAGAGTCAGTAGTACGATTACTGTGATACCAAACTTATAAGTTTATATATATATATATATATATATATGTATATGTGACACCCCAGGGGTCTGGTTGCCACAGTGATAGAGATATTACGTCTGAGAGCAGGTGGGAGGTCTCTTGGTCAGGGATCCTATGCATGCCACACCTCCTGCCCAGTCCTGGGAGGGGAAGAACTTCCCCTATATAAACCTAGGGCTGAGGCAGGGTTAGTGAGTAGAGAAGAAGTAGAGACAGAGAAGCAGATATAGGAAAAGAACATCAGGAGCTCTGTGGGAGCAGTGCTACAAGGAGTCAGGGGCTGGCAGCTGCAGAGCTCGCCCTGACTGAGAAGTTATCACCGGACCCGGAGTCCGAGGCTGTGGGGACTAACTCCTATCCAGCAGCAGAAACCGACCGGCAGGGGATTGCAGGTCCTCTGGCCCAGAAACCCGAAGGCACGGTCACACGCGTGGGACCAGCACCGCCGTCGTGGAGCGGAAGCTACTAGAAGGCCCCGAGTCACCGGCCATACGGGTGAGCACCACACGGTACACTCAGGGACGTGGGCTACTTATACCCGCCTCTAGCAAGGTAGCCAGAAGAGTACAGTCAGTTTGGGAGGCCTACAACTCCGCCTGGCCAGGGAAGATCCCATCTGCTCAAGGACTGACCAGGCCCCGATCGCTAGCCAGTACTCCGGGAGGGTCTATCTTTATCACCAGTAAAGACCCTGAACTACACCGCATCGTCTCTGAGTGATTCCTGATACCCCCATCATCCACGTCGGCTGCCCTGAGGCCATACCCCTCCCGTTGGGGGTGATACTACCACGCTGCACAATCCTACCACCGGCCTCAGCGGTCTGCCCTGCAGCGGCAGCTCCTTCGCTGCATTCAACGGGTGGCGTAGTCGTCCAACATCTACCGCTGATACAGCGCCACTTAGTCTGACTCCCTGGGCACGGACCGGGTCACCGCCACGAGACTACAACCCTCAACAGATCCGGCTCCGGGTAAGCTCCTGCATGCGCAACGCTGTGCGACACAGGCCCAGGGGTGCGTCATATATATATATATATATATATATATATATATATATATATATATACAGTGTTTAGCATAAATCAGTACACCCAAATAGATTTGTCAGCAAACCTGTAGTTTCCTTTCAGAATCATCATTTTATATGGGATACCATACTACAAAATACTCTCGCAAATTTGAGCCATTGAATGCAAACAAGATTTGGTATTTTGCAGACCCCAAAAAAGTAATTTTCTTAACAAACTCATTCAAGATCATGTTTCAAAAATGAGAACATCCCAGTAACAGTCTTAAGAGAAAAGCTAAGTTTAGACAACAAAATTCTAATTAACAAGAACTGAACCACAGGTAAGTGTAATTATTCATTAAACAGATGTCCAGCAGACAGGTGTCTGTAAAAGGAAGTTACTTAATAAAGAAAACTCCTTCCCATTTCATGCTATCAGCAATGGCACCACATAGAAGGGAAATGTCACAAAACCTGAGAAAGAAAATAATTTCTTTGCAATAAATGTGAAGTCTACAAGAAGATCAGCAAAACTTTACTTATCAGTCAGAATACTGTAGCAAAAGTGATGCAAAACTATAACAAAGATGGAACTGCAACCATCTTACAGAGACGTCCAGGCCGACTATGGAAGTTAACACCTAAACAAAAGCGTCCTCTGATGAGAAGGGTAAGTGGCACCACATAGAAGAGAAATGTCACAAGACATTTCTGAGAAAGAAAATAATTTCTTTACAAAAAATGTGAAGTCTACAAGAAGATCAGCAAAGCTTTTCTTATCAGTCAGATGGAAGTTAACATCTAAACAAAAGCATCTTCTGATGAGAAGAAAATCGACAGGCAAATTCATTGCTATTAGCTGAAGAAGTAGAAAGCCAAACTAGGGTGAGTGTTTTCCATGACACGACACGGTGTACACTGCAAATGAATGGCATTCATGAGTGTCCTCCACAAAGGAAGCCTCTCTCCCTTAAAGCCCATGAACAATAAAAGTCTGTCTACAATTTGCCAGGGTCCATGCTTAAAACTATGAGGACTACCAGGACTCTATACTGTGTATGTGCATCTTATGTGTATGTCCGTATTTTATGTTTGTGTGCACTATGTATATGCATACGTTAAAATGTGTATAGAGTATTAGCATGTGCAAATTTTATATGTGTGCCTAATATAAATATACATGGAAATGTATATGTAGGTGGTGCCTGATGGAGGGTGGGGGGCCCAGATCAGAAGTCCTGATTAAGGGCCCTTCACTGTCATTGTCTGCCCCTTATATAAACAGTAAAATCTCCTTTAATAACTGGACTTCCATTGGGGTGGACTTCTCATAGATGGCCAGTATGCATACTATATTGTGAATCTGGGCATCTCTCACAGAAAATCTGATCTGGATATGAGGGTGGTCTTCTATAAGCGGTGATGTTTTGGAGAGATTTAGGGAAAAGTCCCAATGCTTATCCATCGATCTGGTAATTTGAGTAAAATATTTGTGTTGATAACTGATCACAAAGTCACAAAATATGTAAGATTTGGCATAACCTGGCTCATTTTTCAAAAAGTTATGCTCAATTTTTTTAGCACCAAGTTTTGTTGCTTTTTTGTAGACTTACACTAACTTAGTATATTGTGTGAGAATTAAATGAATTATGAATTAGTTGGCGCATTTTACCACACTCTGGGGGTCCCTGACAGTCCTTCTTTACCGGCCCTGTAGTGATGCCAATGTAAACTTCCAAGTGACGGCGCAGTCAATCACTGTCACGAATGCAGGACAACCTATCATTAGCTAATTTTTGGGAAATCCTTATAACAAAAGGGGATTGAAAATATTTACAATTATTTTAAAAGCATTAAAAAAAAAACAGACCCAATACTTATAATTAGTTTGTTGAAAGTAGTCTAATTAAAGGGAGCTGAAAGGATTAGAGATTATGAACCCGATTCACCAGTGTTTTGCCAGAAAACTGGCATAAAGCTCTTGAAAAGTTGCAAAGTTTTGTGACTTTTCCCATTTTCACATAATTTTAACTTCTTTAAAGCCCAAGACGTACTGATACGTATCTGCGCCCTGGGACTTAAGAGCCTGATACGTATTAGTACATCTTTGCGATCGCGCACACAGGCTGTGCGGGCGTGATCGCCACCGGGTGTCAACTGATTGTCACAGCTGACACCCGGTGCTATGTGCTGGGAGAGGTCCCGCACATTAACCCCCGCAATGCTGCGATCGAAGTCGTTCACAGCATTGCGGGGGCAAGGGGAGGTGATCGGGATAGTCACCTCTCCTGCCGGCGTCCAGCAATGTGTGCCGCGGCTTCCCGGATGTTGCCATGATGACCTGATTCACTGAGGGGTGCAGTTTTAAGAATGGTGTCACTTTTGGGTATTTTCAGTCATAAAGACCCCTCAAAGTGACTTCAAATGTGATGTGGTCCCTAATAAAATGGTTTTGTAAATTTTGTTGGAAAAATGAGAAATCGCTGGTCAATTTTAACCCTTATAGCTCCCTAATAAAAATAAATTTGGGTTCCAAAATTGTGCTGATGTAAAGTAGACATATGGGAAATGTTATTTATTAACTTTTTTTGTGTGACATATCTCTCCGATTTAGGGGCATAAAAATTCAAATTTTGAAAATTGCAAAATTTTCAAAATTTTCGCCAAATATCTGTTTTTTTCACAAATAAACACAAGTGATATCGAAGAAATGTTAGCACAATCATAAAGTACAATATGTTATGAAAAAATATTCTCAGAACCAGGGGGATCCGTTGAAGCGTTCCAGAGTAATTACCTCATAAAGTGACAGTGGTCAGAATTGTAAAAATTGGCCTTCTCATTAACGTGCAAACCACTTTGGGTTGTAAAGGGGTTAAGGACTCTACCTGCATATACAGTCATGGCGGAAAGTGCTGGCACCCTTGAAATTGTTTCAGAAAATTACACATGTTTTATTACAGGCATTTTTATTTCCTTTGTGTTTATTGGAACAACACAAAAAAACTGAGAAAAAAAAGGCAAATTGGACATAATTTCACACAAAACTCCAAAAATGGGCCGGAATACATATATATATTTTTGATGGGACAACACTGAAGATGCGACACTTTGATACAATGTACAGTAGTCAGTGTACAGCTTGTTTAACTGTAAATTTGGTGTGCCTGCAAAATAACTCAACACACAGCCATTAATGTCTAAACCGCTGGCAACAAAAGTGAGTACACCCCTAAGTGTGTTCTCAGCTGATGTTATTTGTTGGGTTTTCTTTGCATCCCAAACAATTTTCTTGGCAATTGTGGCTGAAATTTTTGTTGGTCTACCTGACTGTGGTTTGGTTTTTACAGAGCATCTGATTTTCCATTTGTTAATCACAGTTTGAACACTGCAGACTGGCATTATCAATTCCTGGGATATCTTTTTGTATCCCTTTCCTGTGTTATACTCTTTTTGCCTCCCTTTCCTATGTTATACAGTTCAACTACCTTTTCCCGTAGATCCGTTGATAATTCTTTTGCTTTCTCCATCTCAAAATCCAGAAACGTCAGTGGCTGGATCCCAGAAACTCACTCAGCTTTATGCACACACACTGATTACAAGCAAACAGGTCATAGGTGAGGATGTTACCTTTAGTAGCCATTCAAACCCATTTGTGTCAAATTCTGTGCATGTTATCAGGCCAAAATCACCAGGGTATGTGAACTTTTTGATCAGGATTATTTGGATGTTTTTGGTTGTCATTAGTGATGAGCGAGCACTAAAATGCTCGAGTACTCGTTGCTCGTGTCGAGCAAATTGAAATACTCGGGTGCTCAACCCGAGCAATGAGCCCAATATAAGTCTAGGGGAAACGAGCATTTTTCAGGTGGCTCCCCACGGCGGTCTGCAGAGGGCCTAAAAATTGCCCAAATCGATGGGAACTGTGCTCAAATAACATGGGAACAGCATGGGGAAGACCCCTGGAAGCATCTCTGACTCCCAGATCACTGCTGTCAACAACGTCGTCAGAGTATTACGCCACTTTTACAGCATAAGGAACATCCTTTCCAGGGTGATGACTTGTATATAAGGCAAAATAAATAAACAAAAACAAAAATACTCCTACACACCTTGGGCTATGTTCACACGTAGCATTTTTGACACGTTTTTGCACTTTTGCATTGCTTTCAACCTAGACAAATGCATTCACCAGGAAATGTCGTTTCAACATTTTACAACCTTATCTGGCCATGTGGTGTGTGACACATCATCAGACACATGCATACAATGCTGAAAAGACATGGGAACAGCAAGGGGAAGACCTCTGGAAACATCTCTGACTCCCAGGTCACTGCCTAAATGTGTGCCCATCATAAGTGATCCTTGGCACATGCGAAGATGCCTCCCGCCATGCACCTGTCGTTGCAGACTTGCAACAATCACCGTCCACGTCCTTGTCCCACTGCAGTGTTCAGTTGTCCTTACCCCATTCCTTGGAATGCAAGCACAAGAATGCCGGCAGCCACCCACCCACAGGCTGCAATACTATACTGCCAAATTTTTGACAGCTGCTTGCACTTAAAATGTGGCCTTTTAGGCTCGTGGAGGCGGAAGCTTTTCATAACCTCATGCCGGCGGCGGCCGGGTGTCCATACTCGGTCCCCAGCCGCCACTATATTTCCCGGTATCGCCTCCGCCTTCCACAAGCACGGGTCCCATAACATTACCCGTGCCCTCCCCAGTGCACTTACTGGGAAGGACCGCCTAACCACAAACACGTGGACAGGTGAATGTGGCCAGGGATGGTACGGAGCCAGTCCACAACTTTTTTTGCTAAGAGTTGTATTTAGCTCGGTGAAAGGACTGGCATAGAGGGAAACCGTATCTACCCTGCGTGTCATTTCTCCCAGAAAATCCTGTAATTGAGCTTGTTGCAGAAGCAATGGCAGCCCATCCAACATCAACTCGCACTTGTCAATGGTGCTTTGACACACACACATCTTTCTTTGCGCATTTAATTTCTTTAATACAGAGTTGGAAAATGGCCTGATCCGTAATGCGTTTTGAGAAATAACATGCATAAGCATGGCCGATCCGCATTAAAAAAGCAGCCATAGAGTGTCCAGGAACCTTCCCCCACACTTTTCTTAGCCAGGGCTGCTTTTCGGCAGGGTTGGACGGGCCCACCAGAGAACCGGAGACTCCTCCGGCGGGCCCTGGCTTTTCCTTCAGGAGAGTTCATAGTGCCGAGTTGAGGCCATGATGAAGATAGAGGCCATCATCTGCTTAGTTTTCTGTTACTTGGAATGCAATTGCAAGTATGCAGCCAGCCACCCACCCACCCACAGGCCGCAACACTAAACTGACAGATTTCTGGGTAGCTCTTTACACTTGAAATATGGCCTTTTAAGCTTGTGGAGGTAGAAGCTTTTCACAACCTCATGCAGGCTGCGGCCGGGTGTCCATACTGGGTCCCCAGCTGCCAGTATTTTTCCCGGCATCGCCTTCGCCTTCCACAAGCACGGGTCCCACAACATTACCCATGCCCTACCCAGTGCACTTACTAAGAAGGACTGCCTAACCACAAACACGTGGACTGGTGAATGTGGCCAGGGACGGTACGGAGCCAGTCCACAACTTTTTTTGATAAGAGTTGTATTTAGCTCAGTGAAAGGACTGGCATAGAGGGAAACCGTATCTACCCTGCGTGTCATTTCTCCCAGGAAGTCCTCTAAAGCTGCTTGCACTTGAAATGTGGCCTGAACATTACTGCTGGTACTTTTCTGTGGGAATTTTCTTGCCTCCTACCAGCCTGGAATATTTCCAGCAAACTATGGTACAACACTATGGTATTAACACTGCCCCCAGTACCAGTAGCGAAGCCATCCTCAATTTCCTTCTCTGGAATTTTCTTTGGTAGACTGAGTGGCTGCCCAAATACATTTTCTCACAAAGGAGCTGATGATAGAGTGGCAGTAGGTTCAAGTTTCTCCAGCCTGTTAGACATTAGAGGGTGAACGGCAGGACATTGGATCAGTGGTTAGCACTGAAGTCTTGCAGCACTGGGATCCTGGGTTCAAATCCCAGCAAGGACAACATCTGCAAGAAATTTGTATGTTCTCCCCATGTTTGCATGTGTTTCCTCCTCAGTAAAAATAGTGTCCTGGAATCTTCCCACACACTTTTCTTAGCCAGGACTGCTTCTCGGCAGGGTTGGACAGTCCCACCAGAGAATTCTCTGGTGTGCCTTGGCTTCTACCTCAGGAGAGTTCATGATAGCGCTAACTTTGCAGCTGCTATGGGGCTCTTGAGCGGGTGAGAAAGGTTAGCTCTCAGAAACAAATCCTCTGGTGGGCACAATGTTTTTCAATCTGAAACAGCTTCTCAGTGGGAGTTGTATTTCACCACAGCCATATTCTTTAGTTCTGTGAAAGGACTGGCATAGACGGAAACCTTATCTACCCCGGTTGTCATTTCTCCGTCACCAGGTTCCGCCCATTGTAACACACGACCATGCCTGGCTGTATGTTCAGCGGTGAGAGCCACAGATCAAGCTGCTGTGTTACAGCTTTCAACAACTATGCAGCGCTGGGCGGTTTGTCAATTAAGCATTAAGCATGTTATCTTCAGCACAGCCTGTTGCTGTTTGGCCAAGGCAGTGCTGCAGTGCTGTCAGCTTGTGACTGATGTGGTCATTTCGGAGATGGAGGAGGAGGTGCATGAGCTGAACAATGTGATTACATTGAGGTTAAATTGGTGATGCTGTTTTTTATACTAAAGAAAGATCCTATTGTTATGTTTTTTTATGTTATTTTTTATGACAAATGCATTCACCGGGAAATGTCATTTTAAATTTTACAACCTCATCTGGCAATGTGGTGTCATCAGACACATCCTGTTTTATTTATGATGGAGGGACTCTGAAAGTCATAAAGCCTATTTTTATAGGGACATCAGACGGCCCTTACTTTTCTTAAAAGGCCAGAAGTCGGCCCTAGCTATTGTTAGAGAGCCATCAGAGGGCTATGCTTTGTTGTTCCCATTATTAACAAGTGGGTCTCCTATACTGTTATTGCGCATCCAGTGACTGCAAGGGTTGTCAAAAATTTGGACGCAACCTAATACCCCTTTGAAGAGACATAGAGGAGGGTCTCAGTAAAAAAAATGTTCCCATTATAAAGGAGCGGGTCTTCTATAGTGTTTATGCCCATGCTGTGACTGCAAGGGTGGCCAAAATTTTTGAAAAAAAACACTTAACAATTTAAAGACACAAAGAGCAGGGCCACAGTAACAAGGTACGACATGCTCCCATTTGAAAGGACAGGGTCTGCTATACAGTTATAGGGTATGCAGTGAGTCCAACAGCTGACCAATTTTAGGAAAAACCCCACTAAGAATTTAAAGACATAAAGAGCAGGGCCACAGTAACGACAAATTCCCATTAGAAATGATAGGGTCGGCTATACTGTTTTAGGGTATGCAGTGAGTCCAACGGCTGACAGATTTTAGGAAAAACCCCACTAAGAATTTAAGGACACACAGAGCAGGGCCACAGTAACAAGGTACGACATGTTCCCATTAGAAAGGAGAGGGTCTGCTATACAGTTATAGGGTATGCAGTGAGTCCAACGGCTGACCAAGTTTAGGAAAAAACCCACTAAGAATTTAAAGACACATAGACCAGGCCACAGTAATGACAAATTCCCATTAGAAAGGAGAGAGTCTCCCATAGTGTTGGACTATGCAGTGACTGCAAGGGCTGCCAAAAATTTGGAGGCACTTCAATGGCCCTTGGAAGAGACGTGGAGGAGCGCATCATAAAAAATTTTACCATTAGAAAGGAGCGGGCCTCCTATACTTGTAATGCCATGCACTAAGTGTATGGGCTGACAAACATTTACTCCTGGGGGGTATACATGAACATACTGTATAAAAATTTTTTTTTTACGGGCATCATAAAAATGTAGCACCCCGAGGGCTCGGCCGCTACAGGGGTATTGCACCTCTGCCAGAGGTGTGATATTCCACTCCCGGGTAAGGATGGAGTATGGACCAGGGTTCAGTTAGCACACTCACCCCATTTCTGAGGGACAGCTCAACGGTGCTCCCATTAGACAGAAATGCAGGCACAACAGACCATGTCCCTGGCTGGAGTGGGGAGGGGGTAGGAATACCCAGTGATGTAGGAGCAGATAGGGGTTGGTTCCTGAGCGTAGATAGGAGCCCATTGGTTGCTGGTCACCTGGGCTCATGTTCTAGAGTGAGGTATAAAAGGTGGGCACCATCTTAGAACAATGTTCAGTCAGAGAGAAGAAGTGACGGAGTGGGGGCCTCTGCAAGGGGCTCTTCTCCGTAGGCGGTCCTAGCCTCTGAGGCCCAGCCAGCACAGAGAGAAGAGAAGAAGAGAAGTTCAGTGAGTGGAGTAAGAGAAGGAGTTCAGCCAGAGAGGGCTGACAGGGAGCTGTGGCTCAGTCTGGGCCCAGCTCCACGAGGCAGGCCTAGGGTGAAGGCCAGGAACAGAAAGGAACAAGAACAGAAAGGAACAGAAGAGAAAGAGAAAGAGAGAAACAGAAGGGCTCAGGAACAAGACGGCAGAAGGGACCCTAAGAACCCACGAGAATACAGGGTGAAGGGTCAGGCAGATTAAGGATACCGGATCCCAAGTTGGTGGAGGAGAAACAGCCCTCAGCCAAAGACCGGAGGTCGTGATCATTTATTGGTGCGACACCTCATCAAACCTGCTAGGAAGGCACCATATAGGACAGCGGGGAACGGGAACCACGTTTACCCGCACAAGTCCGCGGCAGCTGGAAAAAAGTGGGTCACTGGTGAGGCAGGCCAGAGAAAGGATTGAAGGGGTCCTGTGCCATGCTCCTGAACTGCCTGGGGTTTACCGAGCCCCTCACCTGGTGGACGCAGCACGGCTCGGGCGGTCATTGCTGACAGAAGTGACCCGGAGTACATGAACTGTGAGTAAAAGACATTGGACTGCAGTACGTTGTCTGTGTACTCTTTCGCTCCTCCAGCACTAACGGCACTGGGACTCTCTGCACCATCACCCCCACCATCCACTACACTGCCCTGGGGCTGCACTCTTCCCGTGGGGAGTCACACTACCTCAGCTGCATACATCATCAGCCCCAGCGGTCTGCCTTGCAGCGGCGGTTCATAATAACCGCAATCCACGGGTGGCGTAGTCGGACATCACTTAGGACTGCTAAAGGACTACCACTGGTCTGACCACCCTGAGCCATGGAACCGAGTCGCCACTACTACCCCCACCGTCTCCCTATTGCCCGGCTCCGAGTGCCCCACGGCCCAGGGGCGAGTCAAACACCCTTTAAAAAAATTATGTGGGTGTTGCAACATGGACCACGGTCACCCTGGTGATATGGTGGTGGAGGATGAGGAGAAGGAGGAGGACAAGAGCAAATAGCCAAAATCAGGAAGCGTATACCCATGTTTGGGTGTGAAAAGGTGCATGGGAATACACGCTGGCGGCAGGGCAGGGCAGGACATCCAAGGCATAGAGAGCCAGTTCATTCCACATATCTAGCTTGGATACCCAATATTTATAAGGCACAGAGGAATCACGGAGGACGTTGGTACGGTACGGCAAGGTACTCCCTCAGCATCTTCCCAAACTTTGCACTCCTTGTGAGTCAGAGCCTGTGCGATGGGAGGGTCTGAGAAAACTCTCCCAGAACTTTGACAGTGTTCCCCTGCCTCTGCTGGATTGAAGTAGTGTCTCTCTCGCCTGTACTCCTTGGTTGTCGAACGAAGTGTGCCCTCTGCCTCCAGCGTTTTCAGATGGGAATTTTTTTAATAGTTCTGCAACAAGGGCCTTCTGGTACTGTCTCATTTTTGTACACCTGTCCGCCTCAGGAATAAGAGATATAAAGTTCTCCTTGTAGAGTGGGTCTAGAAGTGTCACCAACCAGTAATGACCTAAAATTTTGAGAATGCGAGGGTCATGGGAAAGGCAGCATAACATAAACTCAGCCATGCGTGCCAGACTACTAACAGGCAAGACTTCCGTGTCCTCACCAAGAGGATGACTGACCATGCTCTCCTCCTCCTCCTCTCTGTCCTCTGGCCATCCACGCTGAACAGACGGTATGACAGCTGTGCAGATAGCACCGTCTATAGTGCATGAAACTAGTTCCTGTCCCTTCTCCTCCTCCTCTTCCTCATTGTCACCCAATCCACGTTGGGATGAGATGAGGCTTGGCTGTGTGTAATCACCCTGTATGGTTAATTGCTCCATCTTATCGTGCTCCGCCTGCAATGCATCATCTTTGATTGTGAGCAGACAGCGTTTCAGAAGACAGAGAAGCGGGATGGTGACGCTAATTATGGCGTCATTGCCGCTCACCATCTTGGTGGAGTCCTCAAAGTTTTGGAGGATGGTACATATGTCTGACATCCACGTCCACTACTGAGGTCTTATGTGTGGAGTCTGAACTGAATACCGATAGCCTTTTTGATGCTGGTACTCAACAACTGCCCTCTTCTGCTCACAAATCCTTCCCAACATCTGCAATGTAGAGTTCCAACGTGTGGGGACATCACACAACACTCTGTAAGCCAGAAGCTGCAAACGCTGCTGAAACACTGCAAGGGCGGCGGAAGCTGTAGCTGACTTTCTAAAATGGGCACACAGGCGGCATACTTTAACAAGCAGATCCGGCTGCTCCGGGTAGGATTTGAGTAACCACTGAACCACGAGGTTAAGCACATGGGCCAGACATGGTACGTGTGTGAGCTTGCCTCGCCTCAGAGCCGCCACCAGGTTCCGGCCATTGTCACACACGACCATGCCTGGCTGTAGGTTCAGCGGTTTGAGCCACAGATCTGCCTGCTCTTTCAGAGCTGTCCATAACTCTTCAGCATTGTGTGTTTTTTCACCTAAGCATATTAGCTTCAGCACAGCCTGTTGTCACTTGGCCGAGGCAGTGCTGCAGTGCTTCCAGCTTGTGACTGATGTGGTCATTTCGGAGATGGAGGCTGAGGAGGAGGAGGAGGCTGAGGAGCATGAGGTTCAGGAGCTGTAGACCGTGGGGGCAACCCTGATTGACCTAGGGCCTGCAATCCTTGGCGTCGGGAGGACGTGTTCCGTCCCAAGGTCCGACTGGGTCCCGGCTTCCACTATGTTAACCCAGTGTGCTATCAGCGAGATGTACCGTCCCTGCCCACAAGCACTTGTCCATGTGTCCGTGGTTAGGTGGATTTTACCGGTAACTGCGTTGTTGAGGGCACGGCTAATATTTTGGGACACGTGCTTGTGTAATGTGGGGACGGCACACTGGGAGAAATAGTGGCGGCTGGGGACAGAGTACCGAGGGACGGCCGCCGCCATCAGGTTGCGGAATGCTTCTGTCTCCACAAGCCTAAAAGGCAACATTTCGAGCCAAGCAGTCGTGAATTGTGAGAATTTAGTAGTGTGACCTGTGGGACGTTGGCTGCATATTTGCGCTTGCATTCCAAGGACTGGAGTATGAACAACTGAACGCTGCGCTGGGACAAGGACATGGACGTGCTTCCTGATGCTGCTACTTGAGAGTGTGCAATGACAGGTGCAGGGCAGGAGGCATCTTTGCATGCATTATGGACAGGGGATTGACTTGCATGCACAACAGCAGAAGAAGCAATGGTGCCACCTGTAGACACTGTTCCTGGACCCTGGTGTTCGGCCCACAAAGTCGAGTATTTTGCTGCCATGTGCCTGATCATGCTGGTGGTGGTCAGGCTGGTCGTTTTGCCACCCCTGCTGATGCTGGTCTGGCTCGTGATGCAAATGGCCTTTTTGGAGTTATTGGCAGAGTCTTTAAAAAACAACCAGACTCGGGAAGACCTAACAGTTGTAGTGGCAACTTCCTTCGTGTTGGTGTTACGGGAAACGGTAGCCTGCCTTCTGTCTGCGGCCACCACACTGCTTCTTCCTGCCTGTTGGGGTGCTCTGCCTCCCTCCCCCTGTGTGCTGCTGTCCTTGCTCTGCATGTCCTCCTGCCAGGTTGGGTCAGTTACTATATCATCCACCACCTCGTCTCCCACTTCTGCACCCTGGTACTATTCCTGACTTTCTGCCAATTGTGTCTCATCATCGTCCACCTCTTGTGACAGTTTCCCACCGTCGCCTTCGTGTGACCGTGGCTGCTCAAATATTTGGGCATCGCTACACGTGATCTCCTCTTGCCCCGCTTCAAGTGGACCGGGCGAGAGGCCCGAATCTATAAATGGAAAAGTGAACAGCTCTTCAGATTGTCCAAGTGTGG
The DNA here is from genome assembly GCF_046119375.1 of Phyllobates terribilis. Classification (NCBI taxonomy): domain Eukaryota; kingdom Metazoa; phylum Chordata; class Amphibia; order Anura; family Dendrobatidae; genus Phyllobates; species Phyllobates terribilis. The sequence goes on along the minus strand of NW_027363990.1, from coordinate 60,542 downwards.
GATCAGTTGTCTCTGGGTACTCGGCATGGTGGGAGGAAGGAGGATCAGGGTGAGGAATATGAGGTCCAGACTCATGGCTACTGAGACTTGACCGTGTGGAAGACAGGGTGGTGGTGGTGGTGGCTAAGTGACTGGAAGCATTATCCGCTATCCAACCAACAACCTTTTGACACTGATCTGGGTTCAATAGTGGTGTGCTGCGGTCCCCTAGAAATTGGGACAGGAAGGTCAGGCGAGAAGATGTGGGTGTTTGTTGTGGCACAATTTCGGCTTGCCCACGTCCTTGTCCTCGGCCTCTGCATGTACCATTACCATCACGTCCAGTTCCCCGTCCCTTGCCACGTGCCTTGCCCATTTTAAATGGAGGATAGTATCTTCCACGCTCACTACAAATGACTGAGTTTGAAGCGAAGTTATATGTGATCGGTGTGATGGAGAAAACAGAGTTTTAAATACCTGGCCTGTAGGTAAGTAGTGTGAACAGCAAACTGCTGTGAATTGCTTCACTGACACACTGAAAAAATGGAGGCCAGAAATGGCAGTATTTTCTGACAACGTATATGTGATCCGTGTGACGGAGAAAACACAGTTTTAAATAGCTGGATTTCTAGCGCTCTAATATGGAAAGGACCTGGCTGTATTCTGCAGTGCCAACAAGCAAATGGCGCCGAAAAACGGTGTTCTCTGGATTGCTTTATAAGCAAATAATGAGGATTAAGATCCAAAGAAAAGTATTCCTGGCCCCTGAGACCTGGGCCTTTGTATAGAAATATCTAACAGCAGCAGAAGGCAGAATTGGAATGGAGCCTCTTGTGCTATATGCACTGCAGTCTGCTATATACCCTGCCTGCCTGCCTATATACACTGCCTGCCTGATATCTCTGCAGATGGATTAATCCTCAGAAGAACTGTTTGTTAGGATGGATATGTGTAATGTGCTGTTTTTCTCCCTACACTACCTAATGCACGATCAAATCTCTCCCTAACGCAGCAGCAGCTCTCCCTACACTGTCTGATCCGGAGTGACTGTGATGAGCATGGCGGCGCCAGGTCAGATATAGACCTGATGATGCTGTGCGGCCAGCCAATCACTGTAATGCCCACAACCAACATGGCTATGGCATTACAGTGCATGGCAGGCAATCCCTGCATGTTCATTGGCTCTGTAAAGAGCGCCAAACATGCAGGGAGGGGACCCGACTTCCCGCCCGACCAACCCGGAAATACTCGGTGAGCGCAGAGCATCTCGAGCAGTGAGATACTCGGGCAAGCACCGAGCAGTAGCGAGCATGCTCGCTCATCACTAGTTGTCATTAAGATTTAAAAAGAGAAAACACAGAAATGTGACAGTAAATGGCTTCACCCAACCAATAACCATGAGTGGAGAAAAAGTGTTTTTGTTATCATTCATTTTCTCTGAAACAAGGCCAAGAAAGGAAAAATTCTGCCGGGGTATGTAAATTTTTGAGAACTGTATATGCGCCAGCCCCAGTGTCTCCTATTCTATATACTCTAGCCCCAGTGTCTCCTATTCTATATACTCCAGCTTCTTCTGTGATGTATATGCTCTAGCCCCAATGTATCCTGTGATGAATATACGCCAGCCCCAGTGTCTCCTATTCTATATACTCCAGCTCCAGTGTCTTCTGTGACGTAGCTAATATAGCCCTAATGTCTCTTATGCAGAGGCGTCGCATGATAAAGCAGTGAGACACAAGCTCCCTGCCCTATCACTATCTCTTTCATATGCCACAGATCGCCATAGGCCTGTGGTTAACGAGATGTCAGCATACTCACGCAGGTGGCTCGGTGACATCATTACATCGCTCTGCTCTGTTGTCCCGCCATGGAAGAGGAGACAGAGGCCGTGATGTAGGGAATCAGGATTAAGTGAGAATAAACTTTATTTTTTTAAATGATCGGGCAGTGGAGCCATCCTACTATATATCTGGAGTAGTGGGTCCATCATACTACATATGGAGTAGTGGGGCCATTATACTATAAGTATGTGGGGCAGTGGGAACATCATAGTATATACAGGTGCATCTCACTAAATTAGAATATCTTCAAAAAGTTAATTTATTCCAGTTCTTCAATACTGTTTCAGTATGCTCCACAATCATGAGGAAGACTGCTGACTTGACAGATGTCCAGAAGGCAGTCATTGACACACTCCACAAGGTCCTAGAGTTCCAATTTTCATTTGGAAATCAAGGTCCCAGAGTCTGGAGGAAGAGTGGAGAGTCCACAATCCAAGCTGCTTGAGGTCTAGTGTGAAGGCTCCACAATCAGTGATGGTTTGGGGGGCCATGTCATCTGCTGGTGTAGGTCCACTGTGTTTTATCAAGACCAAAGTCAGCACAGCCGGCTACCAGGACATTTTACAGCACTTCATGCTTCCCTCTGCCGACAAGCTTTTTGGAGATGGAAATGTCATTCTCCAGCAGGACTTGGCCCCTGTCCACACGGCCAAAAGTACCAATACCTGGTTTACACATAACAGTATCACTGTGCTTGATTGGCAGCAAACTCGCCTGACCTTAACCCCATAGAGAATCTATTATAGAGAATCTATGGGGTATTGTCAAGAGAAAGATGAGAGACACCAGACCCAACAATGCAGATGAGCTGAAAGACAGCTTTTGTATTGAAGAACTGAAATAAATTAACTTTTTGATGATATTCTAATTTAGTGAGATGCACCTGTATATGGAGCAGTGGGACCATCATGCTATATATATGGAGGAGTGGGGGCATCCTACTAAATATAGAGCAGTGTGTGTGTGTCACCCCAGGCCTGGATGCCACAAACAATAATCTGTTTCTGAAAGCAGGAGGGAGGTCCCCTGGTTAGGGACAATTAGCGTACAGCACCTCCTGTCCCAGGCCAGCAGGGGGAGCTGGCTGCCCCTATAAAAGCTGGAACTGGGGGCAGGGTTAGAGAAAACTGGACGACCTAGCTCAGGAGTGAGACTAGTCCCAGAGAAGGAGGGACAGTTCAGCTGTAGCTGAGGAGTCCGTGAGGCAGAGGAGAAACTGCAAGCCAGGGACAGAGGCGACGAGAGCCGGTCCTGGCAGAGAACCAATCTACCGGACATTGGGGTCCGAGGCTGTCAGGGTTACAAGCCCAGCAGCAGAGAACCAACCTGCGAGGGATTTCAGGTCCCTTGGCCTAAGAAGCCTGGAGGCTCCGCCACACAGAGGGACCAGTACATCGAGGAGCAAGCAACAGGTACCCAAGGCCTGAGTCGCAAGCCATACAGGAGAGAAGTACACGGCCAGTTCAGGGACGTGGGCTATTACACCACGAAAAGGGGGATAGTCAGAAAGAGCATAGAGAGAACGGTAGGCCTACACACTCACCCTGACCAGTGGGGCTCGCCCGAATGCTCTCAGACACCCAGGTCCATTCCTAACCGGTACTGTTGGGTCATTAATAATATCTATAATAAAGACCCTGAACTGTTTGAAGCGGACTCTGAACTCTTACTATTGCGACCTGCACTATCACCCCAAACATCCACCTACACTGCCCTGAGGCTACACTCTTCCCGTGGGGAGTTATCCTACCCCTGTGCTGCACACCAACACCAGCCTCAGCAGTCTGCCTTGCAGCGGCGGTTATCTCCAACCGTAATCCACGGGTGGCGCAGTCGGACATTCAAAACACTGATAAATAGACTGCCACCATTTAGTCTGACCACCCTGAGCCACGGGATCGGGTTGCCACTACTACCCCCATCAGCACCGTACACTAGAAGGCCCGGTTCCGGGTACCCCATGGCCCAGGGGGCGAGTCAGCTTTGGCATAGTCGGCAGAATTGTGACCAACCCGCCACAAACGGGTATTGCGTGCCTGGAAAAGACTCTATACATATCTGAGTGAAGTTTCCCGCCATTCGGGGCCATTTCCCGCCAATCGGAGCCGTTTCCCGCCATCGGGCGCCATCTTCGGGACGCCGCGCGGGAAGAAGAGGGGCGTGGATGTCCAAAAACGCGCGAGACCTGAAGCCCCGCCCTACGCTGAGACGCTGCGCAAGGTCCTGGAAGGAGATCCAGCGGATGCCGACGTCATCACCGAGCAACGCAAGGTCCTCGCCCAGAGCATCGCGAGCGGAGCCGCGGCCTACAGAAGAGGATCGCCAGAAGGTAGGCCACGGTTAACTAGGGGGGAGGAAGATGTCGGACGCGGAGGGACCCTCTACCACCAGCGTAGCCGCTGCAGCTGTGATGCCGTTTTCCATGCCCTATATTCATAGGCGGATTATAATGAGGGCAATCCGGGCGACCGCCCAGGGCCCCGAGCCTGCAGGGGGCCCGCGGCTCCAGGCGGGGTGTCTAATGCCGGATTGCCCTCATTATATGTGCGGGCCGCCGCGGCACATAGCGGTAGCAGTGGCGGGAGGGGGGGGCCCGGACTGCTCCCCTAGCAGCGGCCGCCGCTACTTCTTCATCGGCCGGGCCAGCACTGCAGCAGTTAACTTCCCTGTGCTGGCCCGGCCGCGTCACTGCTAGGAGACACGGCCCTGTGCGCGGTTGTGTCTCCTATCTGTGACGTCACGCAGTGCGCCCCGGCCTGCAGTGCTGCACCGGAAAAGAGAGAGAGCAGGCAGGAGGAATTGAGCCGGGGGATGGTGAGTGTGTGTGTGTGTGGGCAGATGTGTGTGTGGGCAGGTGTGTGTGTGTTTGTGGGCAGGTGTCTGTGGGGGAAGGTGTCTGTGTGGGCAGGTGTGTGTGTGTGTATATATGTGTGTGTGTATATGTGTGTGTGTGTGTGTGTGGCGGGGGGGGGGGGTGCAGAAATTCAATGAACAACTCAGGTAGCTAACAACTTTTATCTTGTATTTCTCTGCAGGATGTTTTGCTGATCTAACCATGGCCTCTTCATCTCGCAGAAGACAGTGCTCAAATGATCCAAATATTTTTTGTTACATCTGTGGAAACTTTACTGTGAAGACTCAGAGGCGCAACATTACTGACTTTGTTAAGAGGGTGTATTTTGGGAACTTCAAAGTAAAACTTGGAGACCAAGACAAGCATTGGGCTCCTCACAAAGTGTGTAAAACCTGTATTGAGAGCTTGAGATCATGGTCTCAAGGAAAGAATGCTAAACTTCAGTTTGGAGTTCCTATGGTTTGGAGAGAACCAAGCAATCATTTAGAAGACTGCTATTTCTGCCTTGTTGATGTAAAAGGTTTCAATAAGAAAAACAAGCAATATTTGCAATACCCAAGTATGTCTTCAGCTATTCGACCAGTTGCCCATAGTGAAGACATACTTGTTCCAAAATTTACTGCGCTTCCAGAAAACGTTGACACAGATCGATCCTCACATTGTTATACTGATGAAGAAGACAGGCCAGATATTTTTCAGCCATGTGATGAAGATTGTGACAAACCAATTCTGTTTACTCAGTCTGCTTTGAATGATCTGGTTAGAGATCTTTATCTACCAAAAGAGTCTGCTGAACTATTGGCTTCAAGACTACAGGAGAATCGAATGTTGAAACCTGGTACAAGTGTCTCATTTTATCGCAACAGGGAAGCAGAACTGCGGAAGTCCTTCCATTCAGATGGCCAGCTTGTCTATTGTACTGATGTTGAAGGGCTACTTCTCTTTATGGGACTTCCAGCATATGATTCAAGGGATTGGAGGCTTTTTATTGATAGTTCCAAAAGAAGTTTAAAATGTGTTCTGTTACACAATGGAAATAAGTACGGCTCTGTACCAATAGGTCATTCTGTAAAACGTAAAGAAGAATATAAAAACATCAAGATTATTCTAGAAAGGTTACAATATAATGTTCATGGGTGGTTAATTTGTGTTGATTTGGAAATGGTTAACTTTCTTTTGGGTCTGCAAGGAGGGTACACAAAACACCCTTGTTTTTTTGTGCTACTGGGACAGTAGAGCTACAGCAGAGCATTGGGTGAAAACTGAATGGCCTCAGCGACAGAGTTTGGCATCTGGCAATAAGCATGTCATCCATGATCCTCTAGTGGATAGGAAGAACATTGTCTTTCCTCCCTTGCACATAAAACTTGGATTGATGAAGCAGTTTGTCAAAGCTCTCAATCACAGTGGAGAATGCTTTAACTATATACGTTCAAGTTTTCCTGGTCTTAGTGAAGAGAAGAATAAGGCTGGAATATTTGATGGACCTCAAATAAGAACACTTATGAGAGACCCAAATTTTATCACATCAATGAATGAGACAGAAGAAAGAGCTTGGAACGCATTTTGTAATGTGGTGCAGAATTTTCTAGGGAATAAGAAAGCAGACAACTATGAAGAGATTGTGGAAGAGCTACTAATGAGTCTGCGAAATCTTGGATGTAGAATGAGTATCAAGATTCACTATTTACACAGCCATTTGGACTTTTTTCCAGAGAAGCTTGGGGATGTGAGCGAGGAACAAGGTGAGCGTTTTCAACAGGACATTAAAACAATGGAAGAACGGTATCAAGGCCGGTGGGACTCACATATGATGGCTGACTATTGCTGGAGCTTGATGAGAGACAACCCAGAAGCTGTACATCACAGATCAGCCAAGATAGAAAGTTCAAATAACTGCCATTTGCCATTCATCTGTGTGCCATATATATGTGTTTTTATATTTTGTAGCTTCATTCTGTAAGTATATTTGATTTGCTGTACATAGACTTTGTAATCTTTGTTATTCCTTGATTAAAAATATACAAAATGTAGTACCAAAAATCACGTGTTTTTATCAAAAAACATTCAATAGGAGTAATTTTCATCAAAAATTGAAAATATCTCGAAATCCTGATGTGATAGCCAAAAACGGAGTTCGTATTCGTAATCAGCAGCCAAAATTGACTTAAAATAGGTTTTAAAACCTTTTGCCAGAAAAATTGCGTTGACCAGTGAATCAGTTATTTTTTTTATTACATTTTTTAAAGGGAAATTACAATAAAATGTCCCCAATCCCTTTTTCCCTTCTCCCAATCCATAATGCTGGGGTAAGATTATCTCTACAAAGACCCCTGTACAGGAATATTAGGGCTCCAGCGACATCACATCTATTATACAGAGAATAGCGCTATCTCCATAGCTCTGTACACAAGGACATAGAGATCAGACAAGGTCCTCATATTCAGGCAGCTTCTATTTTACTCCAACCCTCTTTATAAGAACAAGATCAGAGTCTCATTATACCGAGCAGAGAAGCTCCAGGGACAAAGACCCCGTCTGCTCCTAACACGCTGGGGGGTCCGGAGTATCCAGCCACGGGGCCCGGATTCTCTCATTTGTGGCCCCAGCGTTTCTTGTAGAATAAATCCCTTTCTCATCCAGTCCTGTAGTAATGACTTTGTTATCAGGTTTTGTAGGAGGGTTCGTCTGACTCCATCTTATGTTATCAATATCTGTGCGAGAAACAAGAGACGTCCGAGCGCAGTTTTACCGAGTGTCCAGTGTCAGTTCTTCTACATCTGATAAAGAGCCGCGGTGTCTCCCACCGAACCTAGGAGTATACAGCTGTATACAGCGTACACACACGGCACTGTACACACACGGCTCCGTACACACACGGCTCCGCTCCATACATACCCGGCTCTGTACACACACGGCTCTGTACACACACAGCTCCGCTCCGTACACACACGGCTCCGCTCCGTACACCTCGTACACACACGACTCCATATACACACGGCTCAGCACACACGCGGCTCCGCTCCGTACACCTCGTACACACACGGCTCTGCTCCGTACGCCTCGTACACACACGGCTCTGCTCCGTACGCCTCGTAAACACACGCGGCTCTGCTCCGTACGCCTCGTAAACACACGCGGCTCCGCTCCGTACGCCTCGTACACGCGCGGCTCAGCTCCGTACACCTCGTACACACGCGGCTCAGCTCCGTACACCTCGTACACACGCGGCTCCGCTCCGTACACCTCGTACACACGCGGCTCCGCTCCGTACACCTCGTACACACGCGGCTCTGCTCCGTACACCTGGTACACACACGGCTCAGCTCCGTACACCTCGTACACACGCGGCTCTGCTCCGTACACCTGGTACACACGCGGCTCCGCTCCGTACACCTCGTACACACGCGGCTCTGCTCCGTACACCTGGTACACACACGGCTCTGCTCCGTACACCTGGTACACACACGGCTCAGCTCCGTACACCTCGTACACACGCGGCTCCGCTCCGTACACCTCGTACACACACGGCTCTGCTCCATACGCCTCGTACACACACGGCTCTGCTACATCCACACTGTAAACCCCTCCTGACCCCACACATAAACTTCAGCTCATCCAGCACCATGACAACCAGCACAGCAGAGTCCTGCATCCACTGAGGCCCCTGATCATGTGACCCCTGACTCCTCCCCTCCTGTGACCTCATCACAGCTCCTGTGCGCACAGAGCAGCCATATATGTGGTGGCGGCTCTGCAGGTGGAGGTATGTGGAGACCCCATTACTGGGCGCAGGGGGCATTAACCCCTTCAGCACGGAGACTCTTTTGGGGTCTTGTGTTGCCCCTTTATAAGAATCATAAGGTTTTTGTTCTGTTTCCTGTAATAGATACATACGACCCAACTATGGAGACAGGAAGGGAGGAAACGTATTGTTCTCACAGTACAGGACCCCTTTACTGCCCCACAATGTAATGCCCCTTATGCAGGATGTATGATGCCACCACACAGTGTAATGCCCCTATTATGCCCCTTATGCAGGATGTATGATGCCCCCACAGTGTAATGCCCCTTATGAAGGATGTATGATGCCCCCACACAGTGTAATGCCCCCATTATGCCCCTTATGCAAGATGTATGATGCCCCCACACAGTGTAATGCCCCTTATGAAGGATGTATGATGCCCCCACACAGTGTAATGCCTCCATTATGCCCCTTATGAAGGATGTATGATGCCCCCACACAGTGTAATGCCTCCATTATGCCCCTTATGCAGGATGTATGATGCCCCCACACAGTGTAATGCCCCCATTATGCCCCTTATGCAGGATAGAGCCTAGAGAAAATGGAGTAGGACACCCAAACAATCAGAAACAAGGAAAAACATTTCAATTTAAAAACACTTTTATTAGATAGAAAAATTAAAAGAGTTTCCTTTTCAATATATATATGTGACACTAATAGAAAGAGGTCATACAGGGTAAGAGAAACACACATAGCAGTTACGGCAACTCGTTTGTGGGTCCCCCGGGAGAATAATGCAAAAAAACAGTGTCAAAGGGTACAAGATAGCATAGTGTGTATGCAATGTATGCCATTATAGGGCGTAAGTAAGAGTTCAGAGTCAAAAAACAGGAGAAAAATGGCCACCACTCAGATAAGAGAAATAATGGCCAGGATACAGAGACAATGCATAGTATAGGACTCACCCATGGGGACTAGGGTAACCACGTGGCCGTACTGCAGCCCCGACGCGCGTTTCGTGTGGCTTCCTCGGGGGGCTGTGGTTGTGGATGGGGTGGGCACCTTTAAATATACCTCAGGATGCAGCGCTGATTAGTGCAGCGCATGTGGAGCGACAACATCCCCCCATACCGCGTCACGTCCGGCCAATTTCCCGGGGAAGCGCGGGCAGCGACATACTAAAATGACGTCACCGCCCACACCTCCCACGTACGGAAGCCCGAAGGGACGCGGCCAAGGGAGGGCGGCGCTGCACATGCGCGGCTCAGCCGCCGCCATGGCGGGTGAGGGCAAAGAAAAGGGCAAAAAACATACATTGTTGCGAGTTGGATGTGGGACAAGATATGGACACGGTGAGTGTCCCATTCATGCCTAAACAGCACAATAATATCACCATAAGTATGCATCAGTGTGAATAAAACAGGGAGCATATTTGCCCATACATAGCGCAGCAGTGGTTATCACATTTACACAGAACGACAGGGACAGGCAAGTTTAAATGTATAGTGTAGTATATATTGCCAAATTGAAGGCATGTGGAGAGTCCAGTAGTTGCACAGTTGTCACCATTCACGGGAATCGTGTCATCAAGAGCCGGGGTGCATGATAAGTAACAATAAATTGGCTCCTAAAAATTATTTGTAACGATGAATATTCATAAGCACTATAGGTGCCCATCCCACATTCGTCCGAAACTCATCCTAAATAGTGCGGAGGTATAGATGGTGGTGCCTAAATATGAAGAAATGATAAAGAGAACAGAAAAATAAATAAAAAAATAGAAACATATATAATACTAAAATGAAAATCCACATTTAAAAACGAAGGAGAGGAGAACTCACAAGAATGAAGAGAAACTGTTGTATTCATTGAGACCGCCAGGGGTCACCGTATCCAAAATCGCAATCCAGCGGCACTCCAACTGCGCCAAGATGCGTTTGTAATCGCCTCCCCTAGTACCCAAATGTACCATATCGATACCAATAAACTTAAGGAGGGAGGGGTCGCAGTTATGGCGCAGTCTGAAGTGCCGCGGGACAGTCTTAAGTGTTGACACATCCAACACATCCTTTGCGGCCACCACATCCCTAACGTGTTCCCTAACACGAACCCGGAATTCACGAGACGTGAGTCCCACATAGTTCAAATTACATGGACAAGTGGCCATATAAATAACGTGTGTAGAACTGCAAGAGATGTGATGGGTGATTTTAAATTCCCTGCCATGATTGGTGGAAAAAGATTTAGCCCTAGTGATATTACGACAGGCCATGCATGATCCACAAGGATAACATCCCCATCGCGATTTAGTTATCCCAAATGGGGTTGGCGTAGGGACCACATAGTGGCTCCTGACTAGTGAGTCCTTCAAACTTTTTCCTCTTCTGGCTGTCATTAAAGGTCTGTCAGGTAGGATCCTGCCAAGCACCGGTTCCGTTTTGAGGATGGACCAGTGCTTCTCAAGGATCCCCCGAATGGTCTGCCAGTGGCTGTTATACATTGATATAAATCTTAATGGAGGATCTCTTTCATACGATCTACCAACACTAGTCAAGAGGAGATCACGTGGGGTCCCCTTATCACGTCTGTAGCCTCTCTTAATGCTCCGTGCACTGTAGCCCCGTTCCTGAAATCTTTGGCGCAGGTCCCGAGACTGAGACTCAAACGCCATATCGGTAGAACAAATGCGTTTGGTTCTAAGATACTGTCCAACAGGAATGGCCCGAATAGTAGCCGGTGTATGGGCTGATGTTGCATGCAAAAGTGCATTGACCGATGTTTTCTTACGAAACACGTCGGTCTGAAGTAGGCCATCCTGCTGGACAGTAATACCGATATCCAAAAAGTCTATGTGGGTAGAGTTCCATGTATACGTAAGTCTGATGTTCATTTGATTAATATTAAGAAAAGTAATGAAGTTGTGAAGCTCAGCCTCGGAACCCTGCCAAATAATAAAAATGTCGTCTATGTATCTATACCAGCACTGCGCATGGGAGGCGGCGCACGCGCCATCGCCGAGAACCTCCCTCTCTCAAAAACCGAGAAAGGGGTTGGCATAAGATGGCGCACATGCCGCACCCATCGCAGTGCCACGTTTCTGAAGAAAAAAACGGTCTTTAAATGTGAAAAAGTTGTGGGTAAGTATGAATTCCAGTAGTTCGAGGACCAGTGCACGAAGTGAGGCATCCAGACTGCTAGTCTCAAGAAAAAAACTTACTGCACGCAATCCATCTGTGTGGCCAATGCTGGTATATAATGATTCAACGTCAACAGCCACCAGCAGACTACCCGGATCAAGATATACACCATCAATTTTACCGAGGACATCTCCAGTGTCCCTGACATAGGAGGGCAACGTCTCCACAAGTGGATGTAAATAATGCTCAATAAATTTACAGATAGGGTCACATAGCCCTCCAATGCCAGAGACAATGGGACGTCCCGGTGGGTCCAAGAGATTTTTATGAACCTTAGGGAGTAGGTAGAACGTGGGAACTATTGGGTGTTTGGTACAAAGGCCATCAAAAACTTTTTTAGGGATAATGCCCTGTTCATATGCCCGCTCCAAAATGTCGAGAAGGTCGGCACTGAAGGATATCATGGGATTATTAGGTAAAGTATCATAGGACGCACGGTCCCTAAGGAGTTTGAAGGCCTCCTTTTCATACTTCACAACCGGCCAGATCACAACATTTCCCCCCTTGTCCGCAGGTTTAAAAACTACATCTTTAAAAGATTGTAGTTCTTTCAAAGCTTCTTTCTGTTGGATTGTAAGGTTGTGGTGTTTGGGTCCACCCGATAGGGCCCTAAGGTCCCTACTAACCAATTTATTAAATATCTCCACCTGTGGGCAGAGGGAGAAGGGGGGAAATGTGGTAGATCTGGCCAGAATAGAACACGGGAAAGTACCTGTGTTAACGGAGTTGCCCTCTCCCTCTAGCTCTTCCAGAGCCGATAGAGCCTCTCTCTCCAGGGTCGTGTCAGGATTCATATCAAACGTTGGTTTCATGTGTAATCTACGTAGAATTACTTTTCTAAGGAAAAGCTGTAAGTCCTTCAACACTGTGAAGAAATTATAACCGTTAGTCGGAACAAAAGTCAATCCCAAAGAGAGTACTTCAATCTGGCAGTCAGAAAGAGTGTGTGTGGACAAATTAATTACCTCTAATTTATTTGGTTTTGATTTTTTCTCCAGAGAGTGGGGGGGTGTCAATTTACGTTTTGAGTAGGTTTTACCCCTTAATTGTCCATGCTGTTTGTCATTCACAAATTTAGTGCCACCGACATTGGATTGATTACTTGTGGAGGTCCCTTCATCCATAGAGGATAATGATGACACTGAGTTCCACCGATTCTCCCATGTTTGTCTATTGGGGCCCTTGTGTCCTCTCCACTTGTAGACCCGTTTGGAATTAAAATCAGAGAGATCCCTCTGATATTTTTTGGTTTTGGTAGCCACTATTTCCTTTTCCCACTTCACAAAATCAGAATCCAAATCAGTATTGAATTTATTCCATCCCTCAGGGGTCAATTTAGTAGATATCAAATTTTGGAGACGATCAATCTCTGTCTCAATAATTTGTAAAGAAGACTCATTAGATTTGATCAAAAGCTCCATAAAGCCCTTGGAGCATACCGAGGACAGTTTTTCCCATTGGGTCTTTAGTGCATCATCATCAAAGTTATGTGCTGGAAAAACCTGGATCCGTAGACCCCTGGGGATCAGTCCCCTAATGATGTAGCGCTCAAGAAACGCTTTGTTCCACCAAAGGCGGATTTTTTTGTTATACAGGGTTCTCAATTCATCAAGTAAGTCCTCATTCTCCCTCGTATTTAAAACCACGGTGGTTTCCTCCCCGAAGACCTTATTAAGTTGCGTGAGCCACGTCTGCTCACGTATTTTGTGATCCATCTGTTCAGATCCACACGCTGTGAAAAGACACAGTATCAGCAAATGACAAAAAATCCTGAGGTATATTTAAAGGTGCCCACCCCATCCACAACCACAGCCCCCCGAGGAAGCCACGCGAAACGTGCGTCGGGGCTGCAGTACGGCCACGTGGTTACCCTAGTCCCCATGGGTGAGTCCTATACTATGCATTGTCTCTGTATCCTGGCCATTATTTCTCTTATCTGAGTGGTGGCCATTTTTCTCCTGTTTTTTGACTCTGAACTCTTACTTACGCCCTATAATGGTATACATTGCATACACACTATGCTATCTTGTACCCTTTGACGGGTTTTTTTTGCATTATTCTCCCGGGGGACCCACAAGCAAGTTGCCGTAACTGCTATGTGTGTTTCTCTTACCCTGTATGACCTCTTTCTATTAGTGTCACATATATATATTGAAAAGGAAACTCTTTTAATTTTTCTATCTAATAAAAGTGTTTTTAAATTGAAATAAGTTTTTCCTTGTTTCTGATTGTTTGGGTGTCCTACTCCATTTTCTCTAGGCTCTATGTTCGATTAAGGAGTACCCTGTTTATTGTACTATGCATCATGGTGTTTGATCCAATTTTTTGCCCTTATGCAGGATGTATGATGCCCCCACAGTGTAATGCCCCCATTATGCCCCTTATACAGGATGTATGATGCCCCCATTATGCCCCTTATGCAGGATGTATGATGCTCCCACACAGTGTAATGCCCCCATTATGCCCCTCATGTAGGATGTATGATCCCCCACACAGTGTAATGCCCCCATTATGCTTCTTATGTATTATGTATGATGCCCCCATTATGCCCCTCACAATGTGATGCCCCCATTATGCCCCTTATGCAGTATGTATGATTCCCCCCCACACAGTGTAATGCCACCATTATGCCCCTCACACAGTGTGATGCCTCCATTATGCCCCTTATACAGTACTAGATGGTGGCCCGATTCTAATGCATCGGGTATTCTAGAATAGGTATGCGGCCGACCGGGCGCAGTCAGCAGAGCTGTGTTTAAATTTTGAGCCAAAATCGCTGATTGGTCGAGGCCGGCAACCGTGACCAATCAACAAAACGGTGTTAAAATTTGGCGCCTATATCGCTGATTGGTCGAGGCCGGCGGCCGCGACTAATCAGGAGAGCGGGATTTAAATTTGGCGCCAATAATGCTGATTGGTCGCGGCCAGTAAACGTGACCAATGAGCAGAGCGGTATTTAAATTTGGCGCCAATTATGGTGATTGGTCTCGGCCGAGACCAATTAGCACAGCGGTGTTTAAATTTGGCACTAATAATGCTGATTATTCGAGACCGGTAACCGCGACCAATCAGCAGAGCGGTGTTTAAATTTGGCGCCAATTTCGCTGCTTGGTCGCAGCCGGCCACCGCGACCAATCATCGAAGCGGTGTTTAAATTTGGCACCAATATGGCTGATTGGTCACGGCCGGTGGTTGCGACCAATCAGCAGAGCGGTGTTTAAATTTTGCGCCAATACTGCTGATTGGTCGAGGACGCCGGCCGAGATCAATCAGCAGAGCGTTGCTTAAATTTGGCGCCAAAATCGCTGATTGGTCGAGGCCGCCGACCGCGACCAATCAGCAATTTTGGCGCAAAATTTAAACAACGCTCTGCTGATTGATCGCGTCCGTCAGCCGCGACTAATCCGCGATTTTGGGGCCAAATTTAAACTCCGCTCTGCATCGCTCTGCTGATTGGTCGAGGCCGGCGGCCGCGACCAATCAGCAGAGCGGGGTTTAAATTGGGCGCCAATAATGCTGATGGGTCGCGGCCGGCGACCGCGACCAATCAGCAGAGCGTTGTTTAAATTTGGCACAAAAAACGCAGATTGGTCACGGCCGGTGGTTGTGACCGATCAGCAGAGTGAGGTTTAAATTTAGCACCAATACTGCTGATTGATCTCGGCCAGCGACCGCGATCGATCAGCAGAGCGGTGTTTAAATTTGGCGCCAAAATCGCTGATTGGTCGCAGCTGGAGTCCGCGACCGATCAGCAGAGCGTTGTTTAAATTTGGGGCCAATCTCGCTGATTGGACGCGTCTGGCGTCCGCGACCAATCAGCAGAGCGTTGTTTACATTTTGCACCAATACTGCTGATTGATCTCGGCCAGCGACCGCAATCAATCAGCAGAGCGGTGTTTAAATTTGGCGCCAAAATCGCTGATTGGTCACAGCTGGAGTCCACGACCAATCAGCAGAGCGTTGTTTAAATTTGGCACCAATCTCGCTAATTGGTCGCGGATGGTGTCCGCGACCAATCAGCAGAGCGTTGTTTAAATTTTGCGCCAAGCTCGCAGCAGCAGTGTTTAAATGTGGCGGTAAGATCGGTGATTGGTCGCGGCCGCTATTTAAATGTAGCGCCCAAATCGGTGATTGGTCGCGGGCAGCGGCCGCGACCAATCAGCAGAGCGGTGTTTAACTTTAGCGCCAAGATCCCTGATTGGTCGCGCTCTCCGCACGCGACCAATCCGCGAATCGTATTGGTGAGGAGCAGGGAGCGGAATCGTATTAGTGAGGACCGGGGAGCGCCGCTGCCTGTGCGGGTACTTCCGCTGCGAGAACCCGGGACATGAGCGGGCGCTCGGAGCAGAAGTATCCCGACCCGCAGCGCCGCTCCCCGGTACTCTCTTCACACCCTAGCTGCTGATGTCCCCACAGTATCCTCATGGTGTTACAAAGGTCCGGACATTTGTTTTAAAAATCGGTGATTGGTCGCTGGCGCTACCCGCGACCAATCACCGATTTGGGCGCCAAATTTAAATATCGGCCGCGACCAATCAGCACAGCGGTGTTTAAATGTGGAGCCAAGATCGGTGATTGGTCGCGGCCGATATTTAAATTTAGCGCCCAAATCGGTGATTGGTCGCGGGCCAAGACAGCGACCAATCACCGATTTGTGCGGCAGATTTAAATAGCGGCCGCGACCAATTGGATGTCAGCGCCGCTCCCCGGTCCTCCCTTCACACCCTAGCCGCCTGGATGTCAGCGGCGCTGCCTGTGCGGATACTTCCACTCCGAGAACCCGGGACATGAGCGAGCGCTCGGAGCAGAAGTATCCCGACCCGCAGCGCCGCTCCCCGGTCCTCCCTTCACGCCCTAGCCGCTGATGTCCCCACAGTATCCGCATGGTGTTACAAAGGTCCGGACATTTGTGTTAAAAATCGCTGATTGGTCGCAGGCGCTGCCCGCGACCAATCACCGATTTGGGCGCTAAATTTAAATATCGGCCGCGACCAATCGCTGATCTTGGCTCCACATTTAAACACCGCTGTGCTGATTGGTCGCCGACGCTGTGCGCGACCAATCACCGATTTTGGCGGCACATTTAAATAGCGTCTGCGACCAATCATTACAGCGGTGTTTAAATCTGGAGCCAAGATCGGTGATTGGTCGCGGCCGATATTTAAATTTGGCGCCCAAATCGGTGATTGGTCGCGGGCAGCGCCCGCGACCAATCACCAATTTTTAACACAAATGTCCGGACCTTTGTAACACCATGCGGATACTGTGGGGACATCAGCGGCTAGGGTGTGAAGGGAGGACCGGGGAGCGGCGCTGCGGGTCGGGATACTTCTGCTCCGAGCGCCCGCTCATGCCCCGGGTTCTCGGAGCGGAAGTATCCGCACGGGCAGCTGCGCTGACATCCATGCGGCTAGGGTGTGAAGGGAGGATCGGGGAGCGGCGCTGACATCCAATTGGTCGCGGCCGCTATTTAAATCTGCCGCACAAATCGGTGATTGGTCGCTGTCTTGGCCCGCGACCAATCACCGATTTGGGCGCTAAATTTAAATATCGGCCGCGACCAATCACCGATCTTGGCTTCACATTTAAACACCGCTGTGCTGATTGGTCGCGGCCGATATTTAAATTTGGCGCCCAAATCGGTGATTGGTCGCGGCCGATATTTAAAGTTAAGCACCCCTGTGCTGATTGGTCGCCGACGCTGCCCGCGACCAATCACCGATCTTGGCTCCACATTTAAACACCGCTATGCTGATTGGTTGCGGCCGATATTTAAATTTAGCGCCCAAATCGGTGATTGGTCGCGGGCCAAGACAGCGACCAATCACCGATTTGTGCGGCAGATTTAAATAGCGGCCGCGACCAATTGGATGTCAGCGCCGCTCCCCGGTCCTCCCTTCACACCCTAGCCGCCTGGATGTCAGCGGCGCTGCCTGTGCGGATACTTCCACTCCGAGAACCCGGGACATGAGCGAGCGCTCGGAGCAGAAGTATCCCGACCCGCAGCGCCGCTCCCCGGTCCTCCCTTCACGCCCTAGCCGCTGATGTCCCCACAGTATCCGCATGGTGTTACAAAGGTCCGGACATTTGTGTTAAAAATCGCTGATTGGTCGCAGGCGCTGCCCGCGACCAATCACCGATTTGGGCGCTAAATTTAAATATCGGCCGCGACCAATCGCTGATCTTGGCTCCACATTTAAACACCGCTGTGCTGATTGGTCGCCGACGCTGTGCGCGACCAATCACCGATTTTGGCGGCACATTTAAATAGCGTCTGCGACCAGTCATTACAGCGGTGTTTAAATCTGGAGCCAAGATCGGTGATTGGTCGCGGCCGATATTTAAATTTGGCGCCCAAATCGGTGATAGGTCGCGGCCGATATTTAAAGTTAAGCACCCCTGTGCTGATTGGTCGCCGACGCTGCCCGCGACCAATCACCGATCTTGGCTCCACATTTAAAAACCGCTATGCTGATTGGTTGCGGCCGATATTTAAATTTGGCGCCCAAATCGGTGATTGGTCACGGGCAGCGTCGGCGACCAATCTGCACAGCGGTGCTTAACTCAGTGATTGGTCGGGTCCGAAGACCGCGACCAATCATCGAATCGTCTTGGTGAGGACCGGGGAGCGGCGCTGCCTGTGCGGCTACTTACGCTGCAAGAACCCGGGACATAGCGGGCGCTCGCAGCAGAAGTATCCTGACCCGCAGCGGCGGGTCAGCGGCGCCGGCGGTCCTTCTGCTGCTACCGGCCGGGAGATGAGCGCCTCGCGGCGCTCATCTCCCGGCTGCATCTCCGTCCCGCAGATGGGTCCAGCGGTCGGGTTCCTTCTGCTGTTGCTGGCCGGGAGATGAGCTCCTCGCGCCGGTCATCTCCCGGCTGCATCGCCGCTCAGCTCCGTCCCGCAGATGAGCCGCTAACGGCCGCCATCTTTTTTCAGAAATCCCGCGGCGCTGATTGGCCGCTGGCGGACCAATGAGCGACGCGGGATTTCCTGGACAGACAGACAGACGGGATAAGACAATTATATAGTAGATGTATGATGCACCCACACAGTGTAATGCCCCCATTATGGCCCTTATGCAATATCTATGATGCCCCCACACAGTGTAATGCCCCCATTATGCCCTTTATGCAGTATGTATGATGTCCCCACACAGAGTAATGTTCCTATAGTACCACCTTCCCCCCACACACACAGTATAATGTTCCCATAATATCGCCTGAGGTCCTGCAGTTGGAATAAGTCCTGAGGTCCTGCACGTGGAATGATTCCTCTGGGATTGGTTTTCCCTTTGCCTGCTCCCCTACATGTAAACCCTCAAGCATGTATGCATGCATGTAGGGGAGCAGGCCTTACCAGATATCGAGGCTTTGTACAGTAATATACCGCATGAGGATGGTATCAGAGGAGTAAGACATTTCTTGAAATCGAGATCAATAGAGTGTAGCAGACATAATGACTTCATGGAGGATCTTTTAAAATTCACTCTTGTTCATAACTTCTTTCTTTTTGACAGGAAGTTATTCACTAGCTCAGGGGTACTCCGATGGGGAGCCCCTGTGCCCCCTCATATGCTAACCTAGTTTTGAGCTGGTGGGAGAAAACCACAATATTCTGGGATGATCATAAGTGGTGGCAACCATATATTGGGGTATGGTATAGATATATTCACGACATTTTTATCATCTGGTCAGGGACGAGTGAACAATTTCTTGAATTTGTCAAGGAACTCAATGTCAATAGCGATGGCCTTAGAGGTACATCAGAGGTTAATTATAACCAGTTGCTTTTCCTGGATGTACTAATCAAGAAAGAACTGGATGGGACCCTAGGGACATTCATCTACCATAAACCGACAAGCACTAATGGTCTATGGAAGTGGGATAGCCACCGCTCCACCCCCCTAAAAAAAGGAATACCCAAGGGCCAATTTTTACAGTTGAGAAGGCACTGTACTAATGTCACAGATATTAATATACAGGCAATAGACATGAACACCAAATTCAAGGAAAAAGGTACCCACAGTACATTTTGGATTTCACACAATTGTTTGCAGAAAATTGGGAGAGACAGACACTCCTCCATACCTAACCAAGAGACCAAGAAAAATTTAGGATAACACAATTAATAGGAAGTTGTGACAATCAGAGTGACCATATCTTTAACCCCTTAACAACATTAGACGTACTAATACGCATCTGTGCCCTGGGACTTAAGAGCCAGACCCCTATTAGTACGTCATCGCGATCACGCGCGCACACAGGCTGTGCGGGCGCGATCACCGCTGGGTGTCAGCTGACACCCGGTACTATGTGCAGGGAGCGGTCCCGCACCGCTCCCAGCACATTAACCCCCGCAATGCTGCGATCGAAGTCAATCGCAGCATTGCGGTGGCAAGGGGAGGTGATCGCAGATACTCACCTCCTCTTCCGGCCTCCAGCTCTGTCTGCCGTGGCTTCCAGGATGTTGCCATGACGACCCGATGACAACATCCGGGTCACCAGACAACAGGAAGATTGTTTGGACATGCGCAGTGCATCTCCAAACTATCTTCTCCCTGTCCAGCGCTGACAGCCTGCATAGCACAGGGATGGTGCTGCATTCCTGTGCCATGCAGGCGATCAGAATAAAAAAAGTGAAAGTCCCAGAGTGGGACAAAGTAATAAAGTATAAAAACTATCAGAAAGTGAAAAAAAAAATTAAAAAAAAATTGTAAAAATATATAAAAAAAAAATCCACCAAAAATAAAAATAGAATGTACCCATCAATAAATGTTATTATAAAAATAAAAAAAACAATAAAAGTACACATATTTGGTATTGCCGCGTCCGGAACAACCTGACCTATAAAACTTTCCCACTAGTTAACCCCTTCAGTGAACAAGGGAAAAAAATAAAATAAAAATGAAGCAAAAAACAATGCTTTATCATCATACCGCCAAACAAAAAATGGAATAACACGTAATCAAAAAGACGAATATAAATAAAAATGGTACCGCTGAAAACGTCATCTCGTCCCGCAAAAAAACAAGCCACCATACAGCTCCATCAGCCGAAAAATAAAAAAGTTATAGCTCTCAGAATAAAGCTATGCTAAAAAATATTTTTTTCTATAAAATTGCTTTTATTATGTAAAACTGCAAAACATAGAAAAACGATATAAATGTGGTACAGCTGTAAACGTACTGACCCAAAGAATAAAGCTGCCTTATCAATTTTACCACACGCGGAACAGAATAAAAAAAAAAACAATTCCTGAATTGTTGGTTTTTGTTTGTTCTGCCTCCCAAAAATCGGAATAGAAAGCGATCAAAAAATGTCACGTGCCTGAAAATGGCACCAATAACAACGTCAACTCATCCCGCAAAAAACAAGCCGTCACATGACTGTCTGCCAAAATCTGGGAAAAATTATAGCTCTCAAAATATGGCGATGCAAAAACTAGATTTTACAAAAAATGCGTCTTTTAGTGTGTGACAGCTGTCAGTCATAAAAACTCCATATGATTCTGGTATCACTGTAATCGCACGGACCCGAAGAATAAAGTCGTCTAATCACTTATACCGCATGAAGAACGGCGTAAAAAATAAACTCTCGGGTTAGGGTTGGGCTAGGGTTAGGGCTGGGTTTGGGGTTAGGGTTGTGATGGGGTTGGGATTTTTTTCAAAAGTAAGAAAAAAAGATGACGATATGGCGACTAGTGTTGAGCTCAAGTGCTCGCTACTTGAGTTTGCATCGGGTGCTCGGGTATGCATTGAGTATCGTGGGTATTTGAGTGACATGCTCGAGTCTCCGCCCCATATGCTTCGCGGCCAAAAAAACTTCGTGGGGATTGCCTGCCATGCACGAGCGATCCCCGCATGTTTTTTTTGGGTGTCTAATAACATTGAAACATGCGGGGCAGGGACTCGAGCATGTCACTCGAGCACACACAGTACATGGTGCATACCTGAGTACCCGATGCAAACTCAAGTAGCGAGCACTTGCGCTCAAGACTAATGACAACTTATTCAATATGATGACCTAATGTTATCAAATTCTGTGTCGTACCTCTGGGTTCAAAATGTTCACTATACACCTTAACAAAATCCTTGAGGGGTATAGTTTCCAAAATGGGGTCACTTGGGGGGGAGCTCCACTGTTTAGTCACATCAGGGGCTCTCCAAACGCGACATGGTGTCCGCTAACAAATTGAATGGAAAATCGGCTCAAATTGTTAGCGGACACCATGTTGCGTTTGGAGAGCCCCTGTGTGCCCAAACATTGGAGCTCCCCCACAAGTGACCCCATTTTGGAAACTAGACCCCCCAAGGCACCTATCTAGATGCATAGTGAGCACTTGGAACCCCCAGGTGCTTCACAAATTAATTCGTAAAAATGAAAAAGTGAAAAAAAAACACTTTTTCATTTTTACGAATCAATTTGTAAAGCACCTGGGGGTTCCAAGTGCTCACTATGCATCTAGATAGGTGCCTTTGGGGGTCTAGTTTCCAAAATGGGGTCACTTGTGGGGGAGCTCCAATGTTTAGGCACATCAGGGGCTCTCCAAACGCAACATGGCGTCCGCTAATTATTCAAGCAAATTTTACAATCAAAAAGTCAAATGGCGCTCCTTCCCTTCCGAGCCCTGCCGAGCGCCCAAACAGTGTTTTTTCCCCACATATGGGGTATCTGCGTGCCCAGGGAAAATTGCACAACAAATTTTGGGGTCCATTTTTTCTTGTTACCCCTGTGAAAATAAAAAAAATTGGGTCTAAAGTAACATTTTTGTGAAAAAAGTTAAATGTTCATTTTTTTCTTCCACATTCCAAAAATTCCTGTGAAGCACCTGAAGGGTTAATAAAGTTCTTGAATGTGGTTTTGGGCACCTTGAGGGGTGCAGTTTTTAGAATGGTGTCACTTTTGGGTATTTTCTGTCATAAAGACCTCTCAAAGTGACCTCAAATGTGATGTGGTCCCTAAAATAAATGGTTTTGTAAATTTTGTTGGAAAAATGAGAAATCGCTGGTCAACTTTTAACCCTTTTAGCTCCCTAAGAAAAAAAAATTTTGGTTCCAAAATTGTGCTGATGTAAAGTAGACATGTGGGAAATGTTATTTATTAACTCTTTTGCGTGACATATCTCTCTGATTTAAGGGCATAAAAATTCAAAGTTTGAAAATTGCAAAATTTTCAAAATTTTTGCCAAATTTCCGTTTTTTTCACAAATAAACGCAAGTGATATCGAAGAAATTTTTCCACAATCATGAAGTACAATATGTCACGAAAAAACAATCTCAGAATCAGGGGGATCCGTTGAAGCGTTCCAAAGTAATTACCGCATAAAGTGACAGTGGTCAGAATTGTAAAAATTGGCCTGGTCATTAACGTGCAAACCACCCTCGGGGGTTAAGTGGTTAATATCCTCAGAAAACACTGCTATATACTTGTGGTCGACCCGGACCTGAGGGTGCTGTGGGATGTACTGTCAAAACAACTTTCAGAAAGGGTCGTTTAATTAGGGACCGTTTAGTGCATAGTTTCTATAAAAAAAAACTCCACCGAAGGGGACTTGGCTAGATAGAACAGTTTGCGGTTTCTTTAGATGTGGAGAACGTTGTACATATAATTGGATGAGACCATGTAAATCTTTCTCGAGCTCCTCCACGGGTAAAACCTTTTTTCAGAGGGATTATTCCAACTGTAAAACGTCAGGACTTATATATATGGCCACATGCACTTGCCCCCTAGATTATGTATGCAGGACCAAGAGGGAGTCTAGGAGGAGGGTGGGGGAGGGGGAATTTGGGTGATATACACCATGGTCGGGACACTCCATTAGTGAGACATATGAACAGTGTACATCGATGTGAAACCGGAGACATCTTATGTATCATTGAGATGGTTAAACCTAATGTGAGAGGAGGTGATCACAATAGATGTATCCTCAAAAAGGAAAGTGAATTTTTAGATGTTATTCACTAGCCACTCAATGAGCAAATTCTCTATGCCTGTTTTGTATGAATACAGCCCCATTCCGGATTACATTTTTGGATTTTATAGTCTACCCATTGCTACTCCGTTCCCTGTGAATGGGGTTCACATATTGTTGTACTTCATCGAGATATTTGAGCTTTTATATAAGAATTATTTCTTATCAGTTATATCACACACATATACTATTTAGTAACTAACAAGTGTGGTGTTCCTTGTGTATCTCTAATTATACAATAGGGATCAAATTTGACCATTTAGGAATATACTGTGGTCCATCATCCCTATTTTATGTAGTGATATTGTAGATCTACATGCTTATTGCATGATGGGAGGATGAGCTATTCTTGTTTTTAGTCTCCTATCATGCTGATCTCAGAGACGGGACTTTTCTATATTGCTGGAACGCAATCCAAATTCATTATGCACTCCAGCATGGAACTCATGCACAGTCATACATAGGAGACCGTAATGCTCTCCAGCATAGAATACACACATCCAGGCATGCGCAATCGCTGACAATGACCCTAGATGCGCTCTGGCATGGAGTGCATAACTACGGCCATGCGCAGTGTTAGACGTCAGGCGTTTGCTGGATCTGAAATTGGGTCAGAATCATCAGTGGATTCTGTGGTCTCCCATTCTGGTCCAGCCAGGGCAGATGCTGCTCAGCATCGCCATCAGTCCCAACGCCTAGCTAGTGCACGAGATGTACAAGCTGTCTCTCGGGTCTTTGTTCCTAGTAGTGTTAAGAATAGGTTGCGGAGGGGAACATGGCTGCTACAGCCTAAGTCCAGGGTGCACTGCACTGAGCATGCCCGTGACATGGCGGACTGTGATTGGTGGTTGGATGTCAGGTGATCCGGTGACCTGGCACCGCCTGATTGGTCGCGGGTGACGTCATCAGTAGTGCGACCAATAATACGACTGTGGGCAGGGCTTAGTCTTTAAATAGCCCGACCACAAACATGGTGCGCTCTGATCATTCCATTTAGGTTGTGCTCTTGTGTGGACGCTTGTCTGTTTGGGCTCCACGTGCTCCCTAGCTGCTCTCTCCGTGACCTTCCGATGCCAGAGTTCGCTCGGCTGATTAGCACAGGTCGCTTAGGCAGGCTTAGCTGTGTTTAGGGAGGTAGTTCCCGTTTGGCATTCTGGCTCCGGCAAGGGGGTTGCTATACACCCCGAGCAGACTGCGGGGTCCGTATCCCTGGCACTGCCTGCTAGCCACTTGGAGAGTTAATCCGCAGGCTGGTCACACACCGGCTGGGAGCACGTACACTCCGGCGTGAGTCACACACACCTCCTAGCGCCTGCTGCGTAGCCTCTGTGCAGTCAACAGAGCTACGGCTACGTTATTTGTCGCACATCTATCGTGCAGTTAACGGAGATAGTGCGAATCCCTTTTCCCGTCCCGGTGTGTAGTAACACTGGAGGGATTTATACTTTAGTTGGTTGTTTTACATTCTTACCCGGTAGGTGTTCGGCTGCAGTCTTCTAGGCTGCATCGCGGACCCCGGGTTCGGTTGCTTTCCATTTTAATAAAGTTGTTGCAACCGTCCCCTTAACATGCAGTCCCAGGTACGAGTGGCACGGAGGCAATCAGTTTATCTGGCGTTTCAGTGTAAAGTGCGTCACTTCCGGACATGAACACTAGGGGATGGACATTATCAGACCTCTAGCGCATGAGAAGTAGCGCAGCCACAATACATTATTATAGACATACTCCATTCTATATATCCTATGACAATTCACCTCTAGGAATGGGAATGGGTCTCCTAGTGTAACGGGTCCGGGAGGCGGACTGTAACGGGTCCGGGAGGCGGAACCTCTGAGCTACTATACAAGGGGGCGGCCCTTGTAAGGGAGCGGGTGGCAGTCTCTGGGTGAACGGACAGGGAGTTACGGCAAGTGATCAGGGCAGTCTCTGGGTAAGGGGTAGGTACGACCTGTGATGGCAGAGCCTCCGGGTAGGCTCGCAGGCAGGTGGTAGATGTGTGCTCCCAGGTGAGCAAGCGAGAGTCTCTGGAATAGCAGGTGGTCACGGCACGTGACGGCGGAACCTCCGGGCTGGCAGGCAGGTAGGTAACGGAGAAGCGCTCCCAGGTGAGCGGGCAAGAGTCTCTGGAATAGCTGATGGTCACCGCACGTGACAACGGGACCTCCGGGCTGGCAAGCAGGCAGGTAACGGAGATGCGCTCCCAGGTGAGCGGGCAAGAGTCTGGAGTAGCTGGTGGTCACAGCACGTGACAACGGAGCCTCCGGGCTGGCAAGCAGGCAGATAACGGAGAAGCGCTCCCAGGTGAGCGGGCAAGCTGGTCCATAGACAGACTGACCGGAGTAGTAAGGCAGACCGTCGGACCTCAGGCAAGCAGGCAGGTAGCTGATATGCGCTCCCAGGTGAGTGGGCAGGCTGGTCCTTTAGACAGACTGACAGGAGTAGTAAGGCAGACCGTCGGACCTCAGACTGGCAGACAGGTAACAAGTATTCAGGCAGGAATCAGGCAGGTAACTGGCAGGTACTGGCAGGTAAACTGGCAGGTAACTGGCAACGGGACCTGAGGGCTGAAGCACAGGTGAGACACAGGTGCAAACAACATTGCTCGGGCACCTCCATTTTGGAGGAGGTGCCTTATATATGATGAAGTCCTCCGGCCATTGGCCGGGGACTCTTTAGGGCGGCGCGCGCGGCCCCTTTAAGAGGAGGGGAGCGCGCGCGCCCTAAGCACAGGGGCCGGGAAGGAGCGCGCGCTGAGAGCAGAGCAGGAGGAGGACGCCGGGACGGAGCGCGCGCTGACAGCAGAGCGGGGGGAGGAAGCCGGGCACGGAGCAGAGCGGTGAGAGGAGCAGCGTCCCTGCCTAGCAGAGGGCAGGGACGCCGGCACTACAGTACCCCCCCCTTTAGGCCCCCCCTTTTTTAGGCCAGACAGAAATTTAGCTAGGATGAGAGGGGAATGGATGTTCTCCCGGGGCTCCCACGTTCTCTCCTCAGGACCAAACCCCTTCCAATCTACCAGGAAAAAGGTCTTTCCTCTTACCCTTTTGGTGGCAAGAATGTTCTCTACCTCAAACTCGTCCTCAGCAGAAACCGGAGCAGGAGGCGTACCTGTAGACTTGGAAAAAGAGTTAAGTACCACAGGTTTGAGGAGAGACACATGGAAGGAGTTAGGGATCCGTAAGTTGGCCGGGAGTTTCAATTTATAGGCCACCGGGTTGATCTGACTGATGACCTCCAGTGGGCCGATGAACCGAGGCCCTAACTTATAGGAAGGGATCTTGAGCCGGACATATTTGGACGAGAGCCAGACTTTATCCCCAGGGCGGAATTGAGGAGGGTCCAGACGTTTTTTGTCAGCGTGTCTTTTCATACGCTCGGATGACAGAAGGAGTGCGGACCGGGTACTCTCCCATATGGAGGAAAATTTGTTAACAAGAGATTCCGCAGCCGGATTGTCCGCCGAGGTGGAGACGGGAAACGGGATCCGAGGATGCTGACCGTAGACTACAAAAAACGGGGATTTGGAGGAAGACTCGCTCTCGTGATTGTTGTACGAGAATTCGGCCCATGGCAGGAGATCCACCCAGTCAGAATGGTGGGCATTAACGAAGTGCCGAAGGTAACTGGTCAGGTTCTGATTGATCCGCTCCACTTGACCATTAGACTGTGGGTGGTAAGCGGAGGAGAAGTCCAGGGTGACGTCCAGCAATTTACAAGTGGCTCTCCAGAAACGGGAAGTGAACTGTACCCCACGATCCGACACGATGTGACGGGGCAGGCCATGAAGACGGAAGATGTGGCGGATAAAGTCTTTAGCCAGCTCGGGTGCAGACGGAAGACCTGGTAGTGGAATGAAGTGAGCCATCTTGGAGAAGCGGTCAGCGACCACCCAAATGACCGTACAACCGGCAGAGACGGGCAGATCAGTAATGAAGTCCATCGCTATATGCTGCCAGGGGGCAGCAGGTACTGGCAGAGGTAGGAGGCGGCCGGCCGGCAGGTGTCTCGGAACTTTGTTGCGGGCGCAGGACACACAGGCAGAAACAAAGTCTATTACATCCTTGTGCAGGTTAGGCCACCAGTAGTGCCGGGTAATAAGCTGGAGGGTCTTTTTCTGACCGGCGTGGCCAGCTAGTTTAGACGAATGACCCCAGTGTAGAATCTTCTCCCGATCAGGTACTGGTACGAACGTCTTACCAGGAGGAAGACGATTTAGACTCACGGGAGCCACCTGCATTACTCTGGCGGGATCGATGATATGTTTCGGATCCTCCTCGAGATCAGACACCAGAAAGGATCGAGACAAGGCATCCGCCTTGACGTTTTTGTCAGCTGGGCGAAAATGAAGGACAAAATCAAAACGAGCAATAAACAAGGACCACCGGGCTTGGCGCGGGTTAAGTCTCTGGGCATGCTGGAGGTAAGCCAAGTTCTTGTGGTCAGTGTAAATTATTACCGGGTGAAGAGCCCCCTCGAGCAGGTAACGCCACTCCTCCAATGCCAGTTTGATGGCCAATAACTCTCGGTCTCCTATGGAATAGTTGCGCTCAGAGGAGGAGAAGAGTTTAGAGAAGAAGCCACAAGTTACCATCCTCCCGGAAGATGATTTTTGAGTAAGTACCGCTCCGGCTCCAGAGGAGGAGGCGTCAACTTCCAGGAAGAACTGCTTGTTGCCATCTGGGCGATGCAGCACCGGGGCGGAAGAGAAGGCCTGTTTAAGGGAAAGAAAGGCCTCCTCTGCTTCGGGTGGCCACTCTTTGGGATTAGTAGCTTTACGGGTGAGCGCAGAAATTGGGGCCGTCCGGGAAGAGAAGTGTGGTATGAAGAGGCGGTAGTAGTTGGCGAAGCCCAGGAAACGCTGAATGGCCTTCAACCCCTCCGGTCGGGGCCATTTCTCGATGGCAGACAGTTTCTCAGGATCCATTTGAAGGCCGGTCTGAGAGATAATGTAGCCCAGAAACGGAAGCGAGGTCTGCTCAAAGAGGCACTTCTCAAATTTAGCGTAGAGATGGTTCTGCCTTAGCCTGAGCAGGACCTGACGAACGTCCCTCCGGTGAGTCTGGAGATCCGGAGAGAAGACCAAGATGTCGTCCAGGTACACCACTACGCAGGAGTAGAGAAGGTCCCGGAAGATGTCATTGACCAACTCTTGAAAGACGGCAGGAGCGTTACAGAGACCAAAGGGCATTACCAGGTATTCATAGTGGCCGTCCCGGGTGTTGAATGCCGTCTTCCATTCATCCCCCTGACGAATACGAACCAGGTTGTACGCCCCACGAAGGTCCAGTTTGGTGAAGATCCTAGCCCCCCTCAGACGATCAAATAATTCTGGAATGAGCGGAAGGGGGTACTTATTCTTCACCGTGATCAGGTTTAGGCCTCTATAGTCTATACAGGGACGGAGAGAGCCGTCCTTCTTTTTGACGAAAAAGAAGCCTGCTCCCGCCGGGGAGGTAGATTTCCGGATGAATCCTCTGGCCAGATTCTCCTCAATATATTCGGACATTGACCGGGTCTCAGCAGCGGATAAAGGATAGATACGCCCACGGGGAGGAGTAGTACCGGGTAGCAGATCGATGGGACAGTCGTATGGTCTATGTGGTGGTAATGTCTCTGCCTCCTTTTTATTAAAGACATCTGCATAAGACCAATAAGGAATCGGAAGTCCAGGTAGATTAGCTGGGGTAGGAGAGGGACGGACGGGATGGACGGGAACCAGGCAGGTTTTATGACAGTCTTGTCCCCAGCGAAGGACCTCTCCGGTTTGCCAGTCTAGCACGGGTGCATGTCTCTGGAGCCAGGGCAGACCTAGCAAGAGGGCGTGAGAGAGTCCAGGCAGAACATGAAAGGAGATACTTTCAGAATGCAGCATTCCCACCTGCAGGGTAATGGATTCGGTGATGAGTTGAATGGGGCGAGGTAAGAGGCCCCCATCCACGGCAGCGACAGACAAGGGTACAGCCAGAGGTTTGGTGGGGATGCGGTATTTCTCAACCAGGGACTGTGAAATAAGGTTCCCGGCTGCTCCAGAGTCAAGTTGGGCTAGTTCGAAATAACGGTTCTCCCCGTAGATGATCGAAACTGACAACAGCAGGGATGGAGAGGATTTATTCTTGTCTAGGTGGACCTCTCTGAGCGAACCTAGACACAGGCGTTTCCCGACCTCTCCGGGCAGGCACGGATCCGGTGCTCCTTACTGCCACAGTAGAAGCAGCTCCCCTCGGCACGGCGTGAGTCCTGACGGGTTTTGACCATCTTGGTCTGGTCGACCTGCATAGGCTCAGGAGAGTGTACCTGGGGAGAGATGGAGGGAATGACGGGTTTCTGGAAAGTAGGAGCTAAACGTGGAATCCTTCTCTCACGGGTGACCTCTTTGGCACGCTCCTGAAACCGTAGGTCAATTCGGGTGGCAAGAGTTATTAAGTCATCGAGAGTGGTAGGAATGTCCCGACCGGCAAGTTCATCTTTAATACGGCCGGACAGACCCTCCCAGAAGACGGAAACCAGAGCGTCGTTATCCCAGGCCAGCTCCGAGGCAAGGGTACGGAACCGTATGGCATATTGGCCCACGGTGAGACTCCCCTGACGGAGGCGTAGCAACGATGATGCAGATGAGGTCTTCCGTCCGGGTTCGTCGAAGACTTTCCGGAAAGCCGTGAGAAAAGCAGGCAAGTTGGACACCAGGGGGTCTCCTCTCTCCCATAGAGGATTCAGCCAGGCCAGGGCCTCCCCGGTGAGATGGGACATGATGAAGGCAATTTTGGCCCGGTCGGAGTTAAACTGGTAGGACAAAAGTTCAAAATGCAGGGTGCACTGATTCAAGAAGCCCCGAGCCTGGACGGGGTCGCCTCCGAAGCGAGGAGGTGCAGAAAGCCGGGGTCCGGGGTAGGATACCATAGTATTAGTGAGCAGCGGAGCCGCCGGATTGCAAGATATGGCACTGGCGGAGGTTGTTGGTGGATCAGACAGAGTGTTCAGGCGAGTATTAACATTCCGCAGGTGACCCAGGATGGCCTCCTGTTGGGACCTCTGACGGGACAGTTCAAGACCGAGGTCCGAGAGCGAGGGAGCTTGGGTGCCACCGGGTTCCATGGCCCGAGCAAACTGTAACGGGTCCGGGAGTCGGACTGTAACGGGTCCGGGAGGCGGAACCTCTGAGCTACTATACAAGGGGGCGGCCCTTGTAAGGGAGCGGGTGGCAGTCTCTGGGTGAACGGACAGGGAGTTACGGCAAGTGATCAGGGCAGTCTCTGGGTAAGGGGTAGGTACGACCTGTGATGGCAGAGCCTCCGGGTAGGCTCGCAGGCAGGTGGTAGATGTGTGCTCCCAGGTGAGCAAGCGAGAGTCTCTGGAATAGCAGGTGGTCACGGCACGTGACGGCGGAACCTCCGGGCTGGCAGGCAGGTAGGTAACGGAGAAGCGCTCCCAGGTGAGCGGGCAAGAGTCTCTGGAATAGCTGATGGTCACCGCACGTGACAACGGGACCTCCGGGCTGGCAAGCAGGCAGGTAACGGAGATGCGCTCCCAGGTGAGCGGGCAAGAGTCTGGAGTAGCTGGTGGTCACAGCACGTGACAACGGAGCCTCCGGGCTGGCAAGCAGGCAGATAACGGAGAAGCGCTCCCAGGTGAGCGGGCAAGCTGGTCCATAGACAGACTGACCGGAGTAGTAAGGCAGACCGTCGGACCTCAGGCAAGCAGGCAGGTAGCTGATATGCGCTCCCAGGTGAGCGGGCAGGCTGGTCCTTTAGACAGACTGACAGGAGTAGTAAGGCAGACCGTCGGACCTCAGACTGGCAGACAGGTAACAAGTATTCAGGCAGGAATCAGGCAGGTAACTGGCAGGTACTGGCAGGTAAACTGGCAGGTAACTGGCAACGGGACCTGAGGGCTGAAGCACAGGTGAGACACAGGTGCAAACAACATTGCTCGGGCACCTCCATTTTGGAGGAGGTGCCTTATATATGATGAAGTCCTCCGGCCATTGGCCGGGGACTCTTTAGGGCGGCGCGCGCGGCCCCTTTAAGAGGAGGGGAGCGCGCGCGCGCGCGCCCTAAGCACAGGGGCCGGGAAGGAGCGCGCGCTGAGAGCAGAGCAGGAGGAGGACGCCGGGACGGAGCGCGCGCTGACAGCAGAGCGGGGGGAGGAAGCCGGGCACGGAGCAGAGCGGTGAGAGGAGCAGCGTCCCTGCCTAGCAGAGGGCAGGGACGCCGGCACTACACCTAGTCTGGGGAGGGGTTTTGGATGAAGTGGGATATTTATACATGGACATATGGCTATTAGGCACACTATGCTGAACATCATGAATTATCATCCCTGTATCAAGCCTCCTGATGAAACTAGTGGGGAAATGCACTGAGGTGGATTATTGAAGCATTCTCTGGTGAGTACCATACCCTTTCCATTTATATATAGCTTGAGACATATCTGATCCTATTTAATGTATCAGTGTATTTTTTATATATATCAGGGTTAACTAGGGCTTCTGAGGGACAGCCACCAGTGAGCAGAGGTGCCATTGTCGTTCCTTAGAGTGCCAACCTCCGTGGCTAGGCAGTATCAGCTTTGTTTAGGTACAGGATAGGGTAAGGTAGTGACTGTATCAATTATTCAGCAGCATCATTGCTTACATCTGTTTATATAGATCCACAACAGTATCTCGGACCTCCCTCTCCTTCCCCATCATCACAGTTTCAGCGAGATCCACATTCCCGTGACGGTGATACCATTGGATAGAATAGTGAATCAGGAGTTGAAAGCTCCCTGATCCACCATTCAGCCTGCGCCTGTGAGTCTGAGACTCCGTGCATTGCAGGCACAAAGACGTCACTACGTCACGGCTGTAGTGTGGAGACTCAGTTTGACCAAGGTTTCTGACCTTAATTAGCCGTTGTGTTTTTGCTGCCAAGAGATTCAGAAATGTTGCCGACATTTCTGCACCAAATACTCAATGTGCACACATACCTTAGGGTTATGGCTTGTTCACTATCATCATAAGGAAAGACCAGGTGATGCAAATTTCCCAGATTTATAAAAAGCCAGCCTCCTCTAACCTTGTGCCCAAAAAAACGCAGCCATGGGTTCTTCTAAGCAGCTGCCGAGCACTCTGAAAATGAAAATGGTGGAGGCCACAAAGCAGGAGAAGACCATAAGAAGATAGCAAAGCTTTTTCAATTTTCCCTTTGTTACAGGGCTTTATTCCGTATATTAATCATTAATGCCAGCCTTGACTATCAATAACCAATATCCGGCTAATACCTCACATGTTACGTACTCTGATTCACATGCTATAAACTATACTGAACGGCGACTAACTGAGATGAAACCGCGTACCAATGAAAGATATTTATTACACACAAGTCTTCAGTTATTATACTACTAATTACCGCACTAACACAGTACACAATAATAATATATAATTAGCCCCACAATAACCTAATTATACTTCCCACCCACTTACCTAAAAACATACATACATTAATAAGAGTCCACCGCCCATCACTAACTATTCCTACAGAGAACAAGGGGTTAATAGCAGCGATATTTAACAGAGTCCAGGTACTGTGAGGCTGAAGATCCTGCTTGAGGGTGACCACAGTTGCTTGATGGTAGGAGAGTGGGTGCTGCAGCCTGAAGGAACGCTGGGGTCATGTGGGGTGAAGAGAGGCAGAAGATCAGGTCAGAAGGTTAGCAGCAGAGTGTGACAGGCTGCCCGCTGCAGCACACAGGGGGACATGGAGAGAGAAGGAGGGGGCCATGGATGAAGGGGCTGCTGCAGAGTACAGTGCAGGACGGGAGCAGGGCTGAGGCTGGAGAGCAGAGGAGATGAAGGGACTGCGGGCAGAGGATGACACAGAGGAGGAGGGGTGGGCCATGGATGAAGCGGTTGCTGCGGAGTACAGTGCAGGACGGGAGCAGGGCTGAGGCTGGAGAGCACAGGAGATGAAGGGACTGCGGGCAGAGGATGACACAGAGAGGAGGAGGAGGCCATGGATGAAGGGGCTGCTGCGGAGTACAGTGCAGGACGGGAGCAGGGCTGAGGCTGGAGAGCAGAGGAGATGAAGGGACTGCGGGCAGAGGATGACACAGAGAGGAGGAGGGGGCCATGGATGAAGGGGCTTCTGCGGAGTACAGTGCAGGACGGGAGCAGGGCTGAGGCTGGAGAGCAGAGGAGATGAAGGGACTGCGGGCAAAGGATGACACAGAGAGGAGGAGGGGGCCATGGATGAAGGGGCTGCTGCGGAGTACAGTGCAGGACGGGAGCAGGGCTGAGGCTGGAGAGCAGAGGAGATGAAGGGACTGCAGGCAGAGGATGACACAGAGAGGAGGAGGGGGCCATGGATGAAGGGGCTGCTGCGGAGTACAGTGCAGGACGGGAGCAGAGCTGAGGCTGGAGAGCAGAGGAGATGAAGGGACTGCAGGCAGAGGATGACACAGAGAGGAGGAGGGGGCCATGGATGAAGGGGCTGCTGCGGAGTACAGTGCAGGACGGGAGCAGAGCTGAGGCTGGAGAGCAGAGGAGATGAAGGGACTGCAGGCAGAGGATGACACAGAGAGGAGGAGGGGGCCATGGATGAAGGGGCTGCTGCGGAGTACAGTGCAGGACGGGAGCAGGGCTGAGGCTGGAGAGCAGAGGAGATGAAGGGACTGCAGGCAGAGGATGACACAGAGAGGAGGAGGGGGCCATGGATGAAGGGGCTGCTGCGGAGTACAGTGCAGGACGGGAGCAGAGCTGAGGCTGGAGAGCAGAGGAGATGAAGGGACTGCGGGCAGAGGATGACACAGAGAGGAGGAGGCGGCCATGGATGAAGGGGCTGCTGCGGAGTACAGTGCAGGACGGGAGCAGGGCTGAGGCTGGAGAGCAGAGGAGATGAAGCGACTGCAGGCAAAGGATGACACAGAGAGGAGGAGGGGGCCATGGATGAAGGGGCTGCTGCGGAGTACAGTGCAGGACGGGAGCAGAGCTGAGGCTGGAGAGCAGAGGAGATGAAGGGACTGCGGGCAGAGGATGACACAGAGAGGAGGAGGCGGCCATGGATGAAGGGGCTGCTGCGGAGTACAGTGCAGGACGGGAGCAGGGCTGAGGCTGGAGAGCAGAGGAGATGAAGGGACTGCGGGCAGAGGATGACACAGAGAGGAGGAGGAGGCCATGGATGAAGGGGCTGCTGCGGAGTACAGTGCAGGACGGGAGCAGGGCTGAGGCTGGAGAGCAGAGGAGATGAAGGGACAGCGGGCAGAGGATGACACAGAGAGGAGGAGGGGGCCATGGATGAAGGGGCTGCTGCGGAGTACAGTGCAGGACGGGAGCAGGGCTGAGGCTGGAGAGCAGAGGAGATGAAGGGACTGCGGGCAAAGGATGACACGTGGAGCTAGAGAGGAGGGGAACAGCGGCAGGTCAGGTGGAGGCAGGCAGGGAAGTAGAAGAGTAGAGCGTGCAAGCACTGCCATTTTGCGATGACCTCCGCCCTCCTCCTGCTATGCATGCTGGACGCGAGTGCCAGCATGGCGTTATGATGACATTGAATACACAGACATCCCTGTATGCACCTGTGCGCACCCTGCGGCAGGGCTCTTTGAAGTGCGGGGCGCCCACACTGATATGATTATATCAGTGCTGGCGTCTGGACCCCTGCAGGCAGCGGCTATTGCCAGGACAAGGATCTCTTTGATCCTTTTATCCTAGCAGTGTGACTCTCTACTGACATGGTAATTAACCATGTCAGCCTATAGTCACAGGCAATAGATGGACATCTGTCCATCTTCTTTTGACATGCCCAGACTTTTCTTGTCCTGGGCATATCTGAACAGTGGGGGGATTATTATAAAGGGGGCCAACTATGTATGTGTGGAGGCACAATTATATTTATGTGCATGTGGACATATATAAGTGTGGGGACACATGGGGACATAGGCACATAAGGCAATACACTGTGTGCCAAATTATTAGGCAAATGAGTATTTTGATCACATGATATTTTTTATACATGTTGTCCTACTCCAAGCTGCATGGGCTTGAGAGCCAACTACCAATTAAGTAAATCTGGTGATGTGCATCTCTGTAATGAGGAGGGGGTGCTGACTAATGACATCAACACCCTATATGAGGTGTGCTTAATTATTAGGCAACTTCCTTTCCTTTGGCAAAATGGGTCAGAAGAGAGATTTGACGGGCTCTGAAAAGTCCAAAATTGTGAGATGTCTTGCAGAGGGATGCAGCAGTCTTGAAATTTCCAAACTTTTGAAGCGTGATAACCGAACAATCATGGGTTTCATGGCAAATAGCCAACAGGGTCGCAAGAAGCGTGTTGGCCAAAAAAGGCGCAAAATAACTGCCCATGAATTGAGGAAAATCAAGCGTGAAGCTGCCAAGATGCCATTCGCCACCAGTTTTGCCATATTTCAGAGCTGCAACGTGTGCGATACTCAGGGACATGGCCACGGTAAGGAAGGCTGAAAAACGACCACTTTTGAACAAGAAACATAAGATAAAATGTCAAGAATGGGCAAAGAAATATCTTGACTGATCTTTCAAAGGTTTTATGGACTGATGAAATGAGAGTGACTCTGGATGGGCCAGAGGCTGGATCAGTAAAGGGCAAAGAACTCCACTCCGACTCAGACACCAGAAAGGTGTAGGTGGGGTACTGGTATGGGCTGGTATCATCAAAGATGAACTTGCGGGACCTTTTCGGGTTGAGGATGGAGTGAAGCTCAACTCCCAGACCTACTGCCAGTTTCTGGAAGACAACTTCTTCAAGCAGTGGTACAGGAAGAAGTCGGTATCGTTCAAGAAAAACATGATTTTCATGCAGGACAATGCTCCATCACATGCATCCAACTACTCCACGACGTGGCTGGCCAGTAAAGGTCTAAAAGAAGAAAAAATAATGACATGGCCCCCTTGTTCACCTGATCTGAACCCCATAGAGAACCTGTGGTCCATCATAAAATGTGAGATCTACAGGGAGGGAAAACAGTACACCTCTCGGAACAGTGTCTGGGAGGCTGTGGTGGCTGCTGCATGCAATGTTGATCGAAAACAGATCAAGCAACTGACAGAATCTATGGATGGAAGGCTGTTGAGTGTCATCATAAAGAAAGGTGGCTATACTGATCACTATTTTTTTGTTTTTGCATGTCAGAAATGTTTATTTCTAAATTTTGTGCACTGATATTGGTTTTCCTGGTGAAAATAAACAAGTGAGGTGGGATTATATTTGGTTTTTATTAAGTTTCCTAATAATTCTGCACAGTAATAGTTACTTGCACAAACAGATATCCTCCTAAGAGAGCAAAATCTAAAAAAAAAAACACTCCAACTTCCAAAAATATTAAGCTTGGATATTTATGAGTCTTTTGGGTTGATTGAGAACATAGTTGTTGATCAATAATAAAAATAATCCTCTAAAATACAACTTGCCTAATAATTCGGCACACAGTGTATATGCACATGCATATACAGGTACTTCTCACTAAATTAGAATATCAAAAAGTTACTTTATTTCAGTTCTTCAATACAAAAAGTGAAACTCATATTATATAGCGTCATTACAAACAGAGTGATCTATTTCAAATGTTTATTTCAGTTAAGGTTGATTATGGCTTACAGCCAATGAAAACACACAAGTCATTATCTCAGTAAATTAGAATATTTTATAACACCAGCTTGAAAAATTATTTTAAAATCTGAATTGTTGGCCTACTGAAATGTATGTTCAGTAAATGCACTCAATACTTGGTCGGGGCTCCTTTTGCATCAATGCGGCGTGGCATGGAGGCGATCAACTGTGACACTGCTGAGGTGTTATGGAAGCCCAAGTTGCTTTGATAGCAGCCTTCAGCTCATCTGCATTGTTGCGTCTGGGGTCTTTCATCTTCTTCTTGACAATACCCCATAGATTCTCTATAGGGTTAAGGTCAGAAGAGTTTGCTGACCAATCAAGCCCAGTGATACTGTTGTTTGTGAACCAGGTATTGGTACTTTTGGCAGTGTGGACAGTTACCAAATCCTGCTGGAGAATGAAATTTCGATCTCCAAAAAGCTTGTCAGCGGAGGGAAGCTTGAACTGCTCTAAAATTTCCTGGTAGACGGCTGCGCTGACTTTGGTCTTGATAAAACACAGTGGACCTTCGCCAGCAGATGACATGGCTCCCCAAACCATCACTAATTGTGGAAACTTCACACTAGACCTCAAGCAGCTTGGATTGTGACCTCTCCATTCTTCCTCCAGACTCTGGGACCTTGATTTCCAACACCTTGAAACACTGAGCAAAAGTCCAGGTCTTTTTCTCCTTGGCCCAGGTAAGACGCTTCTGGCGTTGTCTGTTGGTCATGAGTGGCTTGACACAAGGAATGCGACACTTGTAGCCCATGTCCTGGATACGTTTGTGTGTGGTGGCTCTTGAAACAATGACTCCAGCAGCAGTCCACTCCTTGGGAATCTCCCCCACATTTTTGAATGGCCTTTTCTCAACAATCCTTTCAAAGTTGTGGTTATCCCGGTTGCTTGTGCACCTTTTTCTACCACACTTTTTCCTTCCACTCAACTTTCCATTAATATGCTTGGATACAGCACTCTGTGAACAGCCAGCTTCTTTAGCAATGGCCTTTTGTGGCTTAGCCTCCTTGTGTGGTGTGTCAATGACTGCCTTCTGGACATCTGTCAAGTCAGAAGTTTTCCCCATGATTGTGGAGCCTACTGAAACAGACTAAGGGACCTTTTTAAATGCTTAGGAAGCCTTTGCAGATGTTTTTTTGTTAATTATTCTAATTTTCTGAGATAATGACTTTTTTTGTGTTTTCATTGGCTTTAAGCCATAATCATCAACATTAACAGAACTAAACAATTGAAATAGATCACCCTGTTTGTAATGACTCTATATAATGAGTTTCCTTTTTTTTTATTGAAGAACTGAAATAAATTGACTTTTTGATGATATTCTAGTGAGATGCACCTGTGTGTATATATATGAATTCGCATACATGGTAGTATGAAAAAACATACAGTACAGACCAAAAGTTTGGACACACCTTCTCATTTAAATATTTTTCTGTATTTTCATGACTATGAAAATTGTACATTCACACTGAAGGCATCAAAACTATGAATTAACACATGTGGAATTATATACTTAACAAAAAAGTGTGAAACAACTGAAAATATGTCTTATATTCTAGGTTCTTCAAAGTAGCCACCTTTTGCTTTCATGACTGCTTTGCACACTCTTGGCATTCTCTTGATGATCTTCAAGAGGTAGTCACCGGAAATGGTTTTCACTTCACAGGTGTGCACTGTCAGGTTTAATAAGTGGGATTTCTTGCCTTATAAATGGGGTTGGGACCATCATTTGTGTTGTGC
Organism: Phyllobates terribilis; assembly: GCF_046119375.1. Taxonomy (NCBI): domain Eukaryota; kingdom Metazoa; phylum Chordata; class Amphibia; order Anura; family Dendrobatidae; genus Phyllobates; species Phyllobates terribilis. Next base: position 21,599 of record NW_027363990.1, on the reverse strand, counting down.
AGAAGTCTGGTGGATACACAGCTGATAGTCCTACTGAATAGACTGTTAGAATTTGTATTATGGCAAGAAAAAAGCAGCTAAGTAAAGAAAAACGATTGGCCATCATTACTTTAAGAAATGAAGGTCAGTCAGTGTGAAAAATTGGGCAAACTTTGAAAGTGTCCCCAAGTGCAGTTGCAAAAACCATCAAGCGCTACAAAGAAACTGGCTCACATGAGGACCGCCCCAGGAAAGGAAGACCAAGAGTCACCTCTGCTTCTGAGGATAAGTTTATCCGAGTCACCAGCCTCAGAAATCGCAGGTTAACAGCAGCTCAGGTTAGAGACCAGGTCAATGCCACACAGAGTTCTAGCAGCAGACACACCTCTTCAACAACTGTTAAGAGGAGACTTTGTGCAGCAGGCCTTCATGGTAAAATAGCTGCTAGGAAACCACTGCTAAGGACAGGCAACAAGCAGAAGAGACTTGTTTGGGCTAAAGAACACAAGGAATGGACATTAGACCAGTGGAAATCTGTGCTTTGGTCTGATGAGTTCAAATTTGAGATCTTTGGTTCCAACCACCGTGTGTTTGTGCGATGCAGAAAAGGTGAATGGATGGACTCTACATGCCTGGTTCCCACCGTGAGGCATGGAGGAGGAGGTGTGATGGTGTGGGGGTGCTTTGCTGGTGACACTGTTGGAGATTTATTCAAAATTGAAGGAATACTGAACCAGCATGGCTACCACAGCATCTTGCAGCGGCATGCTCTTCCATCCGGTTTGCGTTTAGTTGGACCATCATTCATTTTTCAACAGACAATGACCCCAAACACACCTCCAGGCTGTGTTAGGGCTATTTGACCAAGAAAGAGAGTGATGGGGTGCTACGCCAGATGACCTGGCCTCCACAGTCACCAGACCTGAACCCAATCGAGATGGATTGGGGTGAGCTGGACCGCAGAGTGAAGGCAACAGGGCAAACAAGTGCTAAGCACATCTGGGCACTCCTTCAAGATTGTTGGAAGACCATTTCTGGTGACTACCTCTTGAAGCTCATCAAGAGAATGCCAAGAGGGTGCAAAGCAGTCATCAAAGCAAAGGGTGGCTACTTTGAACAACCTAGAATATAAGACATATTTTCAGTTGTTTCACACTTTTTTGTTAAGTATATAATTCCACATGTGTTAATTCATAGTTTTGATGCCTTCAGTGTGAATGTACAATTTTCATAGCATAGTCATGAAAATACGGAAAATCTTTAAATGAGAAGGTGTGTCCAAACTTTTGGTCTACTAATATATATATATATATATATATATATATATATATATATATATATATATATATATGTGTGCATACATATTTTAGGACACTTATCTTTACACTCTTTCCTCAGTTCGAAATGTAATTAAGAAATGGCAGTTAACAGCAACAGCAAGGAAGACCAAGCTAAATTTCAGTGAGAGCTGCTCGTAGGATTGCTGGAGAGGCAAATCAGAAACCCCCCTTGACTGCAAAAGACCTTCAGAAAGATATAGAAGATTCTTTAGTTGTTGCACATTTTTCAACTGTTCAGAGACACCTGCTCAAATATGGCCTTCATGAAAGAGTCATCAGAAGAAAACCTCTCCTGAGTCCTCACCATAAAATTCTGTGTCAGAAGTATGCAAAACAACATCTAAATAAGCCTGATGCATTTTGGAAACATGTTCTGTGGACTGATGAGGTTAAAATAAAACTCTTTGGCCACAATGATCAAAGGTATGTATGGAGAAAAAAAGGGTACAGAATTTCAAGAAAAGAACACCTTGCCAACCATTAAGCCTGGAGGTGGATCAATCATGCTTTAGGGTTGTGTTGCAGCTAATGGCATGGGATTATTTCATGTGTAGAGAGAAGAATGGATTCAATGAAGTTTCAACAAATTCTTAATGCAATAACACCATCTGTAAAAAAAGCTGATGTTGAAAAGAGGATGGCTTCTTCAAATGGATAATGGATTCTAAACACATTTCAAAATCCACAATAGACAACCTCAAAGGCACAAGATGAAGGTTTTACAATGGCCCTTGCAGTCCTCTGATCTGAACATAATTAAAAATCTGTGGCTAGACGTCAAAATAGCAGTGCGTGCAAGACGACCCAGGAATCTCACAAAACTGGAAGAATTTTCCAAGGAAGAATGGATGAAAATCCCTCAAACAAGAATTTAAAACCTCTTGTCTGGTTACAAAGAGCGTTTACAAGCTGTGATACTTGCAAAAGGTGGTGCTACTAGGTACTAACCAATCAGGGTGTCCAAACTTTTGCATCGGCCCATTTTCCGTTTTGTAATTTTGACCATGGATGTTTCAACCTTTACATGCCACTGTGAGTAAAGGGAATTAAGGAAGGATTCCTTATCTTAGACAAACAAGGGCTGTAACGACACATCTCAACCTGTATGGTCCTCACAGGGATGATGGACCTTCCCATAATGGCTTGCTATACTGTTGTAGCTTTTAACAAAAGTTATGTAACGCCACATGTAACCATAAAGTTCTTGACTGCATAATTCAGGAGAAACATTCATAAAGTGTTGTGCCTGTTATCTGATATATATACTTGTCATCAAGTTCTTGTTAAGTAAAGTAAAGTTTATTTTTGGACTTTGGTCTCCTTCATTTATCTCCATACCATCTGGACTGGGCCTGCCAAGTACAGTGGCAGCATACGGTCTTCAGAGTCGGGAAATATGACTCCACCAAATTAAAGTCTGTGTTGCAATGCGGCATTGGTGGATGGAACAAGACATGATGTCTCAGATGTGCTCGATTGGATTCAGGTCTGGGGAATGGACAGGCCATTCCAAAGCATCAATGCCTTCATCATGCAGGAACTGCTGACACACTCCAGCCACATGAGGTCTGGCATTGTCCTGCATTAGGAGGAATCCAGGGCCAACCGCACCAGCATATGGTCTCACAAGGGGTCTGAGGATCTCATCTCGGTAACTAATGGCAGTCAGGCTACCTCTGGCGAGCACATAGAAGGCTATGTGGCCCTACAAGGAAATGCTTCCCCACACCATTATTGACTCACTGCCAAACCGGTCATGCTGGAGAACGTTCTCCACAGCATCTCCAGACTCTGTCACGTCTGTCACATGTGTGCAGTGTGAACCTGCTCTCATCCGTGAAGAACACAAGACGTCAATGTGGAATCTGCCAATCTTGGTGTTCTCTGGCAAATGCCAATGACCCTTTACCATGTTGTACTATAAGCACAACACCTACTTGTGGACTTCAAGCCTTCATACCACCCTCATGGAATCTGTTTCTGACAGTTTGAGCTGACAAATGTTAGTGGCCTGTTGAAGGTCATTTTGCAGGGATCTTGCACTGCTCCTCCTGTTCCTCCTTGCACAAAGGAGGAGGTAGCGGTCCTGATGCTGGGTTGTTGCCCTCCTACGGCCCCCTCCACATCTCCTCGTGTACTGACCTGTCTCCTGGTACAGTATATGCTCCATGCTTTGGACACTGTGCTGACACACAGTTACCCTTCTTGCCACAGCTCTCATTAATGTGCCATCCTGGATGAGCTGCACTACATGAGCAACTTCTGTGGGTTGTAGACACCGCCTCATGCTACTGTACCTCTAGGGGTGAGAGCAATGATAAAATGCAAAAGTGACCAAAACAGCCAAAAAGGATGAGAACAGAGAAATGTTTTGCAGAACCACTCCTTTATTGGGGGTATCTTGCTAATTGCCTATCATTTCTACCAGTTGTCTGTTCCATTTACACAACAGCAGGAGAAATTGATTCACAATCAGTGTTGCTTCATAACTGGACAGGTTGATTTCACAGAAGTGTGATTGACTTGGAGTTACATTGTGATGTTTAAGTGTTCCCTTTACATTTTTGAGTAGTGTACTTAACAGCCCCATACATGAGATAAGTGTTGGCTGAACGGTCATTTGGCAGATGGCTATTTTTCCCGACTCCCCCATACACACAAATATTCCAGCTTTCTTGGGGTCTGTATGAGAGAGTCACCTCCAGACTCCTCTAGCGGAGGATTATCTACAGGAAAAACAAACAATTAGCCTCCAAAATTGAGGATGCCAGATCCTTCTCTGCCCTGACATCATCTGTCGCGAGGCCCCCAAATACATTATATAGTCAGCCAACCCCCAATTCATTACATGCAACTTTAGTCTAATGTATATGGGGGCTTTAAAATGTAACTCATTTGACGCTGCCTCTGTCCCGGCCTAATAGACTTTCGTACATTGCAGGTTAAGACACCATTATTAGGTATTTAAGTATCATAGTAACTAGGCAGCCTTATACTATCGAGTACTTGGGGGAGGAGGGGCATTCAGCTGAACTCTGTCACACCTTCCGAGATGCCATGTTTGCTTTTGACAGCAGCAAGTGGTTAAACTGCCAGGGTTGGTGTAGCAGCCGTACCTGTGCCATCCCTGCGGTGAACATCTATGTTCTGCTGCTCAAAGGATTTAATTATTTTAAAACAAATGTTTAATGTGTTAGAAAATAACAAAATTTGTCTTATGCTGTTTGCTTGTTTTTTCTTTTTATAAAAATTGTTGGTGCCAATTTTCTTTTGAAAAATTTTAATTTCTGCTTTTTTTCTGGTGTTTTTCTTGTAATATAGGAAAGCCTAAGGCCAGAAATAAACCCCATAAAAAACTGTACATGGAGACTTTGGTATCAAATAATTTCTGTCCGCAATATTTGTGTAAACAAAAAAGGTTTTCTAAATACATCAAACTTCTGTGTGTGAATCAGACATGAGATCTAACGTGATAGAAGATTACAGTCTGGGGAAGACGGGAAACATTCATATAGACGGCCGGTGGAGATGTAGTCAGTGATGGACTGTGGCTAAATATGTTTCTAGAGCCGTAGTAGAAGATGAAGATGTCGTCCTCATCGTGAAGTAGTTATTTCTCATGTCACGTGTAATGAATATCTCCTGCAGTATTGCTAATGCCGATTGCAGTGTCGGTAAATGAGACGAGAATTAGCAATAAGGTAGAGGAGTCTATGAGAAACGTATTCAGCTGCAGACTCCAAGGAAGAAACTGCTTGTTGTCTGTGGCCTAAAATATATAGGTTTTATTACTAGATGTAAAGAAGAAAACTAAATACTGTAAAATAATAAATCTCCTCATATTTTTCTCTAATTATCTCCAGTAATTGTATTATTACACAGGATTTTTATGATGTTACATCTACTTATCTTCTTCCCATTCAGGTCTCTACAATATTCGATCCGTTCAGTGACAATCTTCTATATAAGAGAGTTTTCCTGATTTACCCATCAAAACTGGATATGGACAAGGACAAGATGGCAGAGAAAATATTACACCTTACCCTAGAGATCCTCTTTCATCTTACTGGAGAGGTGAGAGATTCTGATGACGTCACATTACATCATTCTTATCTATAGGAATAACAGATGGACAGAACTGGAGAGGTGAGGACTCTGGAAATGTCTGTACTGAGATTTATTAAGGTGTTTCTCCATTATCAGGATTACACAGTAGTGAAGAAGACTTCTAGTGAGCGCTGTCAGGACCCTGTGTCTGAGGGATGGGGAAGACCCCTGAGCCCAATCAGAGGGCCTTCACCTCACCTCCTGATACATGAGGACATCAATGACCAGAAGATCCTAGAACTCACCTTCAAGATGATTGAGCTGCTGACTGGAGAGGTGACACTGCTGGGAATGCTGGGACATTATACAGTAAAGCTATGAAGGGATCGCAATGGTGACATTATCATTGTATGTGTCAGGTTCCTATAAGGTGTCAGGATGTCGCTGTCTATTTCTCCATGGAGGAGTGGGAGTATTTAGAAGGACACAAAGATGTCATGATGGAGGTTCCCCAGCCCCTCACATCACCAGGTAATAGACAGGACTAAATACACACGACCTATAATTATCTGTATGTAAAGAATGAATTCAGTCCCTGTATGTGTTTTCTCCAGTTCTATCCAGTAAGAGGACAACACCAGAGAGATGTCCCCGTCCTCTTCTTCCACAGGACTGTAAACAAGAAGATCCCAATGTTCCTCAGGATCATCAGGTAGATGGAGAGAAGATATCATGAGATCTTCTCTATGATGTGTAGACGGCTGTGAAGGTCTTGTGCTCAGCAGGGCTGTGGTGTCTGAGTCGGAGCCCATTTTGGTGCAGTCAGAGTGGTATAAAATGGACCGACTCCCGACTCCTAAAATATATAATAAATTGGGTACAGTAGTTCAATGCAGTTTGTGGGGAATATTTTTTCATAAGAATTTGGGAAAGTTATGAAATGTCCTATAAATGTCTGTCCTATTCCTGATCTAAGGGTCTAGACATTTAGCTGAGATTAATCTGTGCTACTGTAAATTTATCCCTTAAACGTGAGCCGTGTATGAGGGAGTCGTGGAGTCGGTGTCATGGAAATTGAGGAGTCGGAGGTTTGGCTTACCGACTCCACAGCCCTGGTGCTCAGTCTTGTTTTATCCACCAGTATTATATGTTTTATACTTGTGTAATGAGAACGGTGGAGATGGCAGGATTAGAGCTGATCATAGATGGGACTTCTCCATCTGTCTGTGACTTTTACAATATTTGTTTCAGGGTGAAGATCTGACCCATATTAATACTACAGAGACCTATGTGAGGGGTGATGAGCGGTGTAAAGTGGAGATTCCTACATATGACTACCCAGGTGAGTAGTAACCACTAAATGCAGAGAAGTCACAGATTCTTCTCAGTCACCGGCTGTGGCTGCTTTATCGGTGGTGTAGTCCGGCCGTATCACAATCGTGTGGTCACCATTCTTCCTCTAGACCACAACATTCTCCCCTACACAAAACTGTTAACCCCTTTCTGACGTTGTAAGTAATAATAAGTTTCTGTGCTCTGGACCTTATGGACCAGGTACGTATTATTACTACATGGCGATCGCACCTGCACACAGGCTGTGCGGGCGCAATCGCCACCCGGGTCAGCTGATTCTGACATCTGACACCTGGCACGCAGTGCCCGCACCGCTCCCGGCAGCACTTAGTGAGTGCGCAGAGGGACAGCAGCGGGGTCCAGATCGTTGCCATGGTGACCCAATGTCGTCATGATAACATCTGGGTCACCAGCCCCAGCAAGTTAAGTTTGATCATGCGCAGTGCATGATCAAAGTAACTTGTGTCTGCAGAGCTGACAGTTTAAAAGTTATAGCAGTGATCCTGCTCTGCTATACCTTATAACTGCGATCAGCCTGTTGTAAAAATATATTAAAAAATATATATTTTTACAAGATATATTAAAAATAATATATGGAAAAAAAAAACAACAATAAAAGCACACATATTTGGTATTGCCGCGTCAGTAACGACCTGCTTTATCATCATATTGCCAAACAAAAAGTGGAATAAAACGCGATAAAGATGAATGTAAATAAAATTGGTACCGCTGAAAACGTCATCTTGTCCAGCAAAAAAGAAGCCGCCATACGACTCCATCAGCTGGAAAATAAAAAAGTTACAGCTCTCAGAATAAAACGATGCAAAAAAAAAATAGTTTTTATTGTCTAACAGCGCCAAAACCTAAAAAAACAATATAAATGTAGTACGGCTGTAATTGTACTGACCCGAATAATAAAGCGGCCTTATACATTTTTCCACACGTGGAACGGCATATAAAGAACCCAAAAAAAACTATTCCTGAATTGTTGTTTTTTGTTTATTCTGCTTCCCAAAATTCGGAATAGAAAGCGATAAAAAAAAGTCACATGCCCAAAATTAGTACCAATAAAAACATCAACTTGTCCCGCAAAAAACAAGCCGTCACATGACTCTGTCGGCTGAAATATGGAAAAATTATAGCTATCAAAATATGGCGATGCAAAAACTTTCTGAATGTCCTCATATGGTCCCTACAAGACAAGGTCCAGTCTTTCTGGCCAAACTTCACTTTTATGATCGACAACATTAAATGTGCAGTGAGGCCAAGTGTGAATTTCTGTCCAATAACAACAGAGTTTCCCTTTATCCTGACTTTTCTATTTCTTCTAAAACCAACTAACTTCAAACAGGATTGCGATAAACTACATAAAAACATTACACCTGAGCCATGATATATCTCTAAGCTGTGCGTGGCTCATGGCTGTAATATACATTTATTCACGCCTGCAGGAGATGTGTTGGCTCCAGCCCTGGTTTCATGGATTCACTCCACGTCATAAATTCCATTATGTTTTCAATCCTAAAGAATTCAGATTACTGCACAATCTCTCCTGAAATGGGGGCGCTAATACTTTCTCTACTCTTCTGGTCAGTACTCATAGTGGCTCTAATGGTCCATCATAAATGAGTGCCACTCCGATTTAATATTGGAGTTCTCCCCTTATACTTATATTGTTGTTGAGGATGTAACATAGAATAAAAAATGTCTTTTTTTATAGGTTTATTCTGTATGACAGTTTGATTGTGGTGGGATCGGCGTGACTCACTTATGTGACTCTGTAACTTCCTGGTAGTCTTTAAAAAAAGGTCTCCATTACGTCTTCCCAATGCCCGAGGTCTAAATTTAAGACGCCTCAGCTCTGCAGTATTATAAAAAGTTCTCTTTGAACGTCTAATATTTCTTCTTGAAACTCATCTGACAGAAAATATTGGCCCTTACGATAGTTTAGATTGCCAAGAGCCACCGAGCCCCATACTCCAATTACCCCAGAGAGGTTTCACCACTAGTTACTCACTATTTACTGATGGAGACTGTTGAGTTTGATCATTTCAGTAGATGTGTTATTGTCTATAGTCACAGTTTTTGACTACAGTAGTTAGTGACCAAATTTCTCTGATTTAACCCCTTCCTGCAGCCAGTTTTGTGTTCCTCTCTGGGCCCATTTTTCAAATCTGACATGTGTCACTTTATATGGTGATAACTCTGGAATTCTTCTCAAACGATAATAGGAAACAAATGGACCTTACAAATTATTTTCCTTGAATCCTACAATACCCTATGTACGGCTGAACACTACTATCTTGGCACATGGCAGGTTAAGAAGGGAAGGAGCGACATTTAGCTATTTGAATATAGATCTTGCTGAAATAGTTTGCAGACACAATGTATCGTGGTCACCTGGCAGCTCAAAAGATGGCCACCACAAACAGGCTTGGTGCCATCTACTTCATTTTCCAGATCTCACGAATTGTCTTGTTTATCACCGTTTAACCCCTCTTCATGGATCTGGACTTACACAGAGACCCCAAGGCTTGGGCCACGGTGTTACCTGGTGTTCTGTGGTGTGAGATGGGAAGAAGAATAGTCAGGTAGTTGGGTCAGAACCAGGAGGGCAGAGAAAATACTAAATCAGAAGACACAAGAGTAGTCAGTAAACGGGCCGAGGTCACAAGAGGAAACAAATACACAATCCGGGAGCTGAGCACAGAGGACTGAACCAGAGGAGAACAAGGCTGTATCTGGCAGCTTCCGGCAATATGCTTCCAGCTTTAGTAGGGTGTGGTGCTTTCCAATTAGCTGAAGCAGGGAGCAGATTACTTCAGCTGGACAGCACACACACCCATACTGCCAGACTGGATGGTACTACTGGTCCCAGGCACTCTAATCTTACTGGCTGGACAAAGCCTGTACCTTTAACTCCATATTTGGGAGGCAGAATGAACAAACAGTTGAACACCACGCTCCACTGCTTCATCCTATGAGGTTTTCTATTAGATGGTCATTGTCCTGGTGAATAAGTGAATTTTTTTTATATAACTTGCCTTTTTACAGACAATTTAAGTAGAAATGTTCAAAAATATAAAATTCAAGGATTTTTTATTAAAAAATAATAATTGGTTTTATTCTTGGCAGATGTCTGTACCAGGAGATCAGAGGGACAGCTGACATCTTCAATTTTCAAATCAGTTAATTTTCAGATTCCACAGGATACAATTAAAATGAATGACATTTCTCCAGATTTACCATCATCCCTTCACAGCAAAGATCTGTCATCTGATCCTTTGAAACAGGTCCTGTCTTCTGATTCATTACCGACTACTAAGGAAATTCAAAGTCACAAAATAAGCATTAAAAAACTAACTGTTCCTAATGCAAAGAAGCCATTTTCACATTCAGAATATAGAAATAGTTTTCCTCTCAGAAAGTCTTTTCTTAAACATCAAAAAATTCACACAGCGAAGAATAGATTTTCTTGCTCCAAGTGTGGGAGATGTTTTAATCAGAAAACAAGTCTTGTTAGGCACCAGAGAACTCACACAGGAGAGAAGCCATTTTCCTGTTCAGAATGTGGGAAATGCTTTACAGAGAAATCAAATCTTATCGCACATCAGAGAACTCACACAGGGGAGAAGCCTTTTCCATGTTCAGAATGTGGGAAATGTTTTACAGAGAAATCAACTCTTATCAAACATCAGAGAACTCACACAGGAGAGAAGCCATTTTCATGTTCAGAATGTGGGAAATGTTTTGTACATAAATCAAATCTTTTCAAACATCAGAGAACTCACACAGGGGAGAAGCCTTTTCCATGTTTAGAATGTGGGAAATATTTTGCAGTGAAATCTACTCTTATCAAACATCAGAGAACTCACACAGGGGAGAAGCCTTTTCCATGTTCAAAATGTGGGAAATGTTTTACAGAGAAATCTACTCTTATCAAACATCAGAGAACTCATACAGGGGAGAAGCCTTTTCCATGTTCAAAATGTGGGAAATGTTTTACAAAGAAATCTACTCTTATCAAACATCAGAGAACTCACACAGGGGAGAAGCCTTTTCCATGTTCAGAATGTGGAAAATGTTTTAACAAGAAATCTAGTTTTCTTACGCACCAGAGAACCCACACAGGGGAGAAGCCTTTTTCATGTTCAGATTGTGGGAAACGTTTTGTACAGAAATCATGTCTTAATATACATCAGAGAACTCACACCGGGGACAAGCCTTTTCCATGTTCAGAATGTGGAAAATGTTTTACACAGAAATCAACTCTTATCAACCATCAGAGAACTCACACAGGAGAGAAGCCATTTTCATGTTCAGAATGTAGGAAATATTTTACAGCGAAATCAAATCTTATCAAACATCGCAAAACTCACACAGGGGAGAAGCCTTTTTCATGTTCAGAATGTGGGAAATGTTTTACAGAGAAATCAACTCTTAGCAAACATCTAAGAACTCACACAGGGGAGAAGCCTTTTCCATGTTCAGAATATGGAAAATGTTTTAACTAGAAATCTGATTTTGATAAGCACCAGAGAATTCACACAGGGGAGAAGCCTTTTTCATGTTCAAAATGTGAGAAATGTTTTAACCAGAAAGCGCATTTTGATAACCACCGGAGAACCCACACTGGGGAGAATGCCGCAACTACACCCAACTAGTCTCTGTACAGACAAGAAAGGCCCTAGCTGCTCAACTAAAAACGCCACCACAGACCTAACTAACTAATAAGCCATTGAGAAGTTTCTCATACCTCCTGAGGAACCAGAGGGGAGGCCGCAACACACAAAACTCTGAGTGAGAAACAAAAACACATTCATATAGGGCAAAGAAGGCAAGCTAACCAAAAATAAAAGGAACAAGTATAATCTCCCAGAAACCAAACATTGTTAGAATGAAAATGTACTAGGAGGGAAAGCAAACTGACCGGGAGGATAGTTTCACCTTTGTGGTGAAACTTATAAAATTCATCCTCACCAACTGGAAATATAAACCTGTACATTTATAAAGACCACGGACAAGATAAAGATTCCCAACTCACATCAGGACCACAAGATCCCAGGTACTTTCAGCTGCATCACAACTAATGTAATGTACTTAATTATATGTACCAAATGTCCAACTGGGGGTCTGTATGTAGGGGAGACAGGGCAAAAACTTAAAACAAGGATGAATTCTCATCGCCACACAAAAAAAGAATAGATCTACTTGTGGCCACACATTTTTACGGCCACAACTGCTTATCCCTTTCCGAAGTTCTGCTTCACGTCACTTGTCTTATCTATTGCATTATTCCTGTGCCCTGTTGTGCATAAATATGTGACTCTTCAGATTTTGTGTTATACTATGTCTGATGATGAGACCTGAGTAGTCTCGAAAGCTTACTGACTAATGGCTAACTGAAAAGATGGTATCAACCACTGAGGACTTTCAAATTTTAATATTTTTCTCAATACAGAAATTTTAAGATCTCTCCACAGGTGTTCAATGGGATTTAGACCCAGACTCATTGCTGGGCAGAACTCTCCAGCACTTTGTTTCCATCCATTTTCTGGGTGCTTCTTGAAGTATGTTTGGGGTCATTGTCTTGCTGGATGACCCATGACCTAGGACGCAAACCCAGCTTTCTGACACTAGGCACTACATTGTGCCCCAAAATCTTTTGCTAATCTTCAGATTTCATGTTGCCTTGCACACAGTCAGAGGCAGCTAAACAACCTCAAAACACCTTTGAACCTCCACCATATTTGACTGTATGGGCTGTAAATTTATTGATTATGCTCCCCCCCTTGACAAAGGAACATGCGGATCTCTGAAGATGGACCTTGAAATTGTTGATATTTTTCAACAATTTTGGTTCAAGTCCTCATACAGTTCTCTTCTCCTTTTTCTGTTTTCTCCATGCTTAGAGTGGCACACATATGCACATAATGCAAAGATTGAATCAACTTCTCCCTTTTTTATTTGGTTTTAGTTGTGATTTTCATATTGCCCACACCTGTTACTTGCCACAATTGTGTTTGAACAAGCTTCACATGCTTGAAACAAAGTTGTTTACCCACAATTTTGGCAAGGTGTCAACAATTTTGTCCGACCTATTTTATGTGGTTTTAGTGTGAAATTATGTTCAATTTGCCTTTTTTTTCTCTGTTTTCTTGTGCTGTTTCAATAAACGCAAATAAACGTGTATAACAAAACGTGTAATTGCAGTAATTTTCTGGGAGAATTACTTCATTTTCTGGAACAATTTCAAGGGATCCAACACTTTTGACCATGACTTGTGTAACGGGTCTGGGAGGTGGAACCTCTGAGCTACTATACAAAGGGGCAGTCCTTGTAAGGAAGCGGGTGGCTCCCAGGGAAGGCGGGCAGGTAGTCACGGCAAGTGACAGGAACAGTCTCTGGGAAGAAGGGCAGGAGGTAACGGCAAGTGACAGGGACAGTCTCTAGACAGGCGGGTGGTCACGGCAAGTGACAGCAGGGGAAGAGCCTCTAGACAGGCAGGTGGTCACGGCAAGTGACAGCAGGGTAAGAGTCACTAGACAGGCAGGTGGTCACGGCAAGTGACGGCAGAGCCTCCAGGTAGGCTAGCAGGTGGGAAGCAGGTGAGTGCTCCCAGGTGAGCGGGTAAGAGTCTCACGGCTGGCTGGCAGGTGGTCACGGCAAGTGACGGCAGAACCTCCAGGTAGGCTAGCTGGCGGGTAGCAGATGAGCGCTCCCAGGTGAGCGGGGAAGAGTCTCTCGGCTGGCTGGCAGGAGGTCTCAGGCAGGTATCAGGCAGGTATCAAGCAGGTATCTGGCAGGTATCAGGCAGGTGCTTCCTGAACCGCAGGCGGACTGGTCCATAGACAGACTGGCGGATGCTGGTAGACAGACTGGCGGACCGCAGGGAATGCAAGCAGGTAGACAGAGCTGGAAAACAGACTGGCAACGGAACCTGAGGGCTGAAGCAGAGGTGAAAGGCTTTTTAACAACTTTGCTCGGGCAACTCCATTTTGGAGGAGGTGCCTTATATATGGGAGCTCCACTGGCAATTGGCCGGGGACTCCTTAGGACGGCGCGCGCGGCCCCTTTAAGAGAGGGGGAGCGCGCGCGCCCTAAGCACAGTGGCCAGGAAGCAGCGAGCGCTGCCAGCAGCGCGGGAGGAGGACGCCGAGGACGGAGCAGGGAGGTGAGGGGAACGGAGTCTCTGCCTAGCAGGAGGCAGGGACGCCGACGCTACAGTACCCCCCCCTTTAGGCCCCCCCTTTTTTAGGCCAGAGAGAAATTTATCAAGGATGAGCGGGGCATGGATGTTCTCCCGGGGCTCCCACGTTCTCTCCTCAGGACCAAACCCCTTCCAATCCACTAGAAAAAAGGTCTTTCCTCTTACCCTTTTGGTGGCCAGAATGCTCTCTACCTCAAACTCGTCCTCAGCGGAAACTGGAGCAGGAGGCGTACCTGTAGACTTGGAAAAAGAGTTAAGTACCACAGGTTTTAGGAGAGACACCTAGAAGGAGTTAGGGATCCACAAGTTGGCCGGGAGTTTCAATCTATAGGCCACCGGGTTGATTTGTTTGATAACTTCCAGTGGGCCGATGAACCGAGGTCCTAGCTTGTAGGAAGGAATCTTGAGCCGGACATATTTGGACGAGAGCCAGACTTTATCTCCAGGACAGAATTGGGGTGGATCCAGACGTCTTTTGTCAGCCTGTTTCTTCATCCGCTCGGAGGAATGAAGATGTGCGGATCTGGTACTTTCCCAAATGGAGGAGAATTCACTAACAAGAGATTCCGCGGACGGATTATCCACCTAGGCGGAGACGGGAAACGGTATCCTAGGATGTTGACCGTAGACAATAAAAAACGGGGATTTGGAGGAAGACTCGCTCTCGTGATTATTATAGGAAAATTCGGCCCACGGTAAAAGATCCACCCAGTCGGAATGGTGGGCATTAACAAAGTGCCGGAGGTAACTGGTTAAAATTTGGTTAATCCGCTCTACTTGACCATTGAACTGTGGGTGATAAGCAGAGGAGAAGTCCAAGGTGACCCCCAGCAGTTTACACATGGCTCTCCAGAAGCGAGAGGTGAACTGAACTCCTCGGTCGGATACGATGTGGAGAGGGAGACCATGGAGACGGAAAATATGATGGATAAAGTCTTTAGCCAACTCAGGCAGACGGAAGACCCGGCAGGGGAATGAAGTGAGCCATCTTAGAGAAGCGGTCAGCGACCACCCAAATGACCGTACAACCAGCAGAGACGGGGAGATCCGTTATAAAGTCCATGGCTATATGCTGCCACGGGGCAGCAGGTATCGGAAGAGACAGAAGGCGGCCGGCTGGCAGATGTCTAGGAACCTTGTTGCGGGCGCAGGACGCACAGGCTAAGACAAAGTTTATTACGTCCTTGTGCAGGGTAGGCCACCAGTAATGCCGGCTAATAAGCAGGAGGGTCTTTTTCTGGCCAGCATGGCCAGCTAGCTTAGACGAAAGTCCCCAGTGTAGGACCCTCTCACGATCAGGTACTGCTACGAATGTGTTACCGGGTGGTTGACGATTTAGGTCCACGGGAGCCACCTGCATTACCTTGGCGGGGTCGATGATGTGCTTTGGCTCCTCCTCTAGATCGGAGAACAAAAAGGATCGGGACAAGGCATCAGCTTTGATATTTTTGTCTGCTGGGCGAAAATGAAGAATGAAATCAAAGCGGGCGAAGAGCAAGGACCACCGGGCTTGGCGCGGGTTAAGTCTTTGGGCACTCTGGAGATAAGCCAAGTTTTTGTGATCCGTGTAGATTATTACCAGGTGAAGAGCCCCCTCGAGCAGGTAACGCCACTCTTCCAGTGCCAACTTAATGGCTAACAATTCTCGGTCTCCTATAGAATAATTGCGCTCAGATGAGGAGAAGAAGTTTGGAGAAGAAGCCGCAGGTTGCCATTCTTCCGGAAGATGACTTTTGGGTGAGCACCGCTCCGGCTCCGGAGGAGGAAGCGTCTACTTCTAAGAAGAATTGTTTGTTGCTGTCTGGACGGTGCAGCACAGGAGCGGAAGAGAAAGCCTGTTTCAAAGACAGGAAGGCCTCCTCTGCCTCGGGCAGTCATTCTTTGGGATTAGCACCCTTACGGGTGAGCGCAGAGATAGGGGCAGTCCGGGAAGAGAAGTGCGGAATGAAGAGGAGGTAGTAGTTGGCGAAGCCCAGGAACCGCTGGATTGCCTTTAACCCCTCCTGTCGGGGCCACTTCTGGATGGCAGAAAGTTTCTCAGGATCCATTTGTAGACCGGTCTGAGAGATGATGTAGCCCAGAAATGGAAGCGAGGTCTGTTCAAAGAGGCACTTCTCAAATTTTGCGTAGAGGTGGTTCTGCCTGAGCCTGAGCAGGACCTGACGAACGTCCCTCCGGTGTGTGGGGAGATCCGGAGAGAAGACCAAGATGTCGTCCAGGTATACCACCATGCATGAGTAGAGAAGGTTACGGAAGATATCATTGACCAACTCTTGAAAGACGGCGGGAGCATTTCAGAGACCGAAGGGCATTACGAGGTATTCATAGTGGCCGTCCCGGGTGTTAAATGCCGTCTTCCATTCATCCCCCTGAGGGATACGAACCAGGTTATAGGCCCCACGGAGATCCAGCTTGGTGAAGATTCTAGCACCCATCAGACGATCAAATAATTCAGGAATGAGAGGAAGGGGGTATTTATTCTTCACCGTGATCTGGTTAAGGCCTCTATAGTCTATGCAGGGACGGAGTGAGCCGTCCTTCTTTTTAACGAAGAAGAAGCCTGCTCCCGCCAGGGAAGTAGATTTCCGGATAAATCCCCGGGCCAGGTTTTCCTCGATATATTCAGACATGGATCGGGTCTCAGCAGCGGACAAAGGGTAGATACGCCCTCGGGGCGGAGTAGCGCCAGGTACCAAGTCGATAGGGCAATCGTATGGTCTATGAGGAGGTAATGTCTCTGCTTCCTTTTTATTAAAGACATCAGCATAAGACCAATAGGGTACCGGCAGGCCGGGTAGATTGGCTGGGAGAGGAGAAGGACGGGCAGGACGAACGGGAACTAAACAAGTCTTATGGCAGTCCTGTCCCCAGCGAAGGACTTCTCCAGTCTGCCAATCAAGCACGGGTGCATGTCTCTGGAGCCAAGGTAGGCCAAGCAAAAGGGCATGAGAGAGTCCAGGTAGAACATGGAAGAAGATGCTCTCACAGTGCAGCATTCCCACCTGCAGAGTTATGGGTTCGGTGATAAGTTGGATGGGATGCGGTAAGAGACCCCCATCCACGAAGGTGACAGATAAGGGTTCAGCCAGAGGTTTAGTGGGAATGCGGAATTCCTCTACCAGGGACTGAGAAATTAGATTTCCGGCAGCTCCAGAGTCAAGTTGAGCTAGTTCAAATTAACGGTTCTCCCCGCAGATGATGGAGACCGACAGCATCAGAGATGGAGAGGGTTTATTCTTGTCTAGGACGACCTCTCTGAGCGATCCTAGACACAGGCGTTTCCCAACCTCTCCGGGCAGGAACGGATCCGGTGCTCCTTACTGCCACAGTAGAAGCAGCTCCCCTCGGCACGGCGTGACTCTTGACGGGTTTTGACCAACTTGGTCTGGTCGACCTGCATAGGCTCGGGTGAGTGCGCCTGGGGAGTAACAGAGGAAGTGACGGGATTCCGGAAGGTAGGAGCAAGGCGAGGAAACCTCCTCTCACGGGTGACCTCCTTGGTACACTCCTGGAACCGGATGTCAATCTGGGTGGCAAGTGTTATTAGGTCGTTGAGAGTGGTAGGAATGTCCCGATCAGCAAGTTCATCTTTAATCCGGCCGGATAGACCCTCCCAGAAGACGGACACCAGGGCGTCGTTATCCCAGGCAAGCTCCGAAGCAAGGGTACGGAACCATATGGCATATTGGCCCACGGTGAGACTACCTTGACGGAGGCGTAGCAGAGATGAGGCGGAAGAGGTCTTTCGTCCCGGTTCGTCGAAGACTTTCCGGAAGGCCGTAAGAAAGGCTGGCAGGTTAGACACCAGGGGGTCTCCTCTCTCCCATAGAGGATTTAGCCAAGCCAGCGCCTCCCCAGTGAGGTGGGACATGATGGAGGCCACTTTGGCTCGGTCGGTGGAAAACTGGTGTGCCAAAAGTTCGAAGTGCAGGGTGCACTGGTTAATGAAGCCTCGTGCCTGACCGGGATCTCCACCAAAACGAGGCGGGGCGGAAAGGCGGGGACTGGGAAGGGATGCCATGGTATTGATGGGCAGCGACGCTGCTAGGGTAGTAGTTGTGCGAGTGGAAGCAGCTCCCGATGAGGCAGTCAGTGTGTCCAGGCGGGAGTTAACACTACGCAGGTGACTCAGGATGGACTCCTGTTGGGACCTCTGACGGGATAGTTCATGGCATAGGTCCGAGAGTGAGGGAGCTTGGGTGCCACCGGGTTCCATGGCCCGAGCAAACTGTAACGGGTCTGGGAGGTGGAACCTCTGAGCTACTATACAAAGGGGCAGTCCTTGTAAGGAAGCGGGTGGCTCCCAGGGAAGGCGGGCAGGTAGTCACGGCAAGTGACAGGAACAGTCTCTGGGAAGAAGGGCAGGAGGTCACGGCAAGTGACGGGGACAGTCTCTAGACATGCGGGTGGTCACGGCAAGTGACAGCAGGGGAAGAGTCTCTAGACAGGCAGGTGGTCACGGCAAGTGACAGCAGGGTAAGAGTCTCTAGACAGGCAGGTGGTCACGGCAAGTGACAGCAGGGTAAGAGTCACTAGACAGGCAGGTGGTCACGGCAAGTGACGGCAGAGCCTCCAGGTAGGCTAGCAGGTGGGAAGCAGGTGAGCGCTCCCAGGTGAGCGGGTAAGAGTCTCACGGCTGGCTGGCAGGTGGTCACGGCAAGTGACGGCAGAACCTCCAGGTAGGCTAGCTGGCGGGTAGCAGGTGAGCGCTCCCAGGTGAGCGGGGAAGAGTCTCTCGGCTGGCTGGCAGGAGGTCTCAGGCAGGTATCAGGCAGGTGCTTCCTGAACCGCAGGCGGACTGGTCCATAGACAGACTGGCGGATGCTGGTAGGCAGACTGTCGGACCGCAGGGAATGCAAGCAGGTAGACAGAGCTGGAAAACAGACTGGCAACGGAACCTGAGGGCTGAAGCAGAGGTGAAAGGCTTTGCAACAACTTTGCTCGGGCACCTCCATTTTGGAGGAGGTGCCTTATATATGGGAGCTCCACCGGCAATTGGCCGGGGACTCCTTAGGACGGCGCGCGCGGCCCCTTTAAGAGAGAGGGAGCGCGCGCGCGCCCTAAGCACAGTGCCCGGGAAGCAGTGAGCGCTGCCAGCAGCGCGGGAGGAGGGCGCCGAGGACGGAGCAGGGAGGTGAGGGGAACGGCGTCTCTGCCTAGCAGGAGGCAGGGACGCCGACGCTACAACTTGTTTTTGCTGCCTTTTTAATTTGTTGCAGCATATCATCCTCTACATCTTCAGCTATATTAGGAGGCTTGTAGCAAAGTCCAATTGCCAGCTTTGCATTATTGCCATTTCCATGTACATTACCCATACTGATCAGGGATGTAAAGCTCAAAACATGCAGAGGGCCAAAATGAAAAACTTTGACAAAGTCGTGGCCCAACCAGTGTACAGTATAATGGGCCCCACATAGTCCTCCATACAGAATAATGGGCCCTACATAGTCCTCCCTACAGTATAATGGGCCCCACATAGTCCTCCATACAGTATAATGGGCCCCACATAGCTTTCCATACAGTATAATGGGCCCCACATCGTCCTCCATACATAAGAAACAAGAGGAAAAAACTTTGAGTCAGAGTCCCATATAATAGTGAAAAAATTACAAAATTGTATTAATTATAATTTATACAGGAAAAAAATATGAATCGCAGAAACAGAGGCAGTTAATAGTAAAACAATGGAGGAGCACTAATGAGGAGCATAAGACAAATTAACATGATTATTTTCTGATGTAAAAACATAATTGGGCTGCCAAAAAAATAAGAATTTATTGTTAAAATACAGTGAAGCTTTCAATAAAAGTGCAGGTGCTTATGAGGTAGGTCAGAAGCAGTTGCTATATAAGAGGTTAGTCATACCGCTGTCTATATATAGGTACTAATATAGATAGCTCATACCGGGGGTAGCATATCTTTATAAGTGGTATCAGTGCCCTGACCCCTTAGGCTACAGGGTAAAAGTATATCCTAATACATATTAAAGCCTAGAAAATGCACCTAAGTAGGAAAAAAGATTAAAAAACGGCAGCAAAAAGAGTGTAGCATGAATCCTATAGAATACTTACAGCCACAGTGGATGTGAACACAGTCCTCAATGGCACTCACCCTAATGCGCGTTTTGGCACGACTGCCTTCGTCAGGAGGTGGCGTCAATGAAGGCGGGTAGGATTTAGAAACCCTTGAGCCAATAGAAAAGGGGGTGTGTAGTCTCTCCGCCAATGGGTGTGGGGAGGGTGTGGCATGACACATGGCAATCACCACTACACCGCCGCATCCACGGCAAACGCGTCATGTGATCCATGATGCCGCAAGCACGTGGGGAACCACGTGACCGCGTGTCATGGAGCACATATTGATACGGCCAGTGAGGACACCACAGAGAACAGTGAAGCCATGCGTACCGCCCAGTCCACAGACATATAGTCAAATACAACTGGAGAGAAAATGAAACTAACATAATGGGGTAAACTGTCAATAATAGCACATCTCAAATGTGTTATATATACCTGAACCCAATCGAGATGGTTTGGGGTGAGCTGGACCGCAGAGTGAAGGCAAATGGGCCAACAAGTGCTAAGCATCTCTGGGAACTCCTTCAAGATTGTTGGAAGACCATTTCCGGTGACTACCTCTTGAAGCTCATCAAGAGAATGCCAAGAGTGTGCAAAGCGGTCATCAAAGCAAAAGGTGTCTACTTTGAAGAACCTAGAATATAAGACATATTTTCAGTTGTTTCACACTTTTTTGTTAAGTATATAATTCCACATGTGTTAATTCATAGTTTTGATGCCTTCAGTGTGAATGTACAATTTTCATAGTCATGAAAATACAGAAAAATCTTTAAATGAGGTGTGTCCAAACTTTTGGTCTGTACTGTATATCTATGGGGTATAGGCGATAGACAATTATATATAAGTCAGAGAAGTTAATTGGCCATGACAAAACAAATAAAGCATATCTAAGAAAAGCTTGAAGTATAACATAACTATATGAGATCATAGTATAAATGCATAATCAGATATAAGAAAATATCTCTCAAAATATCGATCTATAAATGCGAAAGATATACAATAATAACTGTATGGACAAAAAATGCGCACACAGAAAAAAGTTACAGATCTTGAGAGACAATACGGCGCCAGCAATTATGTCCATGTTATCCAATAGCAGAATGGAAGTCATCAACGTCATTGACGGGTAGAAATGGAGATATCACCTATACAAACATGCCAATCACCATGTAATGCCTTTATGAATATTTGGTAGAAAAAGACGACAAACTCTCATGGAGGAACACTAAAGAAATAGAAAAACATTAAAATACAAAAAAAATTACCCAACCATACTAGATAAAAAGATAAGACAAATAGCTAAAACAATGTGGATATAGGTGATCAGAGAAATGGGGCATAACTAATATTTTCGTTCAAGCCCAATGGATGGAGTGTTTTTAAAGTCCAAATCCATCTGCTCTCTTTCTGGGCTAATAGTTGGCTCATTCTACTTTCCCTAATATTAGTGGTGATCATGTCAATACCCCGAACTTTAAGTTTAGATGCGTCACACTTATAGTGTATTCTAAAACGCTTGGGAATAGTTTTTAACGTAGAAATATCAGTTTCATTTACCGCCACTTCAATACCTAGGACGTGTTCACGTATTGT